>NW_027362950.1:1212500-1322500 GCF_046119375.1 Phyllobates terribilis | reverse complement strand
CCATAGCGTTGGTAGTGACGCAATGTGCATCACTAGCAAGCTGTTTTCATGAAAATCGCTACAGCTATAATGAATTTATAACGTTTAATATACTTATATCTAGGGCCGGCTCCAGGTTTTTCTGGGCCCCGGGCGAGTCTCAGTGGGCCCCTCTAACACATACCACGATTCATGATGCACAGATACCGCAGAGAAATCTATATATATAGTACAATGCAAAGATTTCACTTCTTACATTACATGAGTGATATCTACTGTAAATTCTACAATAGCTCAGAAGCCGGAGAATCCTCGCAGCACACAGTGCAGACCGGACAATATAGTCCTCCATACAGTATTATGGGCACTACTAAGTCCTCCATACAGTTTTATGGGCCCCATTATATATTGCTCCATACAGAATAATGACCCCACATAGTCCTCGTACAGTATAATGGGCACCACATATCTCCATACAGAATACTGGCCCCCATATAAGGCCGCATACGGAATACTGGCCCCCATATAAGGCTCCATAAAGGAATACTGGCCCCCATATAAGGCCCCATACGGAATACTGGCCCCCATATAAGGCCCCATATGGAATACTGGCCCCCATATAAGGCCCCATACGGAATACTGGCCCCCATACGAAATACTGGCCCCCATATAAGGCCCCATACGGAATACTTGCCCCCATATAAGGCCCCATAAAGGAATACTGGCCCCCATATAAGACCCCATGAAGGAATACTGGCCCCCATATAAGGCCCCATACGGAATACTGGCCCCCATATAAGGCCCCATACGGAATACTGGCCCCCATGTAAGGCCCCATACGGAATACTGGCCCCCATATAAGGCTCCATACGGAATACTGGCCCCCATATAACGCTCCATACGGAATACTGGCCCCCATATAAGGCTCCATACGGAATACTGCCCCCCATATAAGGCTCCATACAGAATACTGGCCCCCATATAACGCTCCATACAGGATACTGGTCCTCTTATAAAGCTCCATACAGGATACTGGCCCCCATATAACGCTCCATACAGGATACTGGTCCCCTTATAACGCTCCATACAGGATACTGGCCTCCATATAATGCTCCATGCAGGCTGTTACCCCCCACATAATGCCCCATACAGGCTGTCTCCCCCCTTATAATGCTCCATGCAAGCTGTTACCCCCCACATAATGCCCCATACAGGCTGTCCCCCCACCGTATAATGCTCCATGCAGGCTGTTCCCCCCACATAATGCACTAAGCAGGCTGTCCCCCCCCCTTATAATGCCCCATGCAGGCTGTTCCCCCCTTATATTGCCCCATGCAGGCTGTCACCCCTCCTCTTTATAATGCCCCATGCAAGATGTCACCCCCTCTCTCTATAATGCCCCAAACAGGATGTCACCCCCCCTCTTTATAATCCCCAATCAGGATGTCACCCCCCCTCTTTATAATGCCCCATTCAGGATGTCACCCCCTCTCTTCATAATGCCCCATGCAGGATGTCACTCCCCTCTGTTTATAATGCCCCATGCAGGATGTCACCCCCTCTCTTTATAATGCCCCATGCAGGATGTCACCCCCTCTCTTTATAATGCCCCATGCAGGATGTCACCCCCTCTCTTTATAATGCCCCATGCAGGATGTCACCCCCTCTCTTTACAATGTCCTATGCAGGATGTCACCCCCCTCTCTTTATAATGCCCCATGCAGGATGTCAGCCCCCCTCTCTTTATAATGCCCCATGCAGGATGTCACCCCCTCTCTTTATAATGCCCCATGCAAGATGTCACCCCCTCTCTTTATAATGCCCCATGCAGGATGTCACCCCCTCTCTCTATAATGCCCCATGCAGGCTGTCACCCCCTCTCTCTATAATGCCCCATGCAGGATGTCACCCCCCCTCTCTTTATAATGCCCCATGCAGGATGTCACCCCCCCTCTCTTTATAATGCCCCATGCAGGATGTCAACCCCCCTCTCTTTATAATGCCCCATGCAGGATGTCACCCCCCCATATTATGCCCCATGCAGGATGTCACCCCCCCCCCCATATTATGCCCCATGCCTCCATACATTAAAAAAAAAATCAAATACTCACCTCCCTCCTCACCTGCTGCAGCTGCTCGGGTCGGGACTCCAGCGTTGGCGGCGTCTTTCCGCTCTGTGCTCCCTGTGACAGCTCAGGGGGAGGGCGCGGTGGAAAGACTTCACCGCACCCTCTGACCTGAGACGTCACAGAGAGTGCAGAGCAGGAAGACGGCGGATCTGCAGAGGCACGGGGAGAGGTAAGTATCCGGCTGCCGGGGCCCTGAGCAAGCGGGGGAGAAGGGCGGGCGCTGACACCGCTCTCCTCCGCCCATAGCCCAACGGGGTGCGCGACCGCCAGTGGGCCCCCCTGCCTGCTCAGGGCCCCGGCACTTGCCCGGGTGCGCCGGGTGCTGACGCCGGCCCTACTTATATCCTACCTGCCTTTTCAATCATAGGGGCGTGCTTGTCATATTCAGTCAAGGGCGAGCGCAGCATTCACTCACTGCTGGCGCCGTCCATGTATTTGAATCCTGTTCCTGACCAGCGCTGATATTGTGGGACGCAGGCGCACTTGTAGATGTCCGGCCGCCTGCGCAGTGAGGCTCTGTGATTACCAGATTCACTGCGCATGCTCTGGGAACATAGCGCGTTAAAGCGCATGCGCAGTGAGGCTGTGTGATTATGACTTTTTCTTCACTTTGAAAATTGTTTAAGTTGGCTGAGGGACTGGGTGGTTTACCTAGGACAAGGAATGGCCATGTGTAAGAAAAACCGCTACTGATTGTAAATTACAGATTCTGTTAACTACAATAAATAAGTTGGTTAACAAGAAACACTTTGATATAGTGCACTACACAATACAGTTCTCTTTTACACACTGTATAGTTTGCTAAAAGGCACACGTTTTAGTGGGAGAGGCCGAAAAATGAACGAGTAATACAACCGTTTATGGATGCTGTAGTGTGGACCCCTAGAGTCAATTCTCCCGGTGGGCCCTAGGCACCCCAGTCCGACCCTGTATGAGGCCTTTACATGGTATCAACGCCTGCGATGAGAACGCCACATCATAGTAATAGCAGAATCACAAATATAAGATTATATGAACAGATTAAAGCAAGATTTCTATTGCTGGCTGCAGAATGAGTTAACTGGGATATCATCAGTGAGTTTGATCTGACTGGAGAAGTAACTACTCTTGTTTTTATTCTTTTGAGCTCCATTCAGCTAATTTATGATTTATCACCTTCCCTGAGCATACATGGAAATCATGGGGTCCCATAGCAGAAGTAATAATTAAGCCCCCACAAAAAAACATTAATATTCAGCGGGGTCACAGAAGAGCATACCTCACAAGTTTGCAACCCTTCCATAGTAATTTTGCCCCAATTGAAGCCCCCTAGTGTTCCCACGTACTAAGATACTCCTTTAATGGCCAAAAATGTGCCCCCAAACACAGTAAGATACCCCCACAGTGAATTTCTCCACTGTACCCTCCACACATACAGTATGATGACTCTACAGTACCCCCGCAAAGTATGATAAACCCCAGTGACCTCTACACAGTATGATGGCCCCCGCATAACCCTCCACACAGTATAATGGACCCCGCACAGCCCTCCACACTGTATAATGGTCCTCATACAGTGTAATGGCCCCCACTATCCACCCAAGCAGTATAATGACCCCCATCAGCCACTTATACAGTATAATGCCCCTCACCACACAGCCCTCCAAATAGTATAATGGCCCAAACACAACGCTCCAAATAAAATAATAGTCCTCACATAAGCCTCTAAACAATATAATAGTCCCCACCCAGCCCTCCAAATAATATAATGGACCCCACATAGGCCTCCAAATAGTATAATAGTCCCCATACAGCTCTTCAAATAATAGAACGGTCCCCACATAGCCCTCCAAATAGTATGATAGCCTGACACATAGCCATTCAAATAGTAGTATAATGGCCCCCACAGAGCACTACAAATAGTATGATGCTCCCCACATAATCCTCCAAATAGTAGAATGATGGCCCCCACATAGTTCTCCAAATAGTATGATAGTCCCCAAGACAGCCCTAAAATTAGTATTTTAGCACCCCAAATATGATGATGCCCCCCAAATAACCCTTCAAATAATATAATGGCCTCCAAGTAGCCCTACAAATAGTATCATGGCCTTCCAGTTTGCCCTCCAAATAATATGATGGCCCTCACAAACTACTTATTAATTAAAAAAAAAATACTCACCTCTCCCCATTCCCCTGCTGTTCTGGTCTTTGCAGCATGTGGTTTGAAACTATGCTCAGCTCGGCACAGTGGACGCGATTTTGGGACGTTATCACGTCCACTGAGCTGAGACATCAGAAGCACAGAGGAGAATGATGGAGGAGGGAGCAGACGGTTCCCTCCTCCATCATTCCTTTCAATTGTATCTGCATCCAGAATGTGGATACAGTTGAAAGTGTGATGCTGGATGCGGGGGGCCCGATGCCTGTGCTGACATCGCCACCTGTCTCACAGTTGCAAAGCAGCTGCGGGGTCTGCCGTTATTAGCGGTATGCCAGTGCCATTGTTATGTGACATGAGCCCCGGGAGAGCCAGTGCCGAGACAGCTGGTACAACACCAACACCGAAGGTGAATATAAGTGTTATTTTACTGGGGAGAAACATAGGGATTTAGAAGGGGTTGTCTGATTAGTGGACATCCCCTTTAAGTAATCAAGTTCATTAAAGGGGTTGTCCACTACTGCACATCCCCAGCTTATTACATTTAGGACTTCAGCACCGCTTTTTCCGGACATTGCTATGACTTGTTATGTCCTCTGCAGCCAATTAGCAGATGTTGGTCAATAGTCTGTCAGGACGGACATCTGCTCTGAAGAAATAGAGTTTTTGAGACTTGTAGACATTATGGAATAACGTCCATAAAAATATCCCAAGCCGGTATTGGTCCTCCAAGAAGCATGAAGCCCTCGCTGCTACTAACTTACTCCCATACCTGGATCTACCTAGATGATGAAAACACTTGGACTGTAAGGTACAAATCAGGTGAAATTATGAAACCTGGAGGGAATGTCACTTCAGGTTGTGCGTAGATATCCGTAGATAGAAGTCGTTATTTATCCGCCATTAATGAAATGTTTTGTCCATTTTTGCTCCACAAATCTGAGGCCGATGAATGGGGGAATGGCACCAATGCTATGGAGAATGCCTTGAAAATTGAAAAGGGCGTAAATAAGGCTCTGCTGGACCTCCACAAGATTGCTATGGACCATGCGGACCCTCATGTAAGTGACTCCCCCATAGCGTATAGATACCACGTGTTCATTTTATAAAATATCCTCCATGAAGGAACAGTTCATGTATCTTCTGTGACCTCCATATTGTGCTGTTCCTGGAAATGTAATACCACCTGACTACTAGATGTCACGTTCCCCTTTATAATGGGGGGTGTTCCAACACAAGCTGCATATTATGGCACTGTTATAAAGCTATGGGACAATTCATTAGTGTATTTGCACCTTTTTTTTCTAGTTTTTAGTGTTTTTCATTTGCGCCTTGTTCTTCTTTTAATTTGCGCCTTTTTGAAGTCTGCAGCGTTCCCTTTTTTTTCATTGATCATTATGGGGTTTCCGGCTAATTATCTAATTGTGACTTTTTAAAAAGTTGTCACATTTTTACTCAAATATATTTCAAGTGATTTTGTGTTCTGTAGTCCGGGAGGTTTTTTTGCACAAACTTTGCAACCACTTTCAGGAATTTGGCACAAAAAAATCAAATGATACAAAAGAGAAAAGGGACTTGAAAAAATACAATGTTGTATTGGGCCCTATGACGGCACAGCACAGATTTTAGTAAAGGTTTTGCAGGATTACTAAGAGGGGTTCACATGCTATCAATTGTTAAAAAAACAAGCAAAATGATGACTCGGACCCTCTGATTTTCGAGGTATAAGACTACGTCCCCACAATGAGCTTCTAGTGAGTTTTAGATATAGCAGATTTTCTGCCCCATTAAGTAAAATAGGTTACTTGAATTTTTTTCGAAAATATACAGCATAAAAAACTCACCCAAAACTCATTGTGAGAACGTAGCCTAAGGGTATGTGCACATCATTTAGACGCCGGTGAGTTGTCCTTGGTGAAGCTCTGCCACCGGTGGTTTTCACTCTATACTTTAAAGGGAACCTGTCATGTCCCTAAACGCTATTAACCTGCAGATATGGGGTTAATCTGCAGGTTTATAAAGCTGCCGGGCGTCTTACTGAAAGGCCGGCTACCGGGAGGAAATGCACTTTATTCCCCACGGCAGCCTCCAGCTTTCAGTCATAGAGGCGCGGCCGGCGTGGCTTCAGTCATTGTTCAGTACATAGTGAGCGGCGGCTATAACCGCACCCTGGCACTGACTGACAGCCGGCTAAGCGGCCCCTGTAACCGCTCCCTGTAAAGACTGACAGCCGGATCTGTACTGATGTACTGCTGAGCTGTCAGTCAGTGCCGGGGCGTTGTTACAGCTGCCGATCACTGTATATTGAGCGGTGTCTGAAGTTGCGCCGGAAGTGTGGCACCCCAGGGGTCTGGTTTCCACAGTAATAGCAATATTACGTCTGTGAGCAGGTGGGAGGTTTCCTGGTCAGACATCCTATGCATGCCACACCTCCTGCCCAGTCCTGGGAGGGGAAGAACTTCCCCTATATAAAGCTGGGGCTGAGGCAGGGTTAGAAGAGAGTGAGAGAACACAGACAGAGACACAGTCTGGTCTGTAGTGGAGCAGCTTTAGGAGCAAGAAAGATCAGGAGCTGTGTGGGAGCTGTGCTAAAAGAGATCAGGGGCTGGAAGCTGTAGAGCTCGCCCTGATTGAAGAGTTCTTACCGGACCCGGAGTCCGAGGCTGTGGGGACTAATCCTTACCCAGCAGCAGAAACCGCCCGGCAGGGGATTTCAGGTCCTCTGGCCAAGAAACCCGAAGGCACGGTCACACGCAAGGGACCAGCACCGCCGTCGTGGAGCGGAAGCTACCAGAAGGCCCCGAGTCACTGGCCATACGGGTGAGCACCACACGGTACACTCAGGGACGTGGGCTACTTTTACCCGCCTCTAGCAAGGTAGCCAGAAGAGTACAATTAGTTGGGGAGGCCTACAACTCCGCCTGGCCAGGGAAGATTCCATCTGCTCACGGACTGACCAGGCCCCGATCGCTAGCCAGTACTCCGGGAGGGTCTACCTTTGCCACCAGTAAAGACCCTGAACTACACCGCACCGTCTCTGAGTGTTTCATCATCCACGTCCGCTGCCCTGAGGCCATACCCCTCCCGTTGGGGGTTATACCATCCCCGCTGCACAACCGTACCACCGGCCTCAGCGGTCTGCCCTGCAGCGGCGGTCTCATGACCGCATTCAACGGGTGGCGTAGTCGAGCAATATAACATCTACTGCTAAATACTGCCGCTCAGTTTGACTCCCTGGGCACGGACCGGGTCACCGCCACGAGACTACTACCCCCATCTGATCCGGCTCCGGGTAAGCCCCCGTGCGCGCGATGCCGCACGACACAGCAGGCCCAGGGGCGCGTCAACTTTTGGCGTAATCGGCAGGATTCCGTGCCCGCAACCACCGGGTACTGCGCGCCTGAAAAAGAGACTTTTAAACTTACCTGTGGTGAAGATTCCCGCCATCCGACGCCATCTTCCACCTCCTTCCCGCCATCCGTGGAGTTTTCCCGCCGTTGGACGCCATCTTCTGCCTTCTTCCCGCCATCCGTGGAGTTTTCCCGCCGTTGGACGCCATCTTGAAGACGCCGCGCAGGAAGAAGAGGGGCATGGACTCCGAAAAGCCCGCGAGAACTGAAGCCCCGCCTCACGTCCGGACGTTGCGTAAGGTCCTGGAAGGAGCCCAGCAGACGCCGACGTCATAGGAGTGCGACGGAAGGTCCTCGACCCTGACGATCCACTGCGGAGCCGCGGCCTACGGAAGAGGATCATCGCAAGGTAGGCCACGGTCCACTAGGGGGGAGGAAGATGTCGGATACGGAGGAGAGCTTCACTGCCGCAGCCACCGCCAGCGCCACCGCTGCTGCGGTCATGCCTTTCACTATGCCCTATATCCCGGGGGCAGCCTGGCTACCCCAGTACTCAGGGGAGTCACATACCCTGAATGACTTTAGAGAAAAGCTGGATAGCCTCTTCCAGGTGTACCCCCTCACAGAAGAGCAAAAAGTGAGCATCCTGGTGGCCCAACTAACCGGGGCAGCCCAAAGGGAGGTAAAGTCCTGGCCGCCTGGGAGGAGGACTGTCGCAGGGATATTAACCCGGCTGAAGGACACCTTTGATACCCGCACCTCAGCTGAGATTAAGCTTAGATTCTACGGGTGCAAACAGCGAGCACATGAGAATATAAGGGACTATGCACTAAACCTACAAGAGGCCCTGAGAGCCATTAAGCAGACCGACCCTGACGGCGTGGGAAACGAGGACAGGCTGTTGACCGAACAATTTATAGAGGGACTATATTGCAATGCCCACCGAACCCAGTTGCGGGCAATGGCCTTACAGGATCCTCATCTGGACTTTGCACAGTTCAAGGACAGAGCCATTCGGGTGCTCCGAGAACCGGCACCGGGTGGCGTTGTGACCCACAGGCGCCCTACTACCGCTTACCACCAGGAGGCGGCGCCCTTGTCGGCAGGGCCTGTGGGGGCTGATGCGCAGGCTTTGAACAATGACCCGGCTCCAGACCTGCACCATCAGGTCCAAGAGCTAGCTAAAAGCGTAGCTGCGCTAACCCGAACTGTGCAGTCTTTACAGGTTGCTGCTCCAGGGAAGATCCAGCTGGCATCCGGACCGGAGGACATCCCGTGGTGTCGACCAAGGAGGACCCCACCGGCCAGAGGAAGACCCAGCGACCGATACAACGAGGACGGACAGCCCATCTGCCGCCGCTGCAATCAACCCGGACATATGGCAAGGTACTGTCCTTTAAACTGGCACAACCTCGGGTAGAGGGCCAACCCCTAGGAATAAGATCACCAGGCCCATCGAACTGGCGTGACAAATATGTGGGAGGACGTCCAGTCTTGCCTGTGGTACTGGATGGCATTCCTATGAGTGCCCTACTTGACACCGGGTCACAGGTCACCACCATCCCGTACGTGCTCTTCAAGCAGTACTGGAATGACTCGGATATAACCCGCTACCCTGACGACGACTTGAGTATCATCGCCAGCAATGGTCAACCCGTGCCACAGATCGGATTCAAAGAGATGACCATTAAAATCGGTAGAGTCGAACTGGCAGCACAGGGACTGATCATTGTAGACATTGACAAGCGCGAGAGTCACCCAAAGATAACGCTAGGAACTAATGTGATTGAAAATTGTCTTGCAGAGGTGATTTTCATTTTACAGCAGGTTGCCAAGAACGCCAGCTCCGGCCAGCAGCGAGTGCTCCAAAAAGAGATCCGGGCACTGATGCGGCGGCAACAGGTGGAACTCTCCGGTGGTGAGATTGGAAGCGTGAGAATGTGTGACCCTTTCCCTATTGCCATGCCCCCAAAAAGTGAAATGATGATTTGGTGCCGGGCAGCTATTGGTCTAAGAGGTAGAGACTACCAAGCAATGGTAGAACCCGTCTACTCAGACAGTAGGCCCACCATTTTGACAGCACGGGGGGTGGTTGATGTACGCCATGGGAGGGTGCCCGTTCGCATAATAAACATCGGGAAGAGAGAAGTACACCTGCCCCGGTATGCCACGCTAGCTAAATTGTTCACCATAAACCAGAATTCTGTACAGGCCGTGGAACCCTTGCCTCCATCTCAACCAGAGGAAGGTAACGGCTCTAAGAAAACAATAGAGGACTGGTGTCAGCAACTACATTTGGGTACTGACTCCACTCCCTCACACCAGAAACAGGGAGTCTATCGGGTGGTTCAAGAGTACGAGAGAGTGTTTAGTAAACACCCGTTAGACTTCGGGCGAGTAAAGGGGGTAGAACACCATATCCCCACGGGAGACCATCCTCCCATAAAGGAGAGATACCGACCCGTACCCCCTGCACACTACCAATACGCCAAGGGGATGCTTAGAGACATGAAGGAGGCTGGGGTAATTAGGGATAGCTGTAGCCCCTGGGCAGCTCCACTGGTTTTGGTTAAAAAGAAAGACAACACCATGAGAATGTGTGTAGATTACCGGAAAATCAACCGTATCACACACAAAGATGCGTACCCCTTACCAAGGATAGAGGAGTCTTTGGCTGCTTTAAGATCTGCTAACTTCTTCTCTACTTTGGATCTCACTAGCGGGTCCTGTCAGGTTCCTGTAGCAGAGGCGGACCGGCAGAAGACCGCATTCACCACCCCGATGGGACTTAGCGAGTTTACCTGCATGCAGTTTGGACTCTGCAACGCACCAGGAACCTTCCAACGGTTGATGGAATGCTGTCTGGGACACCGAAACTTTGAGACGGTCCTGTTATACCTGGACGATGTCATCGTCTACTCCAAGACCTACGAGGACCACCTGAAACACCTGGCAGAAGTGTTCGAAGCCCTGGCAAACTACGGCCTGAAGGTGAAACCCTCCAAGTGTCACCTCCTGAAACCAAAGGTGCAGTACCTGGGACACGTGGTGAGTGCTGACGGAGTGGCTCCCGACCCTGATAAGATCACCACAATTAAGGAATGGCCAAGCCCCTCCAGCGTAAAGGAAGTGCGGCAGTTCCTCGGGTTGGTAGGCTACTACCGAAGGTTCATTCCGGGTTTCACCAAAAAGGCAGCTCCTATGCAGGACCTCCTGATAGGCCAGTCCAGGAAGGCCAAGAACCAGAAGCCGCCCTTCAGATGGGAGAAGTTGGAAGAAGAGTCCTTCCGCCAGCTGAAGATGGCCCTCAAGGGGGATGAAATCCTGGCGTACCCTGATTACAGCCAGCCCTTTATCCTCTACACCGACGCAAGTAACATCGGGCTAGGAGCCGTACTGTCCCACATCCAGCAGGGGAAAGAACGGGTAATTGCTTACGCCAGCCGAAAACTGCGACCCACCGAAAGAAACCCTGAGAATTACAGCTCATTCAAGCTAGAATTCCTGGCAGTGGTGTGGGCAGTCACCGAACGCTTTAAGCACTACCTCGCCTCTTCCCGGTTCACCGTGTACACGGATAACAACCCGTTGACACACCTGGATACGGCAAGACTCGGTGCCCTGGAGCAGAGATGGATGGCCCGCCTGTCCAACTTTGAGTTCACAATCAAATACCGGGCAGGACGCTCCAATACCAACGCGGATGCCTTGTCCAGAATGCCAAACCTACCGGACGTGGGGGAAGATCCAGAGGAACTGGAAGAAGTTGAACTTCCCGCGTTCCACCGGCATGGGACTATCCAGTATTCCCACCGTGTAAGGAGTAAGCAATCCGCTACGTTCAACCCCTTACCTCATTACAACTGGGCGGAAACGCAAGACAGTGACCCCGCCGTCCGACTGGTGAAGGAGATGCTGACTCAGCCAGATGCCCGCCTTGACCCAGACGCTCCGGAGGAGGCCAAGCAACTGTGGATTGAGAAGAGTCGACTGTTCCTTTACAAGGGGAAGTTGTGCCGCAGAATGGTTAACTCCCGGACGCATGAACTGATCTGGCAAGTAGTGGTGCCAAGAAGAGACGCGGCTATGGTGCTGGAGGCATACCACAACGGAGCTGGGCACTTCGGATGGAAGAAGCTGGAGTTCCTGCTGCGTGCGCGGTTCCACTGGGTAGGCATGAGAGGAATCATCGAGAGGTGGTGCAGAGACTGTGGCCCGTGCCACCTAAGAAGGAAGGACCGTGCCAGCCAGAAGACTCCCTTGCAGCCCATCATCACCCGACAGCCACTGGAACTGGTAGCCCTGGACAATGTGAAACTGGCTCCAAGCAGATCTGGGTATGTCTACGCTCTCACAATCGTAGATCATTACTCCCGGTTCCTGGTGGTGGTCCCGGTCAAGGACTTAACGGCTCAAACAGCAGCTAGAGCTTTCCAGCAGCACTTCTGCCGTCCACACGGATACCCAGAGCAGGTGCTGACGGACCAAGGACCAGCCTTTGAAGCGGAAGTCTTCCAGGAGTTCTGTACTCTGTATGGCTGCCGGAAGATAAGAACAACACCCTATCATCCGCAAACCAATGGGCTCTGCGAGAAAATGAACCAGGTGGTGATAGATCTTCTGAAAACATTGCCCCTGGAAGAAAGCAGTCTGTGGCCTGAGAAACTGCCTGATCTGGTGGACCTATACAACCACATCCTGGTAGGTTCTACCAACTGTACCCCGGCTTACCTAATGAGAGCAAGACCTGGTAAGCTTCCTGTTGATCTGGAGATGGGAGTCCTGACACCCGAGGACACTTCACCAGAAGCAGACTGGGACACAGAAAGGCAGCAGCAGTACCGGAAAGTACAGGAGAGCGTGGAGCGAAGTCTCTGTCAAGCTAGAGAAAGACAGGAGAAGACTTACAACCAGTATGCTCCCGCTGTTTCCCTGGTACCTGGAGAGCAGGTCTTGAAGAGGAAGAGACGCCTCCACAAGTTGGACGACCAGTGGGAGAAGGACCCGTACACCGTACTGCCCTCAAGCCATGAGAACCCGAAAGTCTGCATAATCAGTAAGGACGGAGGAGAAACCACAGCCATTGTCTCCCGAGATCACCTGAAGAAGTGTCCCGAACAGCTACGAAGCCCTGAAGAAGAACAAGAAGACCCTCGACCCGCAGAGGAAAGGGAAGATATGGTCAGTACTGTGCTCGGAGACTTCCCTCGGTCTTGGACTCAAGTCAATGGCGCTGTTATGGCACCCGTCCTCACCTTCCTCCAACCAGCATCTCAAGTACCTACAGAGAAACAGGTAGAGCTGGAAGAGCAGCCGGTCCAGGAGGCAGAAGACCCCACACAAGCAGACCAGGAGGATCAACCCTCTGCTTATAGTGAGCCTGCCGTGCCCCTAGTGAGCCAAAGAGCCCGTAGACAGCTGCCCAGTTTACCTTTGACAGCTCCTACACCCCGTAGCTCAGGACCAGTCAGTCAGCTCCGTAGGTCCACTAGAGCCACTAGAGGCCAGTTGCCCGTACGTTGGAGGATCTAAGTGTTTAGACTGTTTATTTGTATTTACCTGTTTTCTGTTACCTGTAAATAATTGTGTATTTTTAGTTATTTTATAGGTGTCATTTAGGGATTATCCGGAATCCTTTGTACATATGTTTGGAGCGTAACCCAGGAAAGGACAAAGACTGTTAAGGACTCGGGGCAGGACAGACCCCTACCTGGTTACGGCTCCCGGTCTCTTGGTGAAATGGACACCTTTGTTTTCTTCAAAGACTGCACCCGGTTGCGGACATGCCGTGACCATCCTAATGTGTTCTTCTTTATTGTACTGTTTCTGTTTTTACTTGTTATGTTTTACAAAAATATGTTTAGTCCCAGAGTACTAAATTTTACTAGGGGGGAATGTGGCACCCCAGGGGTCTGGTTTCCACAGTAATAGCAATATTACGTCTGTGAGCAGGTGGGAGGTTTCCTGGTCAGACATCCTATGCATGCCACACCTCCTGCCCAGTCCTGGGAGGGGAAGAACTTCCCCTATATAAAGCTGGGGCTGAGGCAGGGTTAGAAGAGAGTGAGAGAACACAGACAGAGACACAGTCTGGTCTGTAGTGGAGCAGCTTTAGGAGCAAGAAAGATCAGGAGCTCTGTGGGAGCTGTGCTAAAAGAGATCAGGGGCTGGAAGCTGTAGAGCTCGCCCTGATTGAAGAGTTCTTACCGGACCCGGAGTCCGAGGCTGTGGGGACTAATCCTTACCCAGCAGCAGAAACCGCCCGGCAGGGGATTTCAGGTCCTCTGGCCAAGAAACCCGAAGGCACGGTCACACGCAAGGGACCAGCACCGCCGTCGTGGAGCAGAAGCTACCAGAAGGCCCCGGGTGGATCAGGGAAATGCTGTAGATATAGTATATCTTGACTTCAGCAAAGCATTTGACAAAGTATCTCACACCATCCTTATTGAAAAAATGACCAAGTATGCAATGGACCAGGCAACTGTTAGGTGGATTCATAACTGGCTTAGTGATCGGACTCAAAGGGTGGTTGTAAATGGCTTCACATCCAGCTGGATGAATGTCTCAAGTGTGGTACCACAGGGCTCCGTCCTGGGACCTGTATTGTTCAACATCTTTATCATTGATTTAGATGAAGGAATTGAGGGTAAACTGATTAAATTTGCTGATGACACAAAGCTAGGAGGGATAGCTAATACTAGAGAAGAGAGAGAGAGGATTCAAAAAGACCTAAATAAACTGGAGCAGTGGGCAGCAACCAATAGAATGGTTTTTAACAGGGAAAAATGCAAAGTACTACATCTGGGCAATAAAAATGAAAAAAGCATATACAGAATGGGAGGAATAGAGCTAAGCAACAGTACATGTGAAAAAGACTTAGGTATACTAATAGATCATAGACTGAACATGAGTCAACAGTGTGATGCAGCAGCAAAAAAGGCAAATACAATTCTGGGATGTATTAACAGATGCATACAGTCTAGATCACGTGAAGTCATTATCGGTCTTTACTCCTCTTTGGTCAGACCTCATCTGGAATACTGTGTACAGTTTTGGGCACCACATTTTAAAAAAGACATAGACAAACTGGAGCAAGTTCAGAGAAGAGCGACCAGAATGGTGACTGGTCTGCAAACCATGTCCTATGAGGAACGGTTGCAGGATTTGGGAATGTTTAGCTTGCAAAAAAGAAGACTGAGAGGAGACTTAATAGCTGTCTACAAATATGTCAAGGGCTGTCACATTGTAGAAGGATCATCTTTATTCTCATTTGCACAAGGAAAGACTAGAAGCAATGGGATGAAACTAAATGGGAGGAGACACAGATTAGATATTAGAAAAAACTTTTTGACAGTTAGGGTGATTAATGAGTGGAACAGGCTGCCACGAGAGGTGGTGAGTTCCCCTTCAATGGACGTCTTCAAACAGAGGCTGGACAGACATCTGTCTGAGATGATTTAGTGAATCCTGCTTTGAGCAGGGGGTTGGACCAGATGACCCAGGAGGTCCCTTCCAACTCTACCATTCTATGATTCTATGATTCCATACGGGTGAGCACCACACGGTACACTCAGGGACGTGGGCTACTTTTACCAGCCTCTAGCAAGGTAGCCAGAAGAGTACGATTAGTTGGGGAGGCCTACAACTCCGCCTGGCCAGGGAAGATTCCATCTGCTCACGGAGTGACCAGCCCCGATCGCTAGCCAGTACTCCGGGAGGGTCTACCTTTGCCACCAGTAAAGACCCTGAACTACACCGCACCGTCTCTGAGTGTTTCATCATCCACATCCGCTGCCCTGAGGCCATACCCCTCCCGTTGGGGGTTATACCATCCCCGCTGCACAACCGTACCACCGGCCTCAGCGGTCTGCCCTGCAGCGGCGGTCTCATGACTGCATTCAATGGGTGGCGTAGTCGAGCAATATAACATCTACTGCTAAATACTGCCGCTCAGTTTGACTCCCTGGGCACGGACCGGGTCA
Source organism: Phyllobates terribilis (assembly GCF_046119375.1). NCBI lineage: Eukaryota > Metazoa > Chordata > Amphibia > Anura > Dendrobatidae > Phyllobates > Phyllobates terribilis. The sequence continues at coordinate 1,306,920 of NW_027362950.1, read as the reverse complement.
CCGCCACGAGACTACTACCCCCATCTGATCCGGCTCCGGGTAAGCCCCCGTGCGCGCGATGCCGCACGACACAGCAGGCCCAGGGGCGCGTCAGAAGCTTTAACCCCTTTCTGACATTGTGCATAATAATACGTCCCTGTGCCCTGGGCCTTATGGACCAGGTACGTATTATTACGACACAGGCTGTGCGGGATCAATCGCCACCGGTTGTCAGCTGATTTTGACAGCTGACACCCGGCACTTTAACCCCCTAAATGCTGCGATCGCAGCATTTAGCAAGTGAGTGGAGGGACAGAAGCACCTCTGCTCTTGGATCGGAGACCCTGCGCTGTCCTCACGGGGTCCCGATCGTTGCCATGGTGACACGATGTCATCATGACGACACCTGTGTCACCAGGCACCAGCAAGTTAGTTTGACCATGCGCAGTGCATGATCAAACTAGCTTGTGTCTGCAGCACTGACAGTTTACAAGGTATAGCAGTGATCCTGCACTGCTATACCTTAGAACTGCGATCAGCCTGCTGAAAGTGAAAGTCCCATAGTGGGATAAAGTAAAAAAAGTGAAAAAAAAGTTGTAAAAATATTTTTTTAAAAATAAAAAAATAATAAAAAAATAAAATATTATTATGAAGAAAAACAATAAGAGTACACATATTTAGTATCGCCGCATCCGGAACGACCTGATCTATAAAACTGTCCCACTAGTTAACCCCTTTAGTGAACACAGTAAAAAAAAAAGAATCAAAAAACGGTGCTTTATCATCATACCAACGAACAAAAAGTGGAATAAAACGCGATCAAAGAGACGAATATAAATAAAAATTATACCACTGAAAACATCATCTTGTCCCGCAAAAAGCAAGCCACCATACAGCTCCATCAGCCAAAAAATAAAAAAGTTATAGCTCTTAGAATAAAGCGATTTTTTCTATGAAATAGTTTTTATTGTGTAAAAGCGCCAAAACATAAAAAAAGATATAAATGCAGTATGGCTGTAAATGTACTGACCCGAGGAATAAAGCTGCCTTATTAATTTTACCACACGCAGAGCTGCATAAAAAAAACTAAAAAAACAATTACTGAATTGTTGGTTTTTGTTTATTCTGCCTCCCAAAAATCAGAATAGAAAGCGATCAAAAAATGTCACATGCCCGAAAATGGTACCAATAAAAACATCAACTTGTCCCGCAAAATACAAGCTATCACATAACTCTGTCGACCGAAATATGGAAAAATTATAGCTCTGAAAATATGGCGATGCAAAAACTAGTCTTTGCAAAAAAAAAAGTTTAGTGTGTGACAGCTGCCAAATGTAAAAACCCGATATGAATCTGGTATCACTGTAATCGCACCGACCCGAAGAATAAAGTCATCTAATCACTTAAACCGCACGAGGAACGGTGTAAATAAATAAATAAAACCAATTCTTCACCTGCTGTTGGTTTGTTCATTCAGCCTCCCAGAGTTCGCAATATGGCTCTGCCCACATTTATCCTGTGCTCTACGCTCAGCGCTTACACCGGGGTTTCCATGTAAATCTCTGAAATACGTGATCCAGACGGAGCCTCCGGCGGAAGATTCCCTGTAATGAGGCAGATGGAGGCACCGTCTGGCCTGTGATCCCACGGTGTCCGTCTTTTTATTAGGCGTGAATAAAAGTGCCGTCGGCCACAGTTTTGCGAGCCTCTGATAAAAAGAACACCGCTGAACAGAGGCCACACAGAGTCCAGAGTAATTAACAAATAAAGTAGCACACTGCAAGGCTAAGTATGTAAACATGAAATATGGAATATGAATAGCATTACTGCTGTAGAAAATAGAAATAAATGAGAAATCTTAGCACATAAATTGGCCAATTCATGTGTATCTGGCAGCCGCGGTAAGGCGTTTCTCAGTGCCAGGACCCTACCAATGTGAATACCTCTCTAAGGGACAGGTACACATGAATTGGCCAATTTATGCGCTAAGATTTCTCATTTATTTCTATTTTCTATAGCAGTAATGCTATTTATATTCCATATTTCATGCTTACATACTTAGCATTGCAGTTTGCTACTTTATTTGTTAATTGTATATGGAGGTAGCTTCTCCTAGTAAGCACCTGTTCACACCTATTTCTCGTATTAGAAGTGCCATCAGTTTTTTCTGTTTACAGAGTCCAGAGTTAGGCCGGTTTCACATGTCCTGATATTTCCAGTATCGGAAAAACCGGTACGGGAGATATACGTGTCCATGTGCACCTGTGTGGCAACCGTGTGCCGCATCAGGAGCGCACATTCCGCCACCTGGGAATCAGCAGTACAGTTACCGCTGTTCCCAATCACCGAGTGCTGAATGCTGCCCTCATCATTGTAACCTGCTGGCGCTGTGATCAGCACAACCAAGGGACAATGATGAGAGTAGTAGTCTGCTCCCGCTGTGTCCTAGTGTAAAAATAAGAATAAAATTAAAAAATCCTTATACTCACCTGCCTATCAAAGTAAAAGTGAAGTACCCATAGCTCTTTCTTACATTCAAGCATCTGATGCTGATGCTCAGTCTATGTAGATGGCATCTTAGCTGTTGCTAGGCAACTTCCTTATAAGGTGAGATGCACCTGTAAGATTCCATCACAAGATTCCATCATGACATCACTGCTATTATGACATCATAATTCACAACCACTACTTATACAAGCGTTTACACTTCAGTGTCACTTTGATACCCCGGTGTCATTGTTGTCAGTGTTTAGCTACTTATCTAGTGATATACTGATTGCGCATTTCATTGAAATGTCTGGAATTTCTCCAGACAGACTTCAGGAGTTGGCACTACTCCAGGGGATTCTTACCACCTATACCCCCAACTGTGTGCTACCACTACCCGATGGCGTCCTCAGCTTCACTTACCGGCTGGTTATGGAGCTTGTACGGGACTGCTTGACCAAATACTACCAAGGTCGTATTACCTCAGAATATCTTCAGCATTTACAGCAGAACATCAGGACATTAGTACAACAGGTAAATAGCAGACAATCTGCACAAATTATTATTATTATGTCTAGTTGGTCTCCCTTACTGTATAGTGGTATTATTGGTAGTAATAAAATTTAGACTTTCTTCAGTGTCAGGCAGGGTCATATTTGTAATAGAGATCCCCATTTTGGGAAGAGGGTGTAAAAGTGCAGCATGAGCCTGTATGATTCAAATGTCAGGGCTAGATTTCATTCCTAGTCCAGTCCTTGTCCCTTAGTAAAGACACTTCATTTAGCACCTTAATCCAGATTTCTTATAAATATGTAATTATGATTTTTATTGTGTATAACAAATATTAATAATTTATCTCAGACCATAGAACTAGCCTCACTGATTAGAAATGTAAAGTACCCACAGTTCTTTCTTACATTCAAGCATCTGGTACTGATGCACAAACTATGGTTTTGCCACCTTAACTATTGCTAGGAAACTTCCTTTCACGGTGAGATGCCCCGTTAAGATTCCATCACAAGATTCCATCACGACATCACTGCTATTATGACATCATAATTCACCACCACTAATTATACAAGTGTTTTTATGCTGTATAAGAAATAATAATAATAATAATAATACAAATCAAATAATAATAATGGAATACAAGTTTATTTACAGAAAATTGTTCTTTAGATCGACACCAATATAATATATAAAATGTACCAAATGTGTAGTAATTGTAGCTGCAGATAGACAGGAGTAAAATGGTGACATAAATGGCCTCCTCCATTCTGCACTTTCTCTCATGATTTTCCTTTTGTATTTATTTCCATCTTTATAGGCTGAAGAAAAAGCCCAAAGTGGAAAATTGGCCTTTTTTAAACAACTGGCCCAAAATGTCCTGAATATACTGGAGAGTCCGGCCCGCTCACTGGAGCACCTGGTAAGGAGCCATCATCTTCTATATCACATGTCCTTGTCCCCTCCAGGCAGGCACAGGATATTTCATGACCGCCTGTCCCTGCGGCTCCATCATCTGTGATGGCAGTCTGTACTCAGCGGTGGGAGTTTGTATTTCTGCCTCTGTTTTGCTCGATCATCACAATCTTCCTTCTTGTAAATGCTGCAATTCTGATAACAGAGATCAGTTGTATATACAAGTACCTTATATATTATTGTTGATTTACTGGAGGGAGTGGCTGTGTATAGTCCGTCCAATACTGAAATTACCAGTAAATCCAATGTTTAGTCCTTCCTATCTATTGTATATGATAATTTAGTATTTGTGAAATGTTATACTAATTGTACATATTATAACCATCAGGAAACATCCGAAGGTGACTCCGAAGAGGGGCAAACCGTGAACATGCCTGACCCTAATATTAGTCAGTTAGAGCTAAAAACTGATCTGATTGAAGGTAAGCCGATCATCTAATATTTTACATTCAAATATCCAGATATTATAGAGAATGGCAGAGAATATGTAGATTTACTCTTCATTCCCTGTAATGGAGAGGGATCATGTAATTCTACTTCACGCCTGTGTGGTCTTCTCGGCTCCAAAATGAGGGTCATAGATCCCCAATCATGTAATTGTTCAAAAATACCATATTTTGAAGACTATAAGATGCACCGGACCATAAGAAGCAGGTGAAATTTTGGAGCGGAAAATAGGAAAAACATTTTTTTAATAAAATGGTGGAGCAACTTATAATCCAATTTTGTGGTAACTTTTCTAGGGGAAAGGCGGCGGAAAGATGGCAGCAGCAGGAGTGGGGCGATGCTGCACTGAAGTCCCTGCACTTCCATGGTTTTCAATCTGGTGGACCTTGGGAAAATCTCCACCGGAGGTGGCGCATGCACAGATTGAGATCTCGGGAGACAAGATCTCAATCTGCATGCGCCATCTCCAGAATCCATTTTTCCGAAGTCCACCACACTGAAAATCATGGAAGTGCGGAGTCTCCCGCGACATTTTCTGAAAGCCCAGGGGCCGCTGCATCCTTGCACCGCCGAACACCCCCTCCTCCCAGCCTGGGGCCCACAGCATCGCCCCACTCCTGCCGCCGCCAGCTTCCTGCAGCAGTGACCCTGCGTCCTGGGGCCTCGCTTCACCGCAACCCCCCCCCCTCAGTAAGCTACGTTGGGATAAGACGCACCCCCATTTTACAGAAAAAAGTGTGTCTTATAACTTGAAAAATACGGTAATCAGATCCTGAACAATCGCCCAGTGTATCTATCTCTGGATGTGCCATAAATACTGTATATTTAGTATGTGCAGAATACCAGATATCTAGTTTTTATATCATTTACAGAGATCTTGTCATGTCCTTCATTATATGGATGTGTTATATATTAAGTACTGATATAGACTGATACATGACATCTTTTCATTATTTTATCATTATTTTAGAAATAACTGTGTCGACGGCCAGTACTGATGGTGGAATATGTGAGACACCAGAGATCCACGAATCTGCCAGTGTAAGTATCAGAGGAGACGTCTGTTTATCATCAGATAACGGGGTATGAATTACACATATAATATTATACCCCAGATGACAATGGGATATCTTTGCTTTTATGTAGATCAGATCTATTGTGAGTAATGATGGCATTGTTATTCTGCCTCTTCTGTGTGATGCCCCTTATCATACCCTGCAGTACAGTGATATCTATGCATGGGGAATATCCCCTTAAAATATAATACTGTCTGTGGAGGGTCCGGCTTGCATCATGTCCTCTACATCTGCTGCAATGTAATCAGCGTGGACATAATATAGAGGAGAAGTTCCTGCATCTGGAGCTTTTATTTTCCTGCAGATTCTATGTCTTAATGTCATTTCTTATTATTTCTAGGCCTTGACCGGATCATTGAACTTGGAGACAAGTCCTAGTAAGACCGACTTTAAACCAATCAAACTGATCAGCAGTGGAGCTTATGGGTGAGCTTTATGTTTGCATAATATACATTTCCTAGTGTTCCTTATGACAATGCTTCTGTCTCTGTGCCCAGCCCGTACAACAGAGAAATGCTCTGAGTCCATACTGTCCACAAGAGATGAGCGAATCAGGCAAAATTCTAATTTGCTTGTTCACGTGGACTTGTGAAAATACGATTCAAGGAGAAATTAATGTCCCTTATTATGCTCTGGGGCCTCACCAGGCCCCAGAACATAATAAGCATAAGAAATATACTTATACTCCCCTTACTGCTCAATTCTCTAGCCCCTCCACTTCTCACCGTCACCCGTCCGGTCCTCACTGCCTCTTCAGTTTGCCACCGCTCACGCTATGCAAGGACTTCAGGCTTTGAGAAGGTCTGAGAGAGTTCTATGCAAGAGCATAAAAAGTCACAACATTGTGACACCGTGACTGTTCTTGCGCTTGTGCATAATCCTCCCAGATCTCATTAATGTTGGAAGTCCCGTCCCAGTATGAGAGGCATTTGGATTTCAGCATTAGCAGCAGAGATTTGAGGATGCGGCAAGGAACGGACGGTTGAGGCGGAGGGGCCGTAGAAGTGAGTATAAAAATTTGTTTATTTTTAAACTTTTTTATGGCCTTTCAAGATTTTGAAAATGGTGGCCAACGCTTGACATTTTGCTAAATCCATGAGTAAGCAAATTACAAAAAACAAAACAAACAAAAAAACAAAACGCCATTTTGGTGAATGCAGAATTTTGCAAAATCTGAGTAGAATTTAATTCCACTCAAATGTGTTAGCTCATGTCTACTGGCCACATCTATATGTCATTATTTAGGTCAGTTAGGACGTGACATAGATGAGGACCTCGCATAGGTCATCATTTATGTTGTGTAACTTGATGGATTTCTACATGGATTTCTAGTGACATCTAGTAGTAACCAGACAATCATGTGATGAGGTTTATAGACAAAATGTTAGTAAGAATTCATTATAAATCATGGATTTTCCTTCTCTCCAGAGCCGTCCACTTAGTGCGACACAAATACACAAGCCAGCTATTCGCTATGAAGAAGCTGGACAAGGAGAACGTGAATATTCCAAGAAGACTTGAACGTGCCTTTCTAGAGAGGGACATCCTAACATTTGCTGATTGTCCCTTTGTGGCCTCCATGTTGTGCTCCTTTCCAACTCCTCATCATCTGTGTATGGTCATGGAGTATGCAGCAGGTAAGTCATATCCATTGTGCCTATATCCAGCCTCAATCTGCTTATCTCTAGCATCTTCTCCATAATCTGAATGTGACCACATGGACGGATACATGTCCATACTGCATTTACTATAAGTTATCTGTTACCAAGATGCCAGGAAAATCATTATCTCTGTGAAAGTCTCTGGTGAATGTCCTCACTGAGAATGGCAAAAATATCCACTGAGGATAAAAGGAGGATTTGACTCAATTCTAACAGTTTGTATAGATGAGCATTTCACAGAGTAATGAATAAGAGGCTTGCAGATGAGGCACGGCTCTGTCTTTTTATATTGGGTCACTCTGCTTTATACGCTCTACATTAGGCCTCTTTCACGCTTCAGTATTTCTGGTACGTGAGGTGACAGTTTACCACACGTACTGGAGACACTGACACATGTGCGCACATGTCAGTGTTTCCACGGACCGTGTGTCCATGTGATCCACACGTAGACATGTCTGTTTTTGGCCAGCAGGACGGATCACACAGACCCATTCAAGTCAATGGTTCAGTGTAAACACATACTGCACACGGATGCCATCCGTGTGACATGTGTCGGCGCCTGGGAATTAGCGATAAAGTTAGCGCCGGGTGCTAAACGCTGCCCTCATCATTGTCCCCTGCCGGCGCTGCGATCAGAACCAGCAGGGGTTAATGATGAGGGTTGTCTTCTCCCAGTGTATTTCTACCTGTAAAAATAAGAATAAAAAAAAAATCTATACCCTCACCTGTCCTAAATGTCCCCCACTGTAATCCATGAGACCGCTCAGCAGAGGAGCCGGGGAGAATGACTCCTGCAGCGAGCGGCCCCGAATCTGCGCTGAGCTCAGCGAGCGGTGTCCTGTCACTCACTGAGCTCAGCTGAGGTCTGGCGTCGCTCGCTGCAGGAGTCATTCTCCCCAGCTCCTCTGCTGAGTAGTCGCATGGATTACAGCAGGAGATACTTAGGACAGGTAGGTGAGTATAAGGGTTTTTTTTTATTTTATTCTTATTTTTACAGGTGGAGACACCGGGAGCAGACTACAACTCTCATTATTAACTCCTGCTGGTGCTGATCGCAGTGCCGGCAGGGGAAAATGATGAGCGCAGCGTTCAGTACCCGGCTTTTGGGAATAACGCTAACTGTACACTGATTCCCAAACGCCGGTACGTGTGCTCCTGATGCGGCACACGGACATCTCCGACACAGGTTTTTCCGGTACCAGAAATATCCGGACGTGTGAAACCGGCCTTATACAGTATATAAAGCAAAACCACAAATGAGACTGCTAACACCTTTAACTAATTATATATTTATTTATTGCAAGATACATAGTATATATAGCTCATACTTTTTTGGCCAGAATAGTGTCTCTTTTTTGTATGAGTTACCTTGTTATTTTTAAATATTTATTCCACGTGACTAATAAAGATTCATGCTTTTATATGGGATGTTGCTTCATTGCACTTATTTGTGCAGCTCTTGCACCTTTGTGGTTTTGCTTCATAGACATTTAGTGCAGTCCTAGTTACTATTCGGGTATGCTCCAATGGAGGGTTTTTTGCATTATTATACAGTATATCTCTGTGTATGACGTCCTGCCCCAATGTCTCCGCTCATTTCTCCTTCACACTCCTCATGTGTCATTTACATTGTAACAAACCCTCTCCTGTCATATTTGCTTTCTGCTGTAGGAGGAGACTGTGGCAGTTTTATGAAGAACTATGGGTGTTTACCTGTCCCCTTGGCTCGTCTGTACATTGCAGAAACGGTTCTAGCTGTGGAATATCTGCACAGCTATGGTGTAATGCACAGAGACCTGAAGCCTGAAAAGTAAGTGACACTTGTAGTATAAGAAAGGGGAAAAAAGATATCGTTTATTATACAAACTATTTGCAACTTGGGGCTGACATCCTCTTTTTTTCACAGCCTCCTGATAACGTCAACTGGTCATATTCAAGTTACAGATTTTGGGCTTTCCAAACTCTGCCTCATGAGACCAACATCAGAGATCTACAAGGCTCCAATTGAGGACATCACCAGAGAGTTCCATGATAAGGAGGTAGGCAGGAACTTGTTCTTTACTCATCTCCTCCATTTCTCCTTCTCTTATACTTTCTCATCTAGAAAACGTTTCCACTGATGTTATTTGTCACAATTATGTTCTCTGATCATTATCTCATTCCTCTGTTTTTTCCAGATTGCTGGCTCCCCTCATTACATAGCCCCAGAAGTTATCTTAAAGGAAGGCTATGGAAGGCCAGCTGACTGGTGGTCAATTGGGATCATCCTATATACATTTCTTGTAGGACGTGTACCATTTTATGGGCCTTCCAAATATGACATTTACAGCCATATTGTCAGGGGTAAGTAAAATAATCTGATTGCTGTGTAATGTCATTGTTATTTGAATAGATTAGTTGTGTGATTTAGTTACTTTTGTTAATATAAAAGATTTTTGTTTTGATAAAATAAATTAAGATGTTTCATTTTCTGTAATATTTGCTTTTTACATAACAGATGACATATATTGGAAACTTACTAATTCGGCTTTTCCAGCCACAGCTCGGGATATCATCATTGAGCTGCTCAGAAAAGATCCAGCACAAAGACTTGGGACAGGTAATGTATATAATACTATTATTAATGACTTATTACACCTCTGTGAACAGAAAATGAATAATGAGGATCAGCACTGAGGTTTTGTTCTCTACCAGCTTGGCCATTCCCCATTCTTCATGCTAAGACTTTCAGTACATCTACTTCACTTCGGCTCTGTTACGTCAACCGTTCAGATTAACGCCCCCTTCACACGTCCGTATAAAATCAGTACTGAAACCAGTACCGGAAAAAAACAGTACTAGTGTCATCAGTGTTTTGAATCAGTGTGCCATCAGTGTGCCATCAGTGTTTTTCCGGTACGGCAAAGAAAAAGAAATGATAAAGTATCTCTTATACTTTGTAATGTTAAACAGATACAGCGTAAGGAAGGCACACAAATGGCACACGGATGCCATCTGTGTGATGTACGTGTTTTTCAGGGTCCCATAGACTTGTATTGGCACTTGTCATCTGTGCTGCCACAAAAAAACAGCAGCATAGATGATAATGGGTACGGGTGGCATACGTGAAAGAAAAATGGATGCCACATGTAGTGCAAACACGGATATGTGTAGGAGGCCTAAGAAACTTGTCTCTTTGACAATAACTATATCACTATTCATTGTTTTCCTTTTCAAGGAGGAGCAAATGAGATCAAATTTCATCCATTCCTGCGTAACTTAGATTTTGACAACCTTCTAAGTCAGAAGTCGCTGTTCATTCCTGATCTTGAGTCAGAAGAGGATACCATCTACTTTGACAGTAAGTAGAATGAGACATCATCTGCAGAAAGCTGCTGTGTGTCTTGTATTTCATTTTAAGTGAGAATCAGTCCCCACCTTGATTCATGATCAAATGGTGACTGTTCAGGACAAAGTATTATGCTAATAATCTCGATTAACTCTTGTACTTTTCAGCTCGATGTAGCAGACATCAACATATTGATTCAGATGAGGGGGACACAAGTGAAGATAATGACTGGCCGGAAAGCCAAAACTTTCTATCATCTTCGCATAGGCTTTCTAAAGTAAGTATGTGACCAATAAGATCCATACAACCTGTAATTAAAATAAAATTGTAAAATATTAAAATATTTTTTTTTCCTCTTTGTATTAGCTCTGTTCCATCCATACCAAGATGATGAACAATGAAGAACCCAAGTCACCTCCAGGGTATTCACCAGAAAGTGCAAAACAGTCAGACATGTGAGCAAATTATTTTTATGGGGTCCATTCTGATATGTGTTCACAACACCAAATTCAAGACGAGTGTAAGTCGATACTAAATCCAGTATCGATGACCACATGATTGCTGATCACCATGTTTCTGACTTGTGATAACGCTGGTGATGAAAGTTGATAACTATGACCAGCTTTAATTTCCAGTTCATTACAGGAAAATAAATATTGCTAGTGATTCTCCATTCTTGCTGGTAGAAGAGGGTCTTGAGCACAGCATCCCCTTCATGTTATTCAGATGTCCTAATGGGCTTTGCAGACAGGTGTTGTATCCGTATCTATTGTTTTCACTTGTAATTTATATGTTTTTCTTCTACCAAACAGACAGAAAGATTCTCCCCCCTCTAAGTCTGAAGACAACCAGACGCAGAAAGATTCTCCCCCTTCTAAATCTGATGACAACCAGACACAGAGAGATTCTCCCCCCTCTAAGTCTGATGACAACCAGACGCAGAAAGATTCTCCCCCTTCTAAATCTGAGGATGACAACCAGACACAGAGAGATTCTCCCCCCTCTAAGTCTGATGACAACCAGACGCAGAAAGATTCTCCCCCCTCTAAATCTGATGACAACCAGACGCAGAAAGATTCTCCCCCCTCTAAGTCTGATGACAACCAGACGCAGAAAGATTCTCCCCCCTCTAAATCTGATGACAACCAGACGCAGAAAGATTCTCCCCCCTCTAAATCTGATGACAACCAGACGCAGAAAGATTCTCCCCCCTCTAAATCTGATGACAACCAGATGCAGAAAGATTCTCCCCCCTCTAAATCTGATGATGATAAGCAGAGGCAGAAAGATTCTTCCCCCTCTAAATCTGATGACAACCAGACGCAGAAAGATTCTTCCCCCTCTAAGTCTGATGATGACAAGCAGTGTTTCACTGCTGAAGGCAGACAGTCATCCATATTGTCAGGTATGTATAGCTCTATAGGTCATTCTATTGCAGCCTGTGTCAAAAAGTGTAATGTGAAAACAGCCCAACATTTCATTTTATAAAAATCCTCACTCTTAGGCTGTGTGCCCACGATGCGTTTTTCAAGCGTTTACGCTGCGGAATTTCTACAGCGTAAACACTTGGGAAACGCTTGGTAAACCTTCCCCCATGGTCTCCAATGCAATTCCGCACTTTCAATGCCCATGCTGCGTATTTTTCCGCAGCGTTTATGCTGCGCTCAAAAATACGCAGCATGTCCATTAATTTTGCGGACGCGCAGCGTAATCGCCGCCATTGACTTGCATTAGAACGCGCTAATTCCGCAAGACTGCATCTGTACTTGCGTAATTGGCGCTTTCTAATGTGCAGATGGTACCCAAGTCTGGAGGAGAGGAGACTCTCATCCAGACCTGGGTACCATAGAATCTGTAAAGAAAAGAATTTAAAATAAAAAATAAAGCTTATAATCACCTTCCGATGTCCTCCCAGTGTTTTGTCCACGCCGTCCGGTCTCTTGCAATGCTCGCGCTGTTGTGAAGGACCTGTCATGACGTCACTGAGTCATGTGACCCATCACATGACTCAATGACATCACCGCAGGTCCTTCACAGCACCGCGAGCATTGCAAGAGACCGGACGCAGCAGAGATGACACCGGGAAGACACCGGAAGGTGAGTATAATCTTTTTTTTTTCATTTTTTACCATTCTTATTCTTTTTTTTAACTATTACTCGGTCACACTATATAAATCCATGCCGGTTGCATGGATTTAAATAGTGTGACCAACTTGTCAAGCACTTTTCCAAGTGATGCTCAAAATCGTTTGGAAAACTTCTTGAAAAAACGCATGCGAAAGCGCATGTAAAAATGCTGAAAAAACGCTTCTCTCTGGCAGAAAAAACGCATGTAAATCTGCATGTAAATCTGCATACGTTTTTTTCTGCCAGAGAGAGGCAAAAACGCTCTGCATCAAATCTGCTACGTGGGCACATAGCCTCATAGGTTATAATTTTTAATGCATAAGAAGCCATTCAGTCTTCTGCCAAACTGATTCTGAATACTGCACCCATGGCTCCATCTAGGCCTATACTGATCCTTATCACCTTAAGAATGCACTGAGGTTTTAGCTAACTTATTTTAAGATATTACTTGCAGGATGCCGCAGTGTTATCATGTTAATAAGGGGACATAGTTCCCTGGCTAGACACCACATATCGGAAAACCTACAGGTTTCATATTAATCAGTTCACAAGGCAATCTAATTCTCAGACCCTCAGGTGGTTTTATGTATATATGACATATTCTCTCTATTATGGTGCAATAATCAATTACCGGGACTACAGGGTACAAGAATAACAGAATTCTATATAAAGATACAAAGCTAATCTTTTAGGAGTTTATAATATACATCTTTTTCTTGTTTTTTTTATCAGAATCACCAGTTCAGGGGAAAAGAAAATCTGCATCGAAAGATCGACAAAAAACAGAGAAGGTAGAAGAGAGAAGAAGTAGAAGAGGTAAGTGTAACAATAAGCTCCATGTTGCATGATGTCAGTCAGTGAGAAGGAGTCATGTGGAGCAGATATTATCTGTAGGATTACTGACAATGACCCCGTACATCTGTATGGATACGACTCCTCTATCATCCTGTCACAGTGACACTACAGTAGTATCCTCTAATACATACATGTCAAACTCTGGCCCGTGGACCAAACCTGGCCCGCAGGGTGGTTATATTTGACCCACGACAACAGAACCACCACCACTATTTGGGGCCATTATTCTGTATGGAGGACAATGTGGGGCCCATTATACTGTACGGAGGACTATGTGGGGCCATTATTCTGTATGTAGGATTATGTGGGGTCCAAGTTTTTCATTTTGGCCCTCTGTGTGTTTGAGTGTGACATCCCTGCTCTAATATGTAGTCCCATTACTTACATTAGTTATGTCTCTTTGTCTCCTCTCACAGGTTCCACCTTCCGCCGGCTGATATCATCTTGCCGGCGTGGATTATCCAGGGTTGCTCGCTCCATCAGACAAAGCTGCATATTTGCTCCCTGTCATCGGAGCAACACAAACATCTCAATGTGAAAAACCCTTCATGTCTAGTGCCTAGTACAGCATGTCCACCATTAAAGATGCACCTGTGTGGAAGGACTTGTACCATCTACCTGTGGCCTTCTGACCAGCAAGTAACATCTGCAGAAGAAGGCCCTCCAAGAACATCTCTTCATTCTTCCATGTAATTCTTAATAAAAAAAAAACTAAAAAGAATCATTTCAAATTGATTAATGTCCCTTTGCATTTAATGTAATACTACTGACATTTATGGCATATCAGTACTAAACATCATATATGTCTGATGAGAGAATATCGTTTCCATGTTTCATGTTAATCCTCTAATCCTCAGCCAAAAGTGGAAGAGAAGACCAGTGATTCTGTTACATCTACGAATGACAGTCAATCCAGGGAAAAACACCTTCTGATCCATACATTTTTCAGGCACTCTGATCCTTTTACCTTCATGTGGCTCTACTTAAGGTTTATGTATAAGAACCAGTTGGATTCAGTACTGGGCATCCTGGGGGTCCCAGCAGCCACATCCCAATTGTTCAACTAAAAAAGACATACTGTATTATAGTGTGATATATATATATATATATACACACTGTGTGCAGAATTATTAGGCAAATGAGTATTTTGATCACATGATACTTTTTATACATGTTGTCCTACTCCAAGCTGCATAGGCTTGAGAGCCAACTACCAATTAAGTAAATCTGGTGATGTGCATCTCTGTAATGAGGAGGGGTGTTGGCTAATGACATCAACACCCTATATAAGGTGTGCTTAATTATTAGGCAACTTCCTTTCCTTTGGCAAAATGGGTCAGAAGAGAGATTTGACGGGCTCTGAAAAGTCCAAAATTGTGAGATGTCTTGCAGAGGGATGCAGCAGTCTTGAAATTTCCAAACTTTTGAAGCGTGATCACCGAACAATCAAGCGTTTCATGGCAAATAGTCAACAGGGTCGCAAGAAGCGTGTTGGCCAAAAAAGGCGCAAAATAACTGCCCATGTATTGAGGAAAATCAAGCGTGAAGCTGCCAAGATGCCATTCACCACCAGTTTTGCCATATTTCAGAGCTGCAATGCTACTGGAGTATCAAAAAGCACAAGGTGTGCGATACTCAGGGACATGGCCAAGGTAAGGAAGGCTGAAAAACGACCACCTTTGAACAAGAAGCATAAGATAAAACGTCAAGAATGGGCCAAGAAATATCTTAAGACTGATTTTTCAAAGGTTTTATGGACTGATGAAATGAGAGTGACTCTTGATGGGCCAGATGGATGGGCCAGAGGCTGGATCAGTAAACGGCAGAGAGCTCCACTCCGACTCAGATGCCAGCAAGGTGGAAGTGGGGTACTGGTATGGGCTGGTATCATCAAAGATGAACTTGTGGGACCTTTTCGGGTTGAGGATGAAGTGAAGCTCAACTCCCAGACCTACTGCCAGTTTCTGGAAGACAACTTCTTCAAGAAGTGGTACAGGAAGAAGTTGGTATCGTTCAAGAAAAACATGATTTTCATGCAGGACAACTCTCCATCACATGCATCCAACTACTCCACAGCGTGGCTGGCCAGTAAAGGTCTAAAAGAAGAAAAAATAATGACATGGGCCCCTTGATCACCTGATCTGAACCCCATAGAGAACCTGTGGTCCATCATAAAATGTGAGATCTACAGGGAGGGAAAACAGTACACCTCTCGGAACAGGGTCTGGGAGGCTGTGGTGGCTGCTGCACGCAATGTTGATCGAAAACAGATCAAGCAACTGACAGAATCTATGGATGGAAGGCTGTTGAGTGTCATCATAAAGAAAGGTGGCTATACTGATCACTAATTTTTTGGGTTTTTGTCTTTGCATGTCAGAAATGTTTATTTCTATATTTTGTGCACTGATATTGGTTTACCTGGTGAAAATAAACAAGTGAGATGGGATTATATTTGGTTTTTATTAAATTGTCTAATAATTCTGCACAGTAATAGTTACCTGCACAAACAAATATCCTCCTAAGATAGCCAAATCTTAAAAAAACCACTCCAACTTCCAAAAATATTAAGCTTGGATATTTATGAGTCTTGTGGGTTGATTGAGAACATAGTTGTTGATCAACAATAAAAATAATCCTCTAAAATACAATTTGCCTAATAATTCTGCACACCGCGTATATCTATATATATAATCGTCTTATCCCGTCTGTCTGTCTGTCTGTCTGTCGGGGAAATCCCGCGTCACTGATTGGTCCAGCAGCGGCCAATCAGCGACGCGGGATTTCAGAAAAAAGATGGCGGCCGTTAGAGGCTCATCTGCGGGACGGAGCTCAGCGGCGATGCAGCCGGGAGATGACTGGCGCGAGGCTCTCATCTCCCGGCCGCTAGCAGCAGAAGAACCCCGACCGGCGAGCAGCCGCTCATCTCCCGGCTTCTCGCAGCGGAAGTAGCCGCACAGGCAGTGGCGTTGACCTCCATGCGGCTAGGGTGTCAAGGGAGGACCGGGGAGCGGCGCTGCGGGTCGGGATACTTCTGCTGCGAGAAGCCGCTCATCTCCCGGCTTCTCGCAGCGGAAGTAGCCACACAGGCAGCGGCGCTCCCCGGTCCTCACCAATACGATTCTGCTCCCCGGTCCTCACCTATACGATTCGCTGATTGGTCGCGGTCTCTGGCCGCGACCAATCAGTGATCTTGGCGCAAAAGTTAAACACCGCTGTGCTGATTGGTCGCGGCCGCTGCCCGCGACCAATCACCGATTTGGACGCCACATTTAAATAGCGGCCACGACCAATCACCGATCTTGGCGCAACATTTAAACACTGCTGTGCTGATTGGTCACAGACGCTGCCCGCGACCAATCAGCGATTTTGGCGCCAAATTTAAACACTGCTGTGCTGATTGGTCGCGGACGCTGCCCGCGACCAATCAGCGATTTTGGCGCCAAATTTAAACAATGCTCTGCTGACTGGTCGCGGATGCCAGCCACGACCAATCAGCGAGATTGGCGCCAAATTTATACAACGCTCTGCTAATTGGTCGCGGACACCAGCCACGACCAATCAGCGAGATTGGCGCCAAATTTAAACAATGCTCTAGCGCCAAATTTAAACAACGCTCTGCTGATTGGTCGCGGCCGCCAGCCGACCGCGACCAATCAGCGAGATTGGCGCCAAATTTAAACACCACTCTGCTGATTGCGCCCAGTCGGCCGCATACATATTCTAGAATACCCGATGCGTTAGAATTGGGACACCATCTAGTATATATATAAATATATTCACTTGTGGAAAACCCTTTTAACTAGGGCTGTGGTGTCAGTAAGTCAAATTTCCAACTATAATAATTACTAATACCAAATATACTGCAACAAATAATAGTAAATATTCAGCAATTTATGCATGAAAATAATTTATAATATACAATATTAACACTATATAAGTATTTACATTTTTTTCTACCTGCAGTTGGAGTTGGTACGTTCTTCTGATACTAACTCCACAGCTCGGCTTTTCCTTCTTTCCTGCTCCTCTAACATAAAAGTACAGCAATTAATTACGACAAGTTAATCATTTAAATGCTGCTGTCAATCTCTGACAGCAGCACGTAAATGTAACCAGTGCCACTGCTTCCATTTACCAGCTCCCATCTGTGCCCTGTGACATGATCTCGGGGGCTGATGGGTCACTAGGACAGTGAGGGCCCTGTGCCCGCTGTCTTGGTGCTCCTCTGGAGCTCATCTATATGCTGAGCTTCAAAGGAGACCGAGATTTAGGCTACCGTCCCACTATCAGTATTTGGTCCAATTTCACCACAAATGGATTTTTTTCCCCATTTTTAGTACATTGAATAGTAAAATGAATCATTCAAAACTACAAGTAACCCCAAAGTCATGCCAGTTTCCATGGCCCAGAAGATTCTCTGAAGGAAGAGTGTAATTGGGTGACTGCTTCTTTGGTAAATACCATAAACATTAGCACTTAAAAAGGTCCATATGTCTGGAACCGTATAGATGATTTCGAAAGAAACAAAAAAAAGCTCAGTGATAAGAAACAGATGATGGTTATTAATGGAACACACTAACTGGGTCACATTTAAAAGTGGTGTACCCCAGGAGTCAGTGACGCGCCCCCTGGGACATATTCCTTTCTTTCAGGGGAATACCCGGAGCCGGATCAGATGGGGGTTGTAGTCTCCGAGTGGCTGTGACCCGGTCCGTGCCCAGGGTGTCAAACTCAGTTGTATGTGGCAGTCCTACAGATGTTATTAAGTTCTTTATTGTCGACTACGCCACCCGTTGTATTGCGGTCACTATGGCCGCCGCTGCAGCAGGGTCCGCTGAGGCTGATGGTGTTGGTGCAGCTTTTGGTAGTATAACCCCCAACGGGTGGGGTATAGCCTCAGGGGGATCAGGTGCAGAGGATGGGGGTTGTGGTGGTGCAATGTAAACGGCAATCAGAGACAGAGTCGGGTTGTGCAGTTTAGGGTATTTACTTACTGCTGGTTTTCCCGGTCACTCTAGCTTCAAGTGACCACCCGAGCCGTGCTGCGTCCACCAGGTCCTGGATTCAGCCAACCCCCAAATAAGTCCGGAGCGTGACCCTGAGCTCTCCTTCTGTCCTTTCCTCTGGCCGTCCCCACCAGTGATCCACCTAGGTCCAGCTCCCTCGGGCCTTCTGTTGGGAGACCCTTGGCCTTGGGTTCCCTGACCCTCCACGTGGTATGCCTTCGGGGTGGATGTGGTGGGTGGCCGTGGCAGATGCTGCCCACGGCCTCCGGTCTCTGGCTAGGGTGTGCTTCAGCCCCCACCAGTTTGGGATCCGGTACCCTGTGCCGACTCTTCACCCAGGGATTTAATTTGGGTTCTTGGAGTCCTCTTTTCTGTTTTCCCCCTCTGGGTCTTTCCTTCTCTTTCTCCTCTCTCACTCTGGGTCTCTCTTCTCCTCTGCTCGCTGACTTGCTCTCTGCAACTGACCCTGTTCTTAGTTGGTGCCCACCTTATATATCCCTCTATGTGTGAGCTCAGGTGACCAGCACCCAATGAGCTCCTAACTTTACCCAGGCTGCTCCCCCTATCTGCCCCTACACTACATGGGATGTTCCACCCCCCTCCCACTCCAGCCAAGGACAGACTCGGTCGTACCTGCACATTTCTAAGTGGGAGTACCGTTGGTCTGCCCTCCGGAAATGGGATGTGTGTAGTGCATGCAGCCTACCGAGCTCAGTTTCACACTCCTTCCTTACCCGGGAGTGGAATATCACACCTCTGGGTTGAGATGCAATACTCCTGTAGCAGCCGAATCCTCAGGGTGCTACATTCCCCCCTGGTAAATCACAGCACGTCCTCGGGCTGTAAGAGAATAAACACCACAAAACATACAATTTTTTTTTTTCATAAACATATAAAACATATAAAACATCATATAAATTAGCAGCATCAATAAAACTTTTTATATAAAACATTCTCGTCGTCTCTCCTCCTCCTCTGGTCACTGTGCAACTGTTGACCGGGCAAAGTGCGACAGTTCCTTTTCTCAAAGGTGGTTTTACGGTAAAACCAGTAGGGGGCGCTTTAGGAAGCGCAACTATGTACAGGGGTAGTGTGGCCGCTCTCAGTCCTCGGCCAGGTAAAGGGAAGGGAATGGCTGCTCACAGTCCTCAGCCTGTGGGATTAAGGGTAAAACGGGTGAACAGTTCACATCAGCTGGTCCCAACGGGGACTATATTTGCAGTAACAGTTTCTTTGTACCCCTACGGGTAACTATATACAGTCTCCTTCACTTCCGTCCTCAACGACGGCGTCCTCCTGCTCTTTTC
This sequence comes from Phyllobates terribilis, assembly GCF_046119375.1. Classification (NCBI taxonomy): domain Eukaryota; kingdom Metazoa; phylum Chordata; class Amphibia; order Anura; family Dendrobatidae; genus Phyllobates; species Phyllobates terribilis. The sequence goes on along the minus strand of NW_027362950.1, from coordinate 1,287,165 downwards.
TTGTAGTCAACTGTAGCTTTAGACCCGTCCGGGTCTTCTTGCTCCTCCTCCTCACACCGCAACTCCTCCTCCGTCAGGCGATGCACATGGAGGGCGTAGGGTCCTTTGGCACACTTGTGCCGGGTAAAGGTGACCTCGTCCCCGATGTAAAGGTCACGGCCTCTGTGCCCCTCCGGCAGATGGGACTCAACGTCTCTGCGCGTGACAAAGACGTCACCAGAGGTGTGGTGGTCTCGGATGAAGCCCCACCCGTGCTGCATGTTAAACTTGATTACAGTCCCGGTGGTGCGGGGACTGTGCGCTGCACGGGGGTCCCTCCTGGTCCGGCTCTTCTGCTCGGCGCTCCTTATTTGGGCCTGTTGTTCCCGGACCCGCCTCTCTCTCCGCTCCCTCGCAAACTCCTCGAGCTGCTGTTGGCAGCACTCAGCACGCTCCGCTGCAGCTGCCCGGGTTTCTTGAGTGAACCCCATTAGATCTTCTCCGGTGGGGTCCCACTCAAATTGGGTCTCTTCAAGCGGGGGCGAAATCCTTCTCACGGGCTTCGGAGCCGGAATCAGGGGTGCACACATGGCCCCAACCCTCCTCTGCTGCTCCAGTTCATAATATTCCTGGGGCCAGATGAAAGGCTGCCCGTCCGGCCACGTGTGCTGGGCAAACAAGTCCTCTCCCAGACGCGGCACCCTTGGTTTTACGGGCGCGGTGGTGGTGGCGCCCGGGTTGCCCAGGCCTTGCGGCCAGGCCTGGGGCACCTGGAAGGTGAAGGGCACCGTTAGGACGGCGGCGCCCTGGGCTACCTGGCCTTGCGGCCAGGCCGGAGGCTCCGCGGAGGTAGGGGGCGCTGTTGGTGGTGCGGCGCCCGGGAATTCTAGGCCCTGCGACCAGGCTGGTGTTGCTTCCTGTTTTGCCACGCTCGGGGTCGTTGCGCATGGCGTCACAGGGGTCGCGGCGGCGGCTTCCGGTTGGGGCCTAGTCTGCGTCGGTGACATGGCGTTTTCGGGCACAGCAGGGGGACTTTCGGGCTCTGCGACGGGGAGCTGGGGCAGGTAAGCGGTTTCCCGGCTTGGGGTATAGACGTCCCCTTTACCTGCCTCCATGCGTTCGGCTCCCTTCTCGGCGCCGTCTCCGGCCTTGGGTCCTCCCGCGCCATCCTCAGAGGCGGTCTGTCTCCTCATCTTGGTTGGCGTGCTCCGGGTCTTAGTTTGCTGGGCCATCTCTCGGCTCCACTCCGCCAATGTCTCTCGCTGTACCCGGGCCATCCTCCGTGCGAGGCCCTCCAGGGCAGTCTGTGCACACTCCCGGTCTCGGGGGAGCTGTGCGAGGACCTCCACTAGGCCTAGTGGGGTCGTTGTTTCCAGCAGGCTCCTGACTAACGGGTCGGTGCTGCTCTGCTCTTCTTCCAGCAGGCTCCTGGCCAGCGGGCCGGTGCTGCTCTGCTCTCCTTCCTCTGTCTCTAGCAGGCTCCTGGCCAGCGGGCAGGTGCTGCTCTGCTTTCTCTCCATCTCCGGGTAAGCTCCTCCGCTACTCTTCTCCAGGCTTCTTGCCTCCGGGTGCGCTCGCTCCAGACTGCTCCAGGCGGCACCCATCTTCGTTCTTTTCTTTCGTCTCCTCCCACTTCGAGGGCGGTCCCGGGGCAAGTCGGTGACTGTCAGCTCCAGGGGCAGTTCTTTCACGCTGACAGACACCTCTAGCATCACAGTCTCTGTTGGTGGGGGCGGTTTCCACTTTTGGCGCCATTTTCGGTTCCGGCCCACGATGGGAGGTGGCCTCTTACCATCTTCTGGCACGCCCATAATGGCGTCCGCTCTTCCAAGGCGGGAAATCTTCGGAAATGGCGGGAATCACTTCCCAGTGGCGGGAAACTCTGCAGATGGCGGGAAAAAGCTGGAAATGGCGGACAACCGGCGGGAATCGACTGGTGATGGGGTCCGATGGCGGGGACCCTCCGGAACCGGCGGGAGACTTCTTTCTGAGGTAAACTTGCACTTTGCTTCAGGCACGCAGTACCCGGGTGTTGCGGGCACGTAATCCTGCCGACTACGCCAAAGTAGACGCGCCCCCTGGGACATATTCCTTTCTTTCAGGGGAATACCCGGAGCCGGATCAGATGGGGGTTGTAGTCTCCGAGTGGCTGTGACCCGGTCCGTGCCCAGGGTGTCAAACTCAGTTGTATGTGGCAGTCCTACAGATGTTATTAAGTTCTTTATTGTCGACTACGCCACCCGTTGTATTGCGGTCACTATGGCCGCCGCTGCAGCAGGGTCCGCTGAGGCTGATGGTGTTGGTGCAGCTTTTGGTAGTATAACCCCCAACGGGTGGGGTATAGCCTCAGGGGGATCAGGTGCAGAGGATGGGGGTTGTGGTGGTGCAATGTAAACGGCAATCAGAGACAGAGTCGGGTTGTGCAGTTTAGGGTATTTACTTACTGCTGGTTTTCCCGGTCACTCTAGCTTCAAGTGACCACCCGAGCCGTGCTGCGTCCACCAGGTCCTGGATTCAGCCAACCCCCAAATAAGTCCGGAGCGTGACCCTGAGCTCTCCTTCTGTCCTTTCCTCTGGCCGTCCCCACCAGTGATCCACCTAGGTCCAGCTCCCTCGGGCCTTCTGTTGGGAGACCCTTGGCCTTGGGTTCCCTGACCCTCCACGTGGTATGCCTTCGGGGTGGATGTGGTGGGTGGCCGTGGCAGATGCTGCCCACGGCCTCCGGTCTCTGGCTAGGGTGTGCTTCAGCCCCCACCAGTTTGGGATCCGGTACCCTGTGCCGACTCTTCACCCGGGGATTTAATTTGGGTTCTTGGAGTCCTCTTTTCTGTTTTCCCCCTCTGGGTCTTTCCTTCTCTTTCTCCTCTCTCACTCTGGGTCTCTCTTCTCCTCTGCTCGCTGACTTGCTCTCTGCAACTGACCCTGTTCTTAGTTGGTGCCCACCTTATATATCCCTCTATGTGTGAGCTCAGGTGACCAGCACCCAATGAGCTCCTAACTTTACCCAGGCTGCTCCCCCTATCTGCCCCTACACTACATGGGATGTTCCACCCCCCTCCCACTCCAGCCAAGGACAGACTCGGTCGTACCTGCACATTTCTAAGTGGGAGTACCGTTGGTCTGCCCTCCGGAAATGGGATGTGTGTAGTGCATGCAGCCTACCGAGCTCAGTTCCACACTCCTTCCTTACCCGGGAGTGGAATATCACACCTCTGGGTTGAGATGCAATACTCCTGTAGCAGCCGAATCCTCAGGGTGCTACATCAGTATTGGGACTTCTATTTAATACAATTATTAATGACCTTTTGGGGGGTATACAGAGTAAAATTTCAATATTTTCAGATGATCGTAAACTCTGCAAGGTTATCAGTACATAGGAGGATAATGTAATATTACAGAGGGATTTATGTAAGCTTGAGGTTTGGGCTGAAAAATGGCAATTGAAGTTTAATGTAGATAAATGTTCTTGCTTGGGACAAATTACAATGTACAATTATGTACTAAACACTGGGAAAACCATCACTGGAAAAGACTTGGGTGTATGGGTGGACAGCAAACTCAACTTTAATAACCAGTGCTAGGCCGCTGCTGCCAAGGCAAATAGAACCATGGAAGCATTAAAAGAGGCATAGATGCTTATGATAAGAACATAGTTTTGTCTGTATACAAGTCACTAATTCAGCCACATTTAGAATACTGTGTATAATTTTGGTCTTTGGTGTATAAGACGGACATAGTTGAACTAGGACGTATGCAGACAAATGCAACCAAGGTTATTAAGGGAATTGGTGCACTGCAATTCCAAGACAGGTTATCAAAGTTAGGGTTATTCAGTTTGGAATAATGAAGGTTTAAGGGCGATCTTATTACAATGTACAAATATAAGAAGAAACAGTATAGAGATCTTATTAAGGAACTTTTTACATATAGACCTTCAACGATGACAAGGAGGCACCCTCTCCTACTAGAAGAAAGATGGTTTCTCAGTCATCATAGATGGCGATTCTTTACTCTAAGAATAGTGAAATTACGGGACTTTCGGGAACATAAACATCACAGTAAAAGATAATGCCTTACCAACACCAGGTCAGATTACCAGTGCACCGCAGGATGCAGCAAGCCTCCATGATAAAGGCGGGGGCAGCACATGTGCAAAATACTAATGCCGACAGCCACTCACTAACCTACCAATTCTTGGAGGGGGTGGCTGTGTAGTATTATGCATGCACACCGATGGAGTTGTGAGCTTGCGTATTTTGGCCAAAATATCGTCCAATACCTCATGTGGTGTACTTATCTTATATACTATTTTTCATCTTTTTTGCACATCTTTTTGCAGGATGCAGCCAGGCCTCTTTAGTGTTGGCTGGGTGAATTGGGGCGTCTGTCCTGTGGGGGTGCATGTATATAGTTCTGGGCAACCCGCCTGATCTAATACTATGGGCGTCATCAATACGCTGCAAGCAAGACATCAATAGGCTGCAAGCCAGACACTGTGTATCACACATATCTGTGTGACTGGCGCCCTATGCAGACTCCATCGGTGTGCATGTATAATACTACACAGCCACCCCCTCCATGAATTGGTAGGTTAGTGAGTGGCTGTCTGCATCAGTATTTTGCACATGTGCTGCCCCCGCCTTTATCATGGAGGCTTGCTGCATCCTGCAGTGCATTGGTAATCTGACCTGGTGTTGGTAAGGCATTATCTTTTACTGTGATGTTTTTTGAAATTATGTCCAATGTTCACCATTTTTAATATTCAGACTTTCGGGAACATCATATTGTAATTGTTGATTTACTAAACAAGTTCAAGTATGGCCCGGATGCTTTTGTTGAAAAATATATTACAGGTTATGGGAACTAGATTCTGTGATAGGACGTTCATCCAGGGAACTAGTCTAATTGCCATTAGTGGAGTTGGGAAGGATTTTTTCGTTAATAGGGGGCAATTAGCATCTGCCTCATGGGTCTTTTGCCTTCCTTTGTATCAACATGTTAGGTTATAGGTAGAACACAATGGATGTCTTCTTTCAATGTACTGTGTGGGGAAATGTATTGTCAGGGGGAATCATACTGTACATCATGCTGTGTGTAATAGGACCGTGGGGGCATCATATTGAGTGTGATAGCCACTGTGGGGCCATGAAAGTGGTATCATACTGTGTGTAGGCATATATGAGGAATTGGACTAGATTAGAATACTGGCATTCGAGAAAGAATGTCACACCGATTGTACTCCCGGGATTATGGTGTGCTGTGTAATAATATATGGTAGCAGGACCCCTCTAGTCTTCATTCCAGGTATACTAACTGCTCAGTGTTACATTGATTTGGTCGTGGAACCAGTGATATGGACATTTCTTAAACGTGCCTCAGTAACTATTTTTCAACATGGAAATGTTAAGCTACATGTTGCAGGTGCTACTGTGAGCAGCATGCTTGACTTAAACATGATACCATGGCCAGAAGCATCTCCGGATTTGACTCCCATCAAGCACTTCATTGGTCGAGCATTGCAAAAGGAGTTGCCGTCAGCAGATCTTGATGATTTGTGTGCCCAAGTGCATTCATTATTCCTCTCTGCTCTGCCTTGCTCACCGCTCCGGCGGTTCCTCTCTGCTCTGCCTTGTCCACCGCTCCGGCGGTTTCGCCCTGCTCTGCCTTGCTCACCGCTCTGGCGGTTCCTCCTGCTCTGCCTTGCCCACCGCTCCGGCGGTTTCGCCCTGCTCTGCCTTGCTCACCGCTCTGGCGGTATCTCTCTGCTCTGCCTTGCCTACCGTTCCAGCGGTTCCTCTCTGCTCTGCTTGTCTACCGCATCTGCGGTTCTGTTCCTGAATCCCAGTTTGTACTGGACCCTATCCAGCCTGCGCTCCAACCTGCTAGTGCCTCCCTGTCTGCACTCCAGCCGTGTTTGCCAGTACCCCCCTGTCTGCATACCAGCCGTGCCTTGCCAGTGCCCTCCTGTCTGCATACCAGCCGTTCTTGCCAGTATCCTCTTGTCTGCACTCCAGCCGTGCCTGCCAATACCCAACTGTCTGTGTGCCAGCCTAACCTGCCCGTTCCTGCATTCCCCGGTGTGGGTCAACAGCTGTGACCGGGGTCTAACCTGGAGTAGCACCTGGTCCCTCTGCTCGGTTCCTCCTTGGTTCACGGAGTCGTTAGCCTCCGTGCGACCTTGGTCGGATCGGGTAGATACTTAGTTATGCCCCTCCAGGCACTCCTCGGTTCATGGTACAGTGGGATCACTAATCACGCTCACGCCAGTCAGTCCAGGCACGAGTGTAACAGTTTTATTTATGTTGTATCGTGTTTGAAGGTTGCCTTTTCCTGATGGCAGGTTTCAGCTCTTTCCAAAGATGCTCAATAGGATTTAGGTCAGGGCTCATAGAAGGCCACTTCAGAATAGTTGAAAGTTTTCCTCTTAGCCGTTCTTGGGTGTTATAAGCTGTGTGTTTTGGGTCATTATCCTGTTGCAAGACCCATGACTGAGACCAAGCTTTCTGACAATGGGTAGCACATTTCTCTCTAGAATCCCTTGATAGTCTTGAGATTACATTTTACCCTGCACAGATTCAAGACACCCTGTGCCAGATGCAGCAAAGCAGCCCGAGAACATAACAGAGCTCCTCCATGTTTCACAGTAGGGACAGTGTTCTTTTCTTGATATGCTTCACTTTTCCGTCTGTGAACATAGTGCTGATGTGCCTTGCCAAAAACTTCAATGTTTGTCTCATCTGTCCATAGGACATTCTCCCAGAAGCTTTGTGGCTTGTCAACATGTAGTTTGGCAAATTCCAGTTTGGCTTTTTTATGAAATTTTTTTCAACAATGGTGTTTTCCTTGGTCGTCTCCCATGAAGTCCACATTGGATCAAACAACAACGGATGGTGCGATCTGACACTGATGTTCCTTGAGCATGAAGCTCACCTTTAATCTCTTTAGAAGTTATCCTGGGCTCTTTTGTTACCATTCGAATTATCCGTCTCTTTAATTTGTCATCAATTTTCCTCCTGCTGCCACGTCCAGGGAGGTTGGCTACAGTCCCATGGATCTTAAATTTCTAAATAATATGTGCAACTGTAGTCACAGGAACATCAAGCTACTTGGAGATGGTCTTATAACCTTTACCCTTAACTTGCTTGTCTATAATTTTCTTTCTAATCTCCTGAGACAACTCTTTCCTTTGCTTCCTCTGGTCCATGTTGAGTGTGGTACACACCATGTCACCAAACAGCACAGTGAGTATCTGTAGCCCTATATACAGGCCCACTGACTGATTACAAGATTGTAGACACTTGTGATGCTAATTAGTGGACACAACTTGATTTAACATGTATCTGTTGTCACATTATTTTCAGGGGTACAATCATTTTTGTCCAGGCCTATATCATGAGTTACATTTTTTAAAAACTTCTGTGGAAGCAGGGTTGAAAAGCAATGTCTGACTTCCATTTGTTCATTTTCATAGATTTTTAATTTATTATTACTTTTGTCAGATTCAAATTATTTCTGTGACCATTGTGGGTTTTTCCTTTCATTAAACGAGGAGTACCAACAATTTTGACCACGTATGTATGTATGTACAAACACACACACACACACATATGTATATATATATATATATATATATATATATATATATATATATATATATATACATACACACATACATACATATATATATATATACACACACATATATATACACACACACATATATATACACACACACATATACATACATACACATATATATACACACACATACATATATATATAGTGATGTAGCAGACATCCCTTTAATGGTTTGGTGTGTTTTTGAATGACCATGTACCTTCCTCTTTAACGAACTGGTCACATGACTGTGACATCACACAGGTCCTTATGCACACAGAGGGTGTGGACACATGACTCTGACATCAGTTAAGGTCCTATCTGTGTGTGTGCTGCAGTATATATAAACCCTGTGTGATTTGTGACAGGTGTGTTCCGGTGTGTAGGAGTTCCTGGGTGTTGGGAGCTCCTGTGTGGGCACCGTGTGAGCGGCACGAGGCTGTTCCCTGTGTGTGGGGAACACCGCTCGTGGGAAGCCTGGTGAGGCCTGGTGGACTCCGGTGGAGGTGAAGCCTGGATCCCTGTGAGAGTGTGGGGGATGCCAGTAAGCCTCGGAGTGCCACACAAGCACACAAATTTTGGGGTCCATTTTTTCTTGTTAGCCCTGTGAAAATAAAAAAAATTGGGTCTAAAGTAACATTTTTGTGAAAAAAGTTAAATGTTCATTTTTTTCTTCCACATTCAAAAAATTCCTGTGAAGCATCTGAAGGGTTAATAAAGTTCTTGAATGTGGTTTTGAGCACCTTGAGGGGTGCAGTTTTTAGAATGGTGTCACTTTTGGGTATTTTCTGTCATAAAGACCTCTCAAAGTGACTTCAAATGTGATGTGGTCCCTAAAAAAATGGTTTTATACATTTTGTTGGAAAAATGAGAAATCGCTGGTCAACTTTTAACCCTTATAGCTCCCTAACAAAAAAAAATTTTGGTTCCAAAATTGTGCTGATGTAAAGTAGACATGTGGGAAATGTTATTTATTAACTCTTTTGTGTGACATATCGCTCTGATTTCAGGGCTTAAAAATTCAAATTTTGAAAATTGCAAAATTTTCAAAATTTTCGCCAAATTTCCATTTTTTTCACAAATAAACGCAAGTGATATTGAAGAAATTTTTCCACAATCATGAAGTACAATATGTCACGAAAAAACAGTCTCAGAATCAGGGGGATCCGTTGAAGCGTTCCAGAGTAATTACCTCATAAAGTGACAGCGGTCAGAATTGTAAAAATTGGCCCGGTCATTAACGTGCAAACCACCCGCGGGGCTTAAGGGGTTAAAGAGAACCTGTCACGTCCTAGCTGCCCTCTACACTGCCCCCATAGCGTTGGTAGTGACGCAATGTGCATCACTAGCAAGCTGTTTTCATGAAAATCACTGCAGCTATAATGAATTTATAACGTTTAATATACTTATATCTAGGGCCGGCTCCAGGTTTTTCTGGGCCCCGGGCGAGTCTCAGTGGGCCCCTCTAACACATACCACGATTCATGATGCACAGATACCGCAGAGAAATCTATATATATAGTACAATGCAAAGATTTCACTTCTTACATTACATGAGTGATATCTACTGTAAATTCTACAATAGCTCAGAAGCCGGAGAATCCTCGCAGCACACAGTGCAGACCGGACAATATAGTCCTCCATACAGTATTATGGGCACCACTAAGTCCTCCATACTGTTTTATGGGCCCCATTATATATTGCTCCATACAGAATAATGACCCCACATAGTCCTCGTACAGTATAATGGGCACCACATATCTCCATACAGAATACTGGCCCCCATATAAGGCCGCATACGGAATACTGGCCCCCATATAAGGCTCCATAAAGGAATACTGGCCCCCATATAAGGCCCCATACGGAATACTGGCCCCCATATAAGGCCCCATATGGAATACTGGCCCCCATATAAGGCCCCATACGGAATACTGGCCCCCATACGAAATACTGGCCCCCATATAAGGCCCCATACGGAATACTTGCCCCCATATAAGGCCCCATAAAGGAATACTGGCCCCCATATAAGACCCCATGAAGGAATACTGGCCCCCATATAAGGCCCCATACGGAATACTGGCCCCCATATAAGGCCCCATACGGAATACTGGCCCCCATGTAAGGCCCCATACGGAATATTGGCCCCCATATAAGGCTCCATACGGAATACTGGCCCCCATATAACGCTCCATACGGAATTCTGGCCCCCATATAAGGCTCCATACGGAATACTGCCCCCCATATAAGGCTCCATACAGAATACTGGCCCCCATATAACGCTCCATACAGGATACTGGTCCTCTTATAAAGCTCCATACAGGATACTGGCCCCCATATAACGCTCCATACAGGATACTGGTCCCCTTATAACGCTCCATACAGGATACTGGCCTCCATATAATGCTCCATGCAGGCTGTTACCCCCCACATAATGCCCCATACAGGCTGTCTCCCCCCTTATAATGCTCCATGCAAGCTGTTACCCCCCACATAATGCCCCATACAGGCTGTCCTCCCACCGTATAATGCTCCATGCAGGCTGTTCCCCCCACATAATGCACTAAGCAGGCTGTCCCCCCCCCTTATAATGCCCCATGCAGGCTGTTCCCCCCTTATATTGCCCCATGCAGGCTGTCACCCCTCCTCTTTATAATGCCCCATGCAAGATGTCACCCCCTCTCTCTATAATGCCCCAAACAGGATGTCACCCCCCCTCTTTATAATCCCCAATCAGGATGTCACCCCCCCTCTTTATAATGCCCCATTCAGGATGTCACCCCCTCTCTTCATAATGCCCCATGCAGGATGTCACTCCCCTCTATTTATAATGCCCCATGCAGGATGTCACCCCCTCTCTTTATAATGCCCCATGCAGGATGTCACCCCCTCTCTTTATAATGCCCCATGCAGGATGTCACCCCCTCTCTTTACAATGTCCTATGCAGGATGTCACCCCCCTCTCTTTATAATGCCCCATGCAGGATGTCAGCCCCCCTCTCTTTATAATGCCCCATGCAGGATGTCACCCCCTCTCTTTATAATGCCCCATGCAAGATGTCACCCCCCTCTCTTTATAATGCCCCATGCAGGATGTCACCCCCTCTCTCTATAATGCCCCATGCAGGCTGTCACCCCCTCTCTCTATAATGCCCCATGCAGGATGTCACCCCCCCCTCTCTTTATAATGCCCCATGCAGGATGTCACCCCCCTCTCTTTATAATGCCCCATGCAGGATGTCAACCCCCCTCTCTTTATAATGCCCCATGCAGGATGTCACCCCCCCCCCCATATTATGCCCCATGCCTCCATACATTAAAAAAAAAATCAAATACTCACCTCCCTCCTCACCTGCTGCAGCTGCTCGGGTCGGGACTCCAGCGTTGGCGGCGTCTTTCCGCTCTGTGCTCCCTGTGACAGCTCAGGGGGAGGGCGCGGTGGAAAGACTTCACCGCACCCTCTGACCTGAGAAGTCACAGAGAGTGCAGAGCAGGAAGACGGCGGATCTGCAGAGGCACGGGGAGAGGTAAGTATCCGGCTGCCGGGGCCCTGAGCAAGCGGGGGAGAAGGGCGGGCGCTGACACCGCTCTCCTCCGCCCATAGCCCAACGGGGTGCGCGACCGCCAGTGGGCCCCCCTGCCTGCTCAGGGCCCCGGCACTTGCCCGGGTGCGCCGGGTGCTGACGCCGGCCCTACTTATATCCTACCTGCCTTTTCAATCATAGGGGCGTGCTTGTCATATTCAGTCAAGGGCGAGCGCAGCATTCACTCACTGCTGGCGCCGTCCATGTATTTGAATCCTGTTCCTGACCAGCGCTGATATTGTGGGACGCAGGCGCACTTGTAGATGTCCGGCCGCCTGCGCAGTGAGGCTCTGTGATTACCAGATTCACTGCGCATGCTCTGGGAACATAGCGCGTTAAAGCGCATGCGCAGTGAGGCTGTGTGATTATGACTTTTTCTTCACTTTGAAAATTGTTTAAGTTGGCTGAGGGACTGGGTGGTTTACCTAGGACAAGGAATGGCCATGTGTAAGAAAAACCGCTACTCATTGTAAATTACAGATTCTGTTAACTACAATAAATAAGTTGGTTAACAAGAAACACTTTGATATAGTGCACTACACAATACAGTTCTCTTTTACACACTGTATAGTTTGCTAAAAGGCACACGTTTTAGTGGGAGAGGCCGAAAAATGAACGAGTAATACAACCGTTTATGGATGCTGTAGTGTGGACCCCTAGAGTCAATTCTCCCGGTGGGCCCTAGGCACCCCAGTCCGACCCTGTATGAGGCCTTTACATGGTATCAACGCCTGCGATGAGAACGCCACATCATAGTAATAGCAGAATCACAAATATAAGATTATATGAACAGATTAAAGCAAGATTTCTATTGCTGGCTGCAGAATGAGTTAACTGGGATATCATCAGTGAGTTTGATCTGACTGGAGAAGTAACTACTCTTGTTTTTATTCTTTTGAGCTCCATTCAGCTAATTTATGATTTATCACCTTCCCTGAGCATACATGGAAATCATGGGGTCCCATAGCAGAAGTAATAATTAAGCCCCCACAAAAAAACATTAATATTCAGCGGGGTCACAGAAGAGCATACCTCACAAGTTTGCAACCCTTCCATAGTAATTTTGCCCCAATTGAAGCCCCCTAGTGTTCCCACGTACTAAGATACTCCTTTAATGGCCAAAAATGTGCCCCCAAACACAGTAAGATACCCCCACAGTGAATTTCTCCACTGTACCCTCCACACATACAGTATGATGACTCTACAGTACCCCCGCAAAGTATGATAAACCCCAGTGACCTCTACACAGTATGATGGCCCCCGCATAACCCTCCACACAGTATAATGGACCCCGCACAGCCCTCCACACTGTATAATGGTCCTCATACAGTGTAATGGCCCCCACTATCCACCCAAGCAGTATAATGACCCCCATCAGCCACTTATACAGTATAATGCCCCTCACCACACAGCCCTCCAAATAGTATAATGGCCCAAACACAACGCTCCAAATAAAATAATAGTCCTCACATAAGCCTCTAAACAATATAATAGTCCCCACCCAGCCCTCCAAATAATATAATGGACCCCACATAGGCCTCCAAATAGTATAATAGTCCCCATACAGCTCTTCAAATAATAGAACGGTCCCCACATAGCCCTCCAAATAGTATGATAGCCTGACACATAGCCATTCAAATAGTAGTATAATGGCCCCCACAGAGCACTACAAATAGTATGATGCTCCCCACATAATCCTCCAAATAGTAGAATGATGGCCCCCACATAGTTCTCCAAATAGTATGATGGTCCCCAAGACAGCCCTAAAATTAGTATTTTAGCACCCCAAATATGATGATGCCCCCCAAATAACCCTTCAAATAATATGATGGCCTCCAAGTAGCCCTACAAATAGTATCATGGCCTTCCAGTTTGCCCTCCAAATAATATGATGGCCCTCACAAACTACTTATTAATTAAAAAAAAAATACTCACCTCTCCCCATTCCCCTGCTGTTCTGGTCTTTGCAGCATGTGGTTTGAAACTATGCTCAGCTCGGCACAGTGGACGCGATTTTGGGACGTTATCACGTCCACTGAGCTGAGACATCAGAAGCACAGAGGAGAATGATGGAGGAGGGAGCAGACGGTTCCCTCCTCCATCATTCCTTTCAATTGTATCTGCATCCAGAATGTGGATACAGTTGAAAGTGTGATGCTGGATGCGGGGGGCCCGATGCCTGTGCTGACATCGCCACCTGTCTCACAGTTGCAAAGCAGCTGCGGGGTCTGCCGTTATTAGCGGTATGCCAGTGCCATTGTTATGTGACATGAGCCCCGGGAGAGCCAGTGCCGAGACAGCTGGTACAACACCAACACCGAAGGTGAATATAAGTGTTATTTTACTGGGGAGAAACATAGGGATTTAGAAGGGGTTGTCTGATTAGTGGACATCCCCTTTAAGTAATCAAGTTCATTAAAGGGGTTGTCCACTACTGCACATCCCCAGCTTATTACATTTAGGACTTCAGCACCGCTTTTTCCGGACATTGCTATGACTTGTTATGTCCTCTGCAGCCAATTAGCAGATGTTGGTCAATAGTCTGTCAGGACGGACATCTGCTCTGAAGAAATAGAGTTTTTGAGACTTGTAGACATTATGGAATAACGTCCATAAAAATATCCCAAGCCGGTATTGGTCCTCCAAGAAGCATGAAGCCCTCGCTGCTACTAACTTACTCCCATACCTGGATCTACCTAGATGATGAAAACACTTGGACTGTAAGGTACAAATCAGGTGAAATTATGAAACCTGGAGGGAATGTCACTTCAGGTTGTGCGTAGATATCCGTAGATAGAAGTCGTTATTTATCCGCCATTAATGAAATGTTTTGTCCATTTTTGCTCCACAAATCTGAGGCCGATGAATGGGGGAATGGCACCAATGCTATGGAGAATGCCTTGAAAATTGAAAAGGGCGTAAATAAGGCTCTGCTGGACCTCCACAAGATTGCTATGGACCATGCGGACCCTCATGTAAGTGACTCCCCCATAGCGTATAGATACCGCGTGTTCATTTTATAAAATATCCTCCATGAAGGAACAGTTCATGTATCTTCTGTGACCTCCATATTGTGCTGTTCCTGGAAATGTAATACCACCTGACTACTAGATGTCACGTTCCCCTTTATAATGGGGGGTGTTCCAACGCAAGCTGCATATTATGGCACTGTTATAAAGCTATGGGACAATTCATTAGGGTATTTGCACCTTTTTTTTCTAGTTTTTAGTGTTTTTCATTTGCGCCTTGTTCTTCTTTTAATTTGCGCCTTTTTGAAGTCTGCAGCGTTCCCTTTTTTTTCATTGATCATTATGGGGTTTCCGGCTAATTATCTAATTGTGACTTTTTAAAAAGTTGTCACATTTTTACTCAAATATATTTCAAGTGATTTTGTGTTCTGTAGTCCGGGAGGTTTTTTTGCACAAACTTTGCAACCACTTTCAGGAATTTGGCACAAAAAAATCAAATGATACAAAAGAGAAAAGGGACTTGAAAAAATACAATGTTGTATTGGGCCCTATGACGGCACAGCACAGATTTTAGTAAAGGTTTTGCAGGATTACTAAGAGGGGTTCACATGCTATCAATTGTTAAAAAAACAAGCAAAATGATGACTCGGACCCTCTGATTTTCGAGGTATAAGACTACGTCCCCACAATGAGCTTCTAGTGAGTTTTAGATATAGCAGATTTTCTGCCCCATTAAGTAAAATAGGTTACTTGAATTTTTTTCGAAAATATACAGCATAAAAAACTCACCCAAAACTCATTGTGAGAACGTAGCCTAAGGGTATGTGCACATCATTTAGACGCCGGTGAGTTGTCCTTGGTGAAGCTCTGCCACCGGTGGTTTTCACTCTATACTTTAAAGGGAACCTGTCATGTCCCTAAACGCTATTAACCTGCAGATATGGGGTTAATCTGCAGGTTTATAAAGCTGCCGGGCGTCTTACTGAAAGGCCGGCTACCGGGAGGAAATGCACTTTATTCCCCACGGCAGCCTCCAGCTTTCAGTCATAGAGGCGCGGCCGGCGTGGCTTCAGTCATTGTTCAGTACATAGTGAGCGGCGGCTATAACCGCACCCTGGCACTGACTGACAGCCGGCTAAGCGGCCCCTGTAACCGCTCCCTGTAAAGACTGACAGCCGGATCTGTACTGATGTACTGCTGAGCTGTTAGTCAGTGCCGGGGCGTTGTTACAGCTGCCGATCACTGTATATTGAGCGGTGTCTGAAGTTGCGCCGGAAGTGTGGCACCCCAGGGGTCTGGTTTCCACAGTAATAGCAATATTACGTCTGTGAGCAGGTGGGAGGTTTCCTGGTCAGACATCCTATGCATGCCACACCTCCTGCCCAGTCCTGGGAGGGGAAGAACTTCCCCTATATAAAGCTGGGGCTGAGGCAGGGTTAGAAGAGAGTGAGAGAACACAGACAGAGACACAGTCTGGTCTGTAGTGGAGCAGCTTTAGGAGCAAGAAAGATCAGGAGCTGTGTGGGAGCTGTGCTAAAAGAGATCAGGGGCTGGAAGCTGTAGAGCTCGCCCTGATTGAAGAGTTCTTACCGGACCCGGAGTCCGAGGCTGTGGGGACTAATCCTTACCCAGCAGCAGAAACCGCCCGGCAGGGGATTTCAGGTCCTCTGGCCAAGAAACCCGAAGGCACGGTCACACGCAAGGGACCAGCACCGCCGTCGTGGAGCGGAAGCTACCAGAAGGCCCCGAGTCACCGGCCATACGGGTGAGCACCACACGGTACACTCAGGGACGTGGGCTACTTTTACCCGCCTCTAGCAAGGTAGCCAGAAGAGTACGATTAGTTGGGGAGGCCTACAACTCCGCCTGGCCAGGGAAGATTCCATCTGCTCACGGACTGACCAGGCCCCGATCGCTAGCCAGTACTCCGGGAGGGTCTACCTTTGCCACCAGTAAAGACCCTGAACTACACCGCACCGTCTCTGAGTGTTTCATCATCCACGTCCGCTGCCCTGAGGCCATACCCCTCCCGTTGGGGGTTATACCATCCCCGCTGCACAACCGTACCACCGGCCTCAGCGGTCTGCCCTGCAGCGGCGGTCTCATGACCGCATTCAACGGGTGGCGTAGTCGAGCAATATAACATCTACTGCTAAATACTGCCGCTTAGTTTGACTCCCTGGGCACGGACCGGGTCACCGCCACGAGACTACTACCCCCATCTGATCCGGCTCCGGGTAAGCCCCCGTGCGCGCGATGCCGCACGACACAGCAGGCCCAGGGGCGCGTCAACTTTTGGCGTAATCGGCAGGATTCCGTGCCCGCAACCACCGGGTACTGCGCGCCTGAAAAAGAGACTTTTAAACTTACCTGTGGTGAAGATTCCCGCCATCCGACGCCATCTTCCACCTCCTTCCCGCCATCCGTGGAGTTTTCCCGCCGTTGGACGCCATCTTCTGCCTTCTTCCCGCCATCCGTGGAGTTTTCCCGCCGTTGGACGCCATCTTGAAGACGCCGCGCAGGAAGAAGAGGGGCATGGACTCCGAAAAGCCCGCGAGAACTGAAGCCCCGCCTCACGTCCGGACGTTGCGTAAGGTCCTGGAAGGAGCCCAGCAGACGCCGACGTCATAGGAGTGCGACGGAAGGTCCTCGACCCTGACGATCCACTGCGGAGCCGCGGCCTACGGAAGAGGATCATCGCAAGGTAGGCCATGGTCCACTAGGGGGGATGAAGATGTCGGATACGGAGGAGAGCTTCACTGCCGCAGCCACCGCCAGCGCCACCGCTGCTGCGGTCATGCCTTTCACTATGCCCTATATCCCGGGGGCAGCCTGGCTACCCCAGTACTCAGGGGAGTCACATACCCTGAATGACTTTAGAGAAAAGCTGGATAGCCTCTTCCAGGTGTACCCCCTCACAGAAGAGCAAAAAGTGAGCATCCTGGTGGCCCAACTAACCGGGGCAGCCCAAAGGGAGGTAAAGTCCTGGCCGCCTGGGAGGAGGACTGTCGCAGGGATATTAACCCGGCTGAAGGACACCTTTGATACCCGCACCTCAGCTGAGATTAAGCTTAGATTCTACGGGTGCAAACAGCGAGCACATGAGAATATAAGGGACTATGCACTAAACCTACAAGAGGCCCTGAGAGCCATTAAGCAGACCGACCCTGACGGCGTGGGAAACGAGGACAGGCTGTTGACCGAACAATTTATAGAGGGACTATATTGCAATGCCCACCGAACCCAGTTGCGGGCAATGGCCTTACAGGATCCTCATCTGGACTTTGCACAGTTCAAGGACAGAGCCATTCGGGTGCTCCGAGAACCGGCACCGGGTGGCGTTGTGACCCACAGGCGCCCTACTACCGCTTACCACCAGGAGGCGGCGCCCTTGTCGGCAGGGCCTGTGGGGGCTGATGCGCAGGCTTTGAACAATGACCCGGCTCCAGACCTGCACCATCAGGTCCAAGAGCTAGCTAAAAGCGTAGCTGCGCTAACCCGAACTGTGCAGTCTTTACAGGTTGCTGCTCCAGGGAAGATCCAGCTGGCATCCGGACCGGAGGACATCCCGTGGCGTCGACCAAGGAGGACCCCACCGGCCAGAGGAAGACCCAGCGACCGATACAACGAGGACGGACAGCCCATCTGCCGCCGCTGCAATCAACCCGGACATATGGCAAGGTACTGTCCTTTAAACTGGCACAACCTCGGGTAGAGGGCCAACCCCTAGGAATAAGATCACCAGGCCCATCGAACTGGCGTGACAAATATGTGGGAGGACGTCCAGTCTTGCCTGTGGTACTGGATGGCATTCCTATGAGTGCCCTACTTGACACCGGGTCACAGGTCACCACCATCCCGTACGTGCTCTTCAAGCAGTACTGGAATGACTCGGATATAACCCGCTACCCTGACGACGACTTGAGTATCATCGCCAGCACTGGTCAACCCGTGCCACAGATCGGATTCAAAGAGATGACCATTAAAATCGGTAGAGTCGAACTGGCAGCACAGGGACTGATCATTGTAGACATTGACAAGCGCGAGAGTCACCCAAACATAACGCTAGGAACTAATGTGATTGAAAATTGTCTTGCAGAGGTGATTTTCATTTTACAGCAGGTTGCCAAGAACGCCAGCTCCAGCCAGCAGCGAGTGCTCCAAAAAGAGATCCGGGCACTGATGCGGCGGCAACAGGTGGAACTCTCCGGTGGTGAGATTGGAAGCGTGAGAATGTGTGACCCTTTCCCTATTGCCATGCCCCCAAAAAGTGAAATGATGATTTGGTGCCGGGCAGCTATTGGTCTAAGAGGTAGAGACTACCAAGCAATGGTAGAACCCGTCTACTCAGACAGTAGGCCCACCATTTTGACAGCACGGGGGGTGGTTGATGTACGCCATGGGAGGGTGCCCGTTCGCATAATAAACATCGGGAAGAGAGAAGTACACCTGCCCCGGTATGCCATGCTAGCTAAATTGTTCACCATAAACCAGAATTCTGTACAGGCCGTGGAACCCTTGCCTCCATCTCAACCAGAGGAAGGTAACGGCTCTAAGAAAACAATAGAGGACTGGTGTCAGCAACTACATTTGGGTACTGACTCCACTCCCTCACACCAGAAACAGGGAGTCTATCGGGTGGTTCAAGAGTACGAGAGAGTGTTTAGTAAACACCCGTTAGACTTCGGGCGAGTAAAGGGGGTAGAACACCATATCCCCACGGGAGACCATCCTCCCATAAAGGAGAGATACCGACCCGTACCCCCTGCACACTACCAATACGCCAAGGGGATGCTTAGAGACATGAAGGAGGCTGGGGTAATTAGGGATAGCTGTAGCCCCTGGGCAGCTCCACTGGTTTTGGTTAAAAAGAAAGACAACACCATGAGAATGTGTGTAGATTACCGGAAAATCAACCGTATCACACACAAAGATGCGTACCCCTTACCAAGGATAGAGGAGTCTTTGGCTGCTTTAAGATCTGCTAACTTCTTCTCTACTTTGGATCTCACTAGCGGGTCCTGTCAGGTTCCTGTAGCAGAGGCGGACCGGCAGAAGACCGCATTCACCACCCCGATGGGACTTAGCGAGTTTACCTGCATGCAGTTTGGACTCTGCAACGCACCAGGAACCTTCCAACGGTTGATGGAATGCTGTCTGGGACACCGAAACTTTGAGACGGTCCTGTTATACCTGGACGATGTCATCGTCTACTCCAAGACCTACGAGGACCACCTGAAACACCTGGCAGAAGTGTTCGAAGCCCTGGCAAACTACGGCCTGAAGGTGAAACCCTCCAAGTGTCACCTCCTGAAACCAAAGGTGCAGTACCTGGGACACGTGGTGAGTGCTGACGGAGTGGCTCCTGACCCTGATAAGATCACCACAATTAAGGAATGGCCAAGCCCCTCCAGCGTAAAGGAAGTGCGGCAGTTCCTCGGGTTGGTAGGCTACTACCGAAGGTTCATTCCGGGTTTCACCAAAAAGGCAGCTCCTATGCAGGACCTCCTGATAGGCCAGTCCAGGAAGGCCAAGAACCAGAAGCCGCCCTTCAGATGGGAGAAGTTGGAAGAAGAGTCCTTCCGCCAGCTGAAGATGGCCCTCAAGGGGGATGAAATCCTGGCGTACCCTGATTACAGCCAGCCCTTTATCCTCTACACCGACGCAAGTAACATCGGGCTAGGAGCCGTACTGTCCCAGATCCAGCAGGGGAAAGAACGGGTAATTGCTTACGCCAGCCGAAAACTGCAACCCACCGAAAGAAACCCTGAGAATTACAGCTCATTCAAGCTAGAATTCCTGGCAGTGGTGTGGGCAGTCACCGAACGCTTTAAGCACTACCTCGCCTCTTCCCGGTTCACCGTGTACACGGATAACAACCCGTTGACACACCTGGATACGGCAAGACTCGGTGCCCTGGAGCAGAGATGGATGGCCCGCCTGTCCAACTTTGAGTTCACAATCAAATACCGGGCAGGACGCTCCAATACCAACGCGGATGCCTTGTCCAGAATGCCAAACCTACCGGACGTGGGGGAAGATCCAGAGGAACTGGAAGAAGTTGAACTTCCCGCGTTCCACCGGCATGGGACTATCCAGTATTCCCACCGTGTAAGGAGTAAGCAATCCGCTACGTTCAACCCCTTACCTCATTACAACTGGGCGGAAACGCAAGACAGTGACCCCGCCGTCCGACTGGTGAAGGAGATGCTGACTCAGCCAGATGCCCGCCTTGACCCAGACGCTCCGGAGGAGGCCAAGCAACTGTGGATTGAGAAGAGTCGACTGTTCCTTTACAAGGGGAAGTTGTGCCGCAGAATGGTTAACTCCCGGACGCATGAACTGATCTGGCAAGTAGTGGTGCCAAGAAGAGACGCGGCTATGGTGCTGGAGGCATACCACAACGGAGCTGGGCACTTCGGATGGAAGAAGCTGGAGTTCCTGCTGCGTGCGCGGTTCCACTGGGTAGGCATGAGAGGAATCATCGAGAGGTGGTGCAGAGACTGTGGCCCGTGCCACCTAAGAAGGAAGGACCGTGCCAGCCAGAAGACTCCCTTGCAGCCCATCATCACCCGACAGCCACTGGAACTGGTAGCCCTGGACCATGTGAAACTGGCTCCAAGCAGATCTGGGTATGTCTACGCCCTCACAATCGTAGATCATTACTCCCGGTTCCTGGTGGTGGTCCCGGTCAAGGACTTAACGGCTCAAACAGCAGCTAGAGCTTTCCAGCAGCACTTCTGCCGTCCACACGGATACCCAGAGCAGGTGCTGACGGACCAAGGACCAGCCTTTGAAGCGGAAGTCTTCCAGGAGTTCTGTACTCTGTATGGCTGCCGGAAGATAAGAACAACACCCTATCATCCGCAAACCAATGGGCTCTGCGAGAAAATGAACCAGGTGGTGATAGATCTTCTGAAAACATTGCCCCTGGAAGAACGCAGTCTGTGGCCTGAGAAACTGCCTGATCTGGTGGACCTATACAACCACATCCTGGTAGGTTCTACCAACTGTACCCCGGCTTACCTAATGAGAGCAAGACCTGGTAAGCTTCCTGTTGATCTGGAGATGGGAGTCCTGACACCCGAGGACACTTCACCAGAAGCAGACTGGGACACAGAAAGGCAGCAGCAGTACCGGAAAGTACAGGAGAGCGTGGAGCGAAGTCTCTGTCAAGCTAGAGAAAGACAGGAGAAGACTTACAACCAGTATGCTCCCGCTGTTCCCCTGGTACCTGGAGAGCAGGTCTTGAAGAGGAAGAGACGCCTCCACAAGTTGGACGACCAGTGGGAGAAGGACCCGTACACCGTACTGCCCTCAAGCCATGAGAACCCGAAAGTCTGCATAATCAGTAAGGACGGAGGAGAAACCACAGCCATTGTCTCCCGAGATCACCTGAAGAAGTGTCCCGAACAGCTACGAAGCCCTGAAGAAGAACAAGAAGACCCTCGACCCGCAGAGGAAAGGGAAGATATGGTCAGTACTGTGCTCGGAGACTTCCCTCGGTCTTGGACTCAAGTCAATGGCGCTGTTGTGGTACCCGTCCTCACCTTCCTCCAACCAGCATCTCAAGTACCTACAGAGAAACAGGTAGAGCTGGAAGAGCAGCCGGTCCAGGAGGCAGAAGACCCCACACAAGCAGACCAGGAGGATCAACCCTCTGCTTATAGTGAGCCTGCCGTGCCCCTAGTGAGCCAAAGAGCCCGTAGACAGCTGCCCAGTTTACCTTTGACAGCTCCTACACCCCGTAGCTCAGGACCAGTCAGTCAGCTCCGTAGGTCCACTAGAGCCACTAGAGGCCAGTTGCCCGTACGTTGGAGGATCTAAGTGTTTAGACTGTTTATTTGTATTTACCTGTTTTCTGTTACCTGTAAATAATTGTGTATTTTTAGTTATTTTATAGGTGTCATTTAGGGATTATCCGGAATCCTTTGTACATATGTTTGGAGCGTAACCCAGGAAAGGACAAAGACTGTTAAGGACTCGGGGCAGGACAGACCCCTACCTGGTTACGGCTCCCGGTCTCTTGGTGAAATGGACACCTTTGTTTTCTTCAAAGACTGCACCCGGTTGCGGACATGCCGTGACCATCCTAATGTGTTCTTCTTTATTGTACTGTTTCTGTTTTTACTTGTTATGTTTTACAAAAATATGTTTAGTCCCGGAGTACTAAATTTTACTAGGGGGGAATGTGGCACCCCAGGGGTCTGGTTTCCACAGTAATAGCAATATTACGTCTGTGAGCAGGTGGGAGGTTTCCTGGTCAGACATCCTATGCATGCCACACCTCCTGCCCAGTCCTGGGAGGGGAAGAACTTCCCCTATATAAAGCTGGGGCTGAGGCAGGGTTAGAAGAGAGTGAGAGAACACAGACAGAGACACAGTCTGGTCTGTAGTGGAGCAGCTTTAGGAGCAAGAAAGATCAGGAGCTCTGTGGGAGCTGTGCTAAAAGAGATCAGGGGCTGGAAGCTGTAGAGCTCGCCCTGATTGAAGAGTTCTTACCGGACCCGGAGTCCGAGGCTGTGGGGACTAATCCTTACCCAGCAGCAGAAACCGCCCGGCAGGGGATTTCAGGTCCTCTGGCCAAGAAACCCGAAGGCACGGTCACACGCAAGGGACCAGCACCGCCGTCGTGGAGCAGAAGCTACCAGAAGGCCCCGGGTGGATCAGGGAAATGCTGTAGATATAGTATATCTTGACTTCAGCAAAGCATTTGACAAAGTATCTCACACCATCCTTATTGAAAAAATGACCAAGTATGCAATGGACCAGGCAACTGTTAGGTGGATTCATAACTGGCTTAGTGATCGGACTCAAAGGGTGGTTGTAAATGGCTTCACATCCAGCTGGATGAATGTCTCAAGTGGGGTACCACAGGGCTCCGTCCTGGGACCTGTATTGTTCAACATCTTTATCAATGATTTAGATGAAGGAATTGAGGGTAAACTGATTAAATTTGCTGATGACACAAAGCTAGGAGGGATAGCTAATACTAGAGAAGAGAGAGAGAGGATTCAAAAAGACCTAAATAAACTGGAGCAGTGGGCAGCAACCAATAGAATGGTTTTTAACAGGGAAAAATGCAAAGTACTACATCTGGGCAATAAAAATGAAAAAAGCATATACAGAATGGGAGGAATAGAGCTAAGCAACAGTACATGTGAAAAAGACTTAGGTATACTAATAGATCATAGACTGAACATGAGTCAACAGTGTGATGCAGCAGCAAAAAAGGCAAATACAATTCTGGGATGTATTAACAGATGCATACAGTCTAGATCACGTGAAGTCATTATCGGTCTTTACTCCTCTTTGGTCAGACCTCATCTGGAATACTGTGTACAGTTTTGGGCACCACATTTTAAAAAAGACATAGACAAACTGGAGCAAGTTCAGAGAAGAGCGACCAGAATGGTGACTGGTCTGCAAACCATGTCCTATGAGGAACGGTTGCAGGATTTGGGAATGTTTAGCTTGCAAAAAAGAAGACTGAGAGGAGACTTAATAGCTGTCTACAAATATGTCAAGGGCTGTCACATTGTAGAAGGATCATCTTTATTCTCATTTGCACAAGGAAAGACTAGAAGCAATGGGATGAAACTAAATGGGAGGAGACACAGATTAGATATTAGAAAAAACTTTTTGACAGTTAGGGTGATTAATGAGTGGAACAGGCTGCCACGAGAGGTGGTGAGTTCCCCTTCAATGGACGTCTTCAAACAGAGGCTGGACAGACATCTGTCTGAGATGATTTAGTGAATCCTGCTTTGAGCAGGGGGTTGGACCAGATGACCCAGGAGGTCCCTTCCAACTCTACCATTCTATGATTCTATGATTCTATGAGTCACCGGCCATACGGGTGAGCACCACACGGTACACTCAGGGACGTGGGCTACTTTTACCAGCCTCTAGCAAGGTAGCCAGAAGAGTACGATTAGTTGGGGAGGCCTACAACTCCGCCTGGCCAGGGAAGATTCCATCTGCTCACGGACTGACCAGGCCCCGATCGCTAGCCAGTACTCCGGGAGGGTCTACCTTTGCCACCAGTAAAGACCCTGAACTACACCGCACCGTCTCTGAGTGTTTCATCATCCACATCCGCTGCCCTGAGGCCATACCCCTCCCGTTGGGGGTTATACCATCCCCGCTGCACAACCGTACCACCGGCCTCAGCGGTCTGCCCTGCAGCGGCGGTCTCATGACTGCATTCAACGGGTGGCGTAGTCGAGCAATATAACATCTACTGCTAAATACTGCCGCTCAGTTTGACTCCCTGGGCACGGACCGGGTCACCGCCACGAGACTACTACCCCCATCTGATCCGGCTCCGGGTAAGCCCCCGTGCGCGCGATGCCGCACGACACAGCAGGCCCAGGGGCGCGTCAGAAGCTTTAACCCCTTTCTGACATTGTGCATAATAATACGTCCCTGTGCCCTGGGCCTTATGGACCAGGTACGTATTATTACGACACAGGCTGTGCGGGATCAATCGCCACCGGTTGTCAGCTGACACCCGGCACTTTAACCCCCTAAATGCTGCGATCGCAGCATTTAGCAAGTGAGTGGAGGGACAGAAGCACCTCTGCTCTTGGATCGGAGACCCTGCGCTGTCCTCACGGGGTCCCGATCGTTGCCATGGTGACACGATGTCATCATGACGACACCTGTGTCACCAGGCACCAGCAAGTTAGTTTGACCATGCGCAGTGCATGATCAAACTAGCTTGTGTCTGCAGCACTGACAGTTTACAAGGTATAGCAGTGATCCTGCACTGCTATACCTTAGAACTGCGATCAGCCTGCTGAAAGTGAAAGTCCCATAGTGGGACAAAGTAAAAAAAGTGAAAAAAAAGTTGTAAAAATATTTTTTTAAAAATAAAAAAATAATAAAAAAATAAAATATTATTATGAAGAAAAACAATAAGAGTACACATATTTAGTATCGCCGCATCCGGAACGACCTGATCTATAAAACTGTCCCACTATTTAACCCCTTTAGTGAACACAGTAAAAAAAAAGAATCAAAAAACGGTGCTTTATCATCATACCAACGAACAAAAAGTGGAATAAAACGCGATCAAAGAGACGAATATAAATAAAAATTATACCACTGAAAACATCATCTTGTCCCGCAAAAAGCAAGCCACCATACAGCTCCATCAGCCAAAAAATAAAAAAGTTATAGCTCTTAGAATAAAGCGATTTTTTCTATGAAATAGTTTTTATTGTGTAAAAGCGCCAAAACATAAAAAAAGATATAAATGCAGTATGGCTGTAAATGTACTGACCCGAGGAATAAAGCTGCCTTATTAATTTTACCACACGCAGAGCTGCATAAAAAAAACTAAAAAAACAATTACTGAATTGTTGGTTTTTGTTTATTCTGCCTCCCAAAAATCAGAATAGAAAGCGATCAAAAAATGTCACATGCCCGAAAATGGTACCAATAAAAACATCAACTTGTCCCGCAAAATACAAGCTATCACATAACTCTGTCGACCGAAATATGGAAAAATTATAGCTCTGAAAATATGGCGATGCAAAAACTAGTCTTTGCAAAAAAAAAAGTTTAGTGTGTGACAGCTGCCAAATGTAAAAACCCGATATGAATCTGGTATCACTGTAATCGCACCGACCCGAAGAATAAAGTCATCTAATCACTTAAACCGCACGAGGAACGGTGTAAATAAATAAATAAAACCAATTCTTCACCTGCTGTTGGTTTGTTCATTCAGCCTCCCAGAGTTCGCAATATGGCTCTGCCCACATTTATCCTGTGCTCTACGCTCAGCGCTTACACCGGGGTTTCCATGTAAATCTCTGAAATACGTGATCCAGACGGAGCCTCCGGCGGAAGATTCCCTGTAATGAGGCAGATGGAGGCACCGTCTGGCCTGTGATCCCACGGTGTCCGTCTTTTTATTAGGCGTGAATAAAAGTGCCGTCGGCCACAGTTTTGCGAGCCTCTGATAAAAAGAACACCGCTGAACAGAGGCCACACAGAGTCCAGAGTAATTAACAAATAAAGTAGCACACTGCAAGGCTAAGTATGTAAACATGAAATATGGAATATGAATAGCATTACTGCTGTAGAAAATAGAAATAAATGAGAAATCTTAGCACATAAATTGGCCAATTCATGTGTATCTGGCAGCCGCGGTAAGGCGTTTCTCAGTGCCAGGACCCTACCAATGTGAATACCTCTCTAAGGGACAGGTACACATGAATTGGCCAATTTATGCGCTAAGATTTCTCATTTATTTCTATTTTCTATAGCAGTAATGCTATTTATATTCCATATTTCATGCTTACATACTTAGCATTGCAGTTTGCTACTTTATTTGTTAATTGTATATGGAGGTAGCTTCTCCTAGTAAGCACCTGTTCACACCTATTTCTCGTATTAGAAGTGCCATCAGTTTTTTCTGTTTACAGAGTCCAGAGTTAGGCCGGTTTCACATGTCCTGATATTTCCAGTATCGGATAAACCGGTACGGGAGATATACGTGTCCATGTGCACCTGTGTGGCAACCGTGTGCCGCATCAGGAGCGCACATTCCGCCACCTGGGAATCAGCAGTACAGTTACCGCTGTTCCCAATCACCGGGTGCTGAATGCTGCCCTCATCATTGTAACCTGCTGGCGCTGTGATCAGCACAACCAAGGGACAATGATGAGAGTAGTAGTCTGCTCCCGCTGTGTCCTAGTGTAAAAATAAGAATAAAATTAAAAAATCCTTATACTCACCTGCCTATCAAAGTAAAAGTGAAGTACCCATAGCTCTTTCTTACATTCAAGCATCTGATGCTGATGCTCAGTCTATGTAGATGGCATCTTAGCTGTTGCTAGGCAACTTCCTTATAAGGTGAGATGCACCTGTAAGATTCCATCACAAGATTCCATCATGACATCACTGCTATTATGACATCATAATTCACAACCACTACTTATACAAGCGTTTACACTTCAGTGTCACTTTGATACCCCGGTGTCATTGTTGTCAGTGTTTAGCTACTTATCTAGTGATATACTGATTGCGCATTTCATTGAAATGTCTGGAATTTCTCCAGACAGACTTCAGGAGTTGGCACTACTCCAGGGGATTCTTACCACCTATACCCCTAACTGTGTGCTACCACTACCCGATGGCGTCCTCAGCTTCACTTACCGGCTGGTTATGGAGCTTGTACGGGACTGCTTGACCAAATACTACCAAGGTCGTATTACCTCAGAATATCTTCAGCATTTACAGCAGAACATCAGGACATTAGTACAACAGGTAAATAGCAGACAATCTGCACAAATTATTATTATTATGTCTAGTTGGTCTCCCTTACTGTATAGTGGTATTATTGGTAGTAATAAAATTTAGACTTTCTTCAGTGTCAGGCAGGGTCATATTTCTAATAGAGATCCCCATTTTGGGAAGAGGGTGTAAAAGTGCAGCATGAGCCTGTATGATTCAAATGTCAGGGCTAGATTTCATTCCTAGTCCAGTCCTTGTCCCTTAGTAAAGACACTTCATTTAGCACCTTAATCCGGATTTCTTATAAATATGTAATTATGATTTTTATTGTGTATAACAAATATTAATAATTTATCTCAGACCATAGAACTAGCCTCACTGATTAGAAATGTAAAGTACCCACAGTTCTTTCTTACATTCAAGCATCTGGTACTGATGCACAAACTATGGTTTTGCCACCTTAACTATTGCTAGGAAACTTCCTTTCACGGTGAGATGCCCCGTTAAGATTCCATCACAAGATTCCATCACGACATCACTGCTATTATGACATCATAATTCACCACCACTAATTATACAAGTGTTTTTATGCTGTATAAAAAATAATAATAATAATAATAATACAAATCAAATAATAATAATGGAATACAAGTTTATTTACAGAAAATTGTTCTTTAGATCGACACCAATATAATATATAAAATGTACCAAATGTGTAGTAATTGTAGCTGCAGATAGACAGGAGTAAAATGGTGACATAAATGGCCTCCTCCATTCTGCACTTTCTCTCATGATTTTCCTTTTGTATTTATTTCCATCTTTATAGGCTGAAGAAAAAGCCCAAAGTGGAAAATTGGCCTTTTTTAAACAACTGGCCCAAAATGTCCTGAATATACTGGAGAGTCCGGCCCGCTCACTGGAGCACCTGGTAAGGAGCCATCATCTTCTATATCACATGTCCTTGTCCCCTCCAGGCAGGCACAGGATATTTCATGACCGCCTGTCCCTGCGGCTCCATCATCTGTGATGGCAGTCTGTACTCAGCGGTGGGAGTTTGTATTTCTGCCTCTGTTTTGCTCGATCATCACAATCTTCCTTCTTGTAAATGCTGCAATTCTGATAACAGAGATCAGTTGTATATACAAGTACCTTATATATTATTGTTGATTTACTGGAGGGAGTGGCTGTGTATAGTCCGTCCAATACTGAAATTACCAGTAAATCCAATGTTTAGTCCTTCCTATCTATTGTATATGATAATTTAGTATTTGTGAAATGTTATACTAATTGTACATATTATAACCATCAGGAAACATCCGAAGGTGACTCCGAAGAGGGGCAAACCGTGAACATGCCTGACCCTAATATTAGTCAGTTAGAGCTAAAAACTGATCTGATTGAAGGTAAGCCGATCATCTAATATTTTACATTCAAATATCCAGATATTATAGAGAATGGCAGAGAATATGTAGATTTACTCTTCATTCCCTGTAATGGAGAGGGATCATGTAATTCTACTTCACGCCTGTGTGGTCTTCTCGGCTCCAAAATGAGGGTCATAGATCCCCAATCATGTAATTGTTCAAAAATACCATATTTTGAAGACTATAAGATGCACCGGACCATAAGAAGCAGGTGAAATTTTGGAGCGGAAAATAGGAAAAACATTTTTTTAATAAAATGGTGGAGCAACTTATAATCCAATTTTGTGGTAACTTTTCTAGGGGAAAGGCGGCGGAAAGATGGCAGCAGCAGGAGTGGGGCGATGCTGCACTGAAGTCCCTGCGCTTCCATGGTTTTCAATCTGGTGGACCTTGGGAAAATCTCCACCGGAGGTGGCGCATGCACAGATTGAGATCTCGGGAGACAAGATCTCAATCTGCATGCGCCATCTCCAGAATCCATTTTTCCGAAGTCCACCACACTGAAAATCATGGAAGTG
Organism: Phyllobates terribilis; assembly: GCF_046119375.1. NCBI lineage: Eukaryota > Metazoa > Chordata > Amphibia > Anura > Dendrobatidae > Phyllobates > Phyllobates terribilis. Next base: position 1,257,832 of record NW_027362950.1, on the reverse strand, counting down.
CGGAGTCTCCGGCGACATTTTCTGAAAGCCCAGGGGCCGCTGCATCCTTGCACCGCCGAACACCCCCTCCTCCCAGCCTGGGGCCCACAGCATCGCCCCACTCCTGCCGCCGCCAGCTTCCTGCAGCAGTGACCCTGCGTCCTGGGGCCTCGCTTCACCGCAACCCCCCCCCCCTCAGTAAGCTACGTTGGGATAAGACGCACCCCCATTTTACAGAAAAAAGTGTGTCTTATAACTTGAAAAATACGGTAATCAGATCCTGAACAATCGCCCAGTGTGTCTATCTCTGGATGTGCCATAAATACTGTATATTTAGTATGTGCAGAATACCAGATATCTAGTTTTTATATCATTTACAGAGATCTTGTCATGTCCTTCATTATATGGATGTGTTATATATTAAGTACTGATATAGACTGATACATGACATCTTTTCATTATTTTATCATTATTTTAGAAATAACTGTGTCGACGGCCAGTACTGATGGTGGAATATGTGAGACACCAGAGATCCACGAATCTGCCAGTGTAAGTATCAGAGGAGACGTCTGTTTATCATCAGATAACGGGGTATGAATTACACATATAATATTATACCCCAGATGACAATGGGATATCTTTGCTTTTATGTAGATCAGATCTATTGTGAGTAATGATGGCATTGTTATTCTGCCTCTTCTGTGTGATGCCCCTTATCATACCCTGCAGTACAGTGATATCTATGCATGGGGAATATCCCCTTAAAATATAATACTGTCTGTGGAGGGTCCGGCTTGCATCATGTCCTCTACATCTGCTGCAATGTAATCAGCGTGGACATAATATAGAGGAGAAGTTCCTGCATCTGGAGCTTTTATTTTCCTGCAGATTCTATGTCTTAATGTCATTTCTTATTATTTCTAGGCCTTGACCGGATCATTGAACTTGGAGACAAGTCCTAGTAAGACCGACTTTAAACCAATCAAACTGATCAGCAGTGGAGCTTATGGGTGAGCTTTATGTTTGCATAATATACATTTCCTAGTGTTCCTTATGACAATGCTTCTGTCTCTGTGCCCAGCCCGTACAACAGAGAAATGCTCTGAGTCCATACTGTCCACAAGAGATGAGCGAATCAGGCAAAATTCTAATTTGCTTGTTCACGTGGACTTGTGAAAATACGATTCAAGGAGAAATTAATGTCCCTTATTATGCTCTGGGGCCTCACCAGGCCCCAGAACATAATAAGCATAAGAAACATACTTATACTCCCCTTACTGCTCAATTCTCTAGCCCCTCCACTTCTCACCGTCACCCGTCCGGTCCTCACTGCCTCTTCAGTTTGCCACCGCTCACGCTATGCAAGGACTTCAGGCTTTGAGAAGGTCTGAGAGAGTTCTATGCAAGAGCATAAAAAGTCACAACATTGTGACACCGTGACTGTTCTTGCGCTTGTGCATAATCCTCCCAGATCTCATCAATGTTGGAAGTCCCGTCCCAGTATGAGAGGCATTTGGATTTCAGCATTAGCAGCAGAGATTTGAGGATGCGGCAAGGAACGGACGGTTGAGGCGGAGGGGCCGTAGAAGTGAGTATAAAAATTTGTTTATTTTTAAACTTTTTTATGGCCTTTCAAGATTTTGAAAATGGTGGCCAACGCTTGACATTTTGCTAAATCCATGAGTAAGCAAATTACAAAAAACAAAACAAACAAAAAAACAAAACGCCATTTTGGTGAATGCAGAATTTTGCAAAATCTGAGTAGAATTTAATTCCACTCAAATGTGTTAGCTCATGTCTACTGGCCACATCTATATGTCATTATTTAGGTCAGTTAGGACGTGACATAGATGAGGACCTCGCATAGGTCATCATTTATGTTGTGTAACTTGATGGATTTCTACATGGATTTCTAGTGACATCTAGTAGTAACCAGACAATCATGTGATGAGGTTTATAGACAAAATGTTAGTAAGAATTCATTATAAATCATGGATTTTCCTTCTCTCCAGAGCCGTCCACTTAGTGCGACACAAATACACAAGCCAGCTATTCGCTATGAAGAAGCTGGACAAGGAGAACGTGAATATTCCAAGAAGACTTGAACGTGCCTTTCTAGAGAGGGACATCCTAACATTTGCTGATTGTCCATTTGTGGCCTCCATGTTGTGCTCCTTTCCAACTCCTCATCATCTGTGTATGGTCATGGAGTATGCAGCAGGTAAGTCATATCCATTGTGCCTATATCCAGCCTCAATCTGCTTATCTCTAGCATCTTCTCCATAATCTGAATGTGACCACATGGACGGTTACATGTCCATACTGCATTTACTATAAGTTATCTGTTACCAAGATGCCAGGAAAATCATTATCTCTGTGAAAGTCTCTGGTGAATGTCCTCACTGAGAATGGCAAAAATATCCACTGAGGATAAAAGGAGGATTTGACTCAATTCTAACAGTTTGTATAGATGAGCATTTCACAGAGTAATGAATAAGAGGCTTGCAGATGAGGCACAGCTCTGTCTTTTTATATTGGGTCACTCTGCTTTATACGCTCTACATTAGGCCTCTTTCACGCTTCAGTATTTCTGGTACGTGAGGTGACAGTTTACCACACGTACTGGAGACACTGACACATGTGCGCACATGTCAGTGTTTCCACGGACCGTGTGTCCATGTGATCCACACGTAGACACGTAGACATGTCTGTTTTTGGCCAGCAGGACGGATCACACAGACCCATTCAAGTCAATGGTTCAGTGTAAACACATACCTCACACGGATGCCATCCGTGTGACATGTGTCGGCGCCTGGGAATTAGCGATAAAGTTAGCGCCGGGTGCTAAACGCTGCCCTCATCATTGTCCCCGGCGCTGCGATCAGAACCAGCAGGGGTTAATGATGAGGGTTGTCTTCTCCCAGTGTATTTCTACCTGTAAAAATAAGAATAAAAAAAAAATCTATACCCTCACCTGTCCTAAATGTCCCCCACTGTAATCCATGAGACCGCTCAGCAGAGGAGCCGGGGAGAATGACTCCTGCAGCGAGCGGCCCCGAATCTGCGCTGAGCTCAGCGAGCGGTGTCCTGTCACTCACTGAGCTCAGCTGAGGTCTGGCGTCGCTCGCTGCAGGAGTCATTCTCCCCAGCTCCTCTGCTGAGTAGTCGCATGGATTACAGCAGGAGATACTTAGGACAGGTAGGTGAGTATAAGGGTTTTTTTTTATTTTATTCTTATTTTTACAGGTGGAGACACCGGGAGCAGACTACAACTCTCATTATTAACTCCTGCTGGTGCTGATCGCAGTGCCGGCAGGGGAAAATGATGAGCGCAGCGTTCAGTACCCGGCTTTTGGGAAAAACGCTAACTGTACACTGATTCCCAAACGCCGGTACGTGTGCTCCTGATGCGGCACACGGACATCTCCGACACAGGTTTTTCCGGTACCAGAAATATCCGGACGTGTGAAACCGGCCTTATACAGTATATAAAGCAAAACCACAAATGAGACTGCTGACACCTTTAACTAATTATATATTTATTTATTGCAAGATACATAGTATATATAGCTCATACTTTTTTGGCCAGAATAGTGTCTCTTTTTTGTATGAGTTACCTTGTTATTTTTAAATATTTATTCCACGTGACTAATAAAGATTCATGCTTTTATATGGGATGTTGCTTCATTGCACTTATTTGTGCAGCTCTTGCACCTTTGTGGTTTTGCTTCATAGACATTTAGTGCAGTCCTAGTTACTATTCGGGTATGCTCCAATGGAGGGTTTTTTGCATTATTATACAGTATATCTCTGTGTATGACGTCCTGCCCCAATGTCTCCGCTCATTTCTCCTTCACACTCCTCATGTGTCATTTACATTGTAACAAACCCTCTCCTGTCATATTTGCTTTCTGCTGTAGGAGGAGACTGTGGCAGTTTTATGAAGAACTATGGGTGTTTACCTGTCCCCTTGGCTCGTCTGTACATTGCAGAAACGGTTCTAGCTGTGGAATATCTGCACAGCTATGGTGTAATGCACAGAGACCTGAAGCCTGAAAAGTAAGTGACACTTGTAGTATAAGAAAGGGGAAAAAAGATATCGTTTATTATACAATCTATTTGCAACTTGGGGCTGACATCCTCTTTTTTTCACAGCCTCCTGATAACGTCAACTGGTCATATTCAAGTTACAGATTTTGGGCTTTCCAAACTCTGCCTCATGAGACCAACATCAGAGATCTACAAGGCTCCAATTGAGGACATCACCAGAGAGTTCCATGATAAGGAGGTAGGCAGGAACTTGTTCTTTACTCATCTCCTCCATTTCTACTTCTCTTATACTTTCTCATCTAGAAAACGTTTCCACTGATGTTATTTGTCACAATTATGTTCTCTGATCATTATCTCATTCCTCTGTTTTTTCCAGATTGCTGGCTCCCCTCATTACATAGCCCCAGAAGTTATCTTAAAGGAAGGCTATGGAAGGCCAGCTGACTGGTGGTCAATTGGGATCATCCTATATACATTTCTTGTAGGACGTGTACCATTTTATGGGCCTTCCAAATATGACATTTACAGCCATATTGTCAGGGGTAAGTAAAATAATCTGATTGCTGTGTAATGTCATTGTTATTTGAATAGATTAGTTGTGTGATTTAGTTACTTTTGTTAATATAAAAGATTTTTGTTTTGATAAAATAAATTAAGATGTTTCATTTTCTGTAATATTTGCTTTTTACATAACAGATGACATATATTGGAAACTTACTAATTCGGCTTTTCCAGCCACAGCTCGGGATATCATCATTGAGCTGCTCAGAAAAGATCCAGCACAAAGACTTGGGACAGGTAATGTATATAATACTATTATTAATGACTTATTACACCTCTGTGAACAGAAAATGAATAATGAGGATCAGCACTGAGGTTTTGTTCTCTACCAGCTTGGCCATTCCCCATTCTTCATGCTAAGACTTTCAGTACATCTACTTCACTTCGGCTCTGTTACGTCAACCGTTCAGATTAACGCCCCCTTCACACGTCCGTATAAAATCAGTACTGAAACCAGTACCGGAAAAAAACAGTACTAGTGTCATCAGTGTTTTGAATCAGTGTGCCATCAGTGTGCCATCAGTGTTTTTCCGGTACGGCAAAGAAAAAGAAATGATAAAGTATCTCTTATACTTTGTAATGTTAAACAGATACAGCGTAAGGAAGGCACACAAATGGCACACGGATGCCATCTGTGTGATGTACGTGTTTTTCAGGGTCCCATAGACTTGTATTGGCACTTGTCATCTGTGCTGCCACAAAAAAACAGCAGCATAGATGATAATGGGTACGGGTGGCATACGTGAAAGAAAAATGGATGCCACATGTAGTGCAAACACGGATATGTGTAGGAGGCCTAAGAAACTTGTCTCTTTGACAATAACTATATCACTATTCATTGTTTTCCTTTTCAAGGAGGAGCAAATGAGATCAAATTTCATCCATTCCTGCGTAACTTAGATTTTGACAACCTTCTAAGTCAGAAGTCGCTGTTCATTCCTGATCTTGAGTCAGAAGAGGATACCATCTACTTTGACAGTAAGTAGAATGAGACATCATCTGCAGAAAGCTGCTGTGTGTCTTGTATTTCATTTTAAGTGAGAATCAGTCCCCACCTTGATTCATGATCAAATGGTGACTGTTCAGGACAAAGTATTATGCTAATAATCTCGATTAACTCTTGTACTTTTCAGCTCGATGTAGCAGACATCAACATATTGATTCAGATGAGGGGGACACAAGTGAAGATAATGACTGGCCGGAAAGCCAAAACTTTCTATCATCTTCGCATAGGCTTTCTAAAGTAAGTATGTGACCAATAAGATCCATACAACCTGTAATTAAAATAAAATTGTAAAATATTAAAATATTTTTTTTTCCTCTTTGTATTAGCTCTGTTCCATCCATACCAAGATGATGAACAATGAAGAACCCAAGTCACCTCCAGGGTATTCACCAGAAAGTGCAAAACAGTCAGACATGTGAGCAAATTATTTTTATGGGGTCCATTCTGATATGTGTTCACAACACCAAATTCAAGACGAGTGTAAGTCGATACTAAATCCAGTATCGATGACCACATGATTGCTGATCACCATGTTTCTGACTTGTGATAACGCTGGTGATGAAAGTTGATAACTATGACCAGCTTTAATTTCCAGTTCATTACAGGAAAATAAATATTGCTAGTGATTCTCCATTCTTGCTGGTAGAAGAGGGTCTTGAGCACAGCATCCCCTTCATGTTATTCAGATGTCCTAATGGGCTTTGCAGACAGGTGTTGTATCCGTATCTATTGTTTTCACTTGTAATTTATATGTTTTTCTTCTACCAAACAGACAGAAAGATTCTCCCCCCTCTAAGTCTGAAGACAACCAGACGCAGAAAGATTCTCCCCCTTCTAAATCTGAGGACAACCAGACACAGAGAGATTCTCCCCCCTCTAAGTCTGATGACAACCAGACGCAGAAAGATTCTCCCCCTTCTAAATCTGAGGATGACAACCAGACACAGAGAGATTCTCCCCCCTCTAAGTCTGATGACAACCAGACGCAGAAAGATTCTCCCCCCTCTAAATCTGATGACAACCAGACGCAGAAAGATTCTCCCCCCTCTAAGTCTGATGACAACCAGACGCAGAAAGATTCTCCCCCCTCTAAATCTGATGACAACCAGACGCAGAAAGATTCTCCCCCCTCTAAATCTGATGACAACCAGACGCAGAAAGATTCTCCCCCCTCTAAATCTGATGACAACCAGACGCAGAAAGATTCTCCCCCCTCTAAATCTGATGACAACCAGATGCAGAAAGATTCTCCCCCCTCTAAATCTGATGATGATAAGCAGAGGCAGAAAGATTCTTCCCCCTCTAAATCTGATGACAACCAGACGCAGAAAGATTCTTCCCCCTCTAAGTCTGATGATGACAAGCAGTGTTTCACTGCTGAAGGCAGACAGTCATCCATATTGTCAGGTATGTATAGCTCTATAGGTCATTCTATTGCAGCCTGTGTCAAAAAGTGTAATGTGAAAACAGCCCAACATTTCATTTTATAAAAATCCTCACTCTTAGGCTGTGTGCCCACGATGCGTTTTTCAAGCGTTTACGCTGCGGAATTTCTACAGCGTAAACACTTGGGAAACGCTTGGTAAACCTTCCCCCATGGTCTCCAATGCAATTCCGCACTTTCAATGCCCATGCTGCGTATTTTTCCGCAGCGTTTATGCTGCGCTCAAAAATACGCAGCATGTCCATTAATTTTGCGGACGCGCAGCGTAATCGCCGCCATTGACTTGCATTAGAACGCGCTAATTTCGCAAGACTGCATCTGTACTTGCGTAATTGGCGCTTTCTAATGTGCGGATGGTACCCAAGTCTGGAGGAGAGGAGACTCTCATCCAGACCTGGGTACCATAGAATCTGTAAAGAAAAGAATTTAAAATAAAAAATAAAGCTTATAATCACCTTCCGATGTCCTCCCAGTGTTTTGTCCACGCCGTCCGGTCTCTTGCAATGCTCGCGCTGTTGTGAAGGACCTGTCATGACGTCACTGAGTCATGTGACCCATCACATGACTCAATGACGTCACCGCAGGTCCTTCACAGCACCGCGAGCATTGCAAGAGACCGGACGCAGCAGAGATGACACCGGGAAGACACCGGAAGGTGAGTATAATCTTTTTTTTTTCATTTTTTACCATTCTTATTCTTTTTTTTAACTATTACTCGGTCACACTATATAAATCCATGCCGGTTGCATGGATTTAAATAGTGTGACCAACTTGTCAAGCACTTTTCCAAGTGATGCTCAAAATCGTTTGGAAAACTTCTTGAAAAAACGCATGCGAAAGCGCATGTAAAAATGCTGAAAAAACGCTTCTCTCTGGCAGAAAAAACGCATGTAAATCTGCATGTAAATCTGCAAACCTGGCCCGCAGGGTGGTTATATTTGACCCACGACAACAGAACCACCACCACTATTTGGGGCCATTATTCTGTATGGAGGACAATGTGGGGCCCATTATACTGTACGGAGGACTATGTGGGGCCATTATTCTGTATGTAGGATTATGTGGGGTCCAAGTTTTTCATTTTGGCCCTCTGTGTGTTTGAGTGTGACATCCCTGCTCTAATATGTAGTCCCATTACTTACATTAGTTATGTCTCTTTGTCTCCTCTCACAGGTTCCACCTTCCGCCGGCTGATATCATCTTGCCGGCGTGGATTATCCAGGGTTGCTCGCTCCATCAGACAAAGCTGCATATTTGCTCCCTGTCATCGGAGCAACACAAACATCTCAATGTGAAAAACCCTTCATGTCTAGTGCCTAGTACAGCATGTCCACCATTAAAGATGCACCTGTGTGGAAGGACTTGTACCATCTACCTGTGGCCTTCTGACCAGCAAGTAACATCTGCAGAAGAAGGCCCTCCAAGAACATCTGTTCATTCTTCCATGTAATTCTTAATAAAAAAAAAACTAAAAAGAATCATTTCAAATTGATTAATGTCCCTTTGCATTTAATGTAATACTACTGACATTTATGGCATATCAGTACTAAACATCATATATGTCTGATGAGAGAATATCGTTTCCATGTTTCATGTTAATCCTCTAATCCTCAGCCAAAAGTGGAAGAGAAGACCAGTGATTCTGTTACATCTACGAATGACAGTCAATCCAGGGAAAAACACCTTCTGATCCATACATTTTTCAGGCACTCTGATCCTTTTACTTTCATGTGGCTCTACTTAAGGTTTATGTATAAGAACCAGTTGGATTCAGTACTGGGCATCCTGGGGGTCCCAGCAGCCACATCCCAATTGTTCAACTAAAAAAGACATACTGTATTATAGTGTGATATATATATATATATATATATATACACACTGTGTGCAGAATTATTAGGCAAATGAGTATTTTGATCACATGATACTTTTTATACATGTTGTCCTACTCCAAGCTGCATAGGCTTGAGAGCCAACTACCAATTAAGTAAATCTGGTGATGTGCATCTCTGTAATGAGGAGGGGTGTTGGCTAATGACATCAACACCCTATATAAGGTGTGCTTAATTATTAGGCAACTTCCTTTCCTTTGGCAAAATGGGTCAGAAGAGAGATTTGACGGGCTCTGAAAAGTCCAAAATTGTGAGATGTCTTGCAGAGGGATGCAGCAGTCTTGAAATTTCCAAACTTTTGAAGCGTGATCACCGAACAATCAAGCGTTTCATGGCAAATAGTCAACAGGGTCGCAAGAAGCGTGTTGGCCAAAAAAGGCGCAAAATAACTGCCCATGAATTGAGGAAAATCAAGCGTGAAGCTGCCAAGATGCCATTCACCACCAGTTTTGCCATATTTCAGAGCTGCAATGCTACTGGAGTATCAAAAAGCACAAGGTGTGCGATACTCAGGGACATGGCCAAGGTAAGGAAGGCTGAAAAACGACCACCTTTGAACAAGAAGCATAAGATAAAACGTCAAGAATGGGCCAAGAAATATCTTAAGACTGATTTTTCAAAGGTTTTATGGACTGATGAAATGAGAGTGACTCTTGATGGGCCAGATGGATGGGCCAGAGGCTGGATCAGTAAACGGCAGAGAGCTCCACTCCGACTCAGATGCCAGCAAGGTGGAAGTGGGGTACTGGTATGGGCTGGTATCATCAAAGATGAACTTGTGGGACCTTTTCGGGTTGAGGATGAAGTGAAGCTCAACTCCCAGACCTACTGCCAGTTTCTGGAAGACAACTTCTTCAAGAAGTGGTACAGGAAGAAGTTGGTATCGTTCAAGAAAAACATGATTTTCATGCAGGACAACTCTCCATCACATGCATCCAACTACTCCACAGCGTGGCTGGCCAGTAAAGGTCTAAAAGAAGAAAAAATAATGACATGGGCCCCTTGATCACCTGATCTGAACCCCATAGAGAACCTGTGGTCCATCATAAAATGTGAGATCTACAGGGAGGGAAAACAGTACACCTCTCGGAACAGGGTCTGGGAGGCTGTGGTGGCTGCTGCACGCAATGTTGATCGAAAACAGATCAAGCAACTGACAGAATCTATGGATGGAAGGCTGTTGAGTGTCATCATAAAGAAAGGTGGCTATACTGATCACTAATTTTTTGGGTTTTTGTCTTTGCATGTCAGAAATGTTTATTTCTATATTTTGTGCACTGATATTGGTTTACCTGGTGAAAATAAACAAGTGAGATGGGATTATATTTGGTTTTTATTAAATTGTCTAATAATTCTGCACAGTAATAGTTACCTGCACAAACAAATATCCTCCTAAGATAGCCAAATCTTAAAAAAACCACTCCAACTTCCAAAAATATTAAGCTTGGATATTTATGAGTCTTGTGGGTTGATTGAGAACATAGTTGTTGATCAACAATAAAAATAATCCTCTAAAATACAATTTGCCTAATAATTCTGCACACCGCGTATATCTATATATATAATCGTCTTATCCCGTCTGTCTGTCTGTCTGTCTGTCGGGGAAATCCCGCGTCACTGATTGGTCCAGCAGCGGCCAATCAGCGACGCGGGATTTCAGAAAAAAGATGGCGGCCGTTAGAGGCTCATCTGCGGGACGGAGCTCAGCGGCGATGCAGCCGGGAGATGACTGGCGCGAGGCTCTCATCTCCCGGCCGCTAGCAGCAGAAGAACCCCGACCGGCGAGCAGCCGCTCATCTCCCGGCTTCTCGCAGCGGAAGTAGCCGCACAGGCAGTGGCGTTGACCTCCATGCGGCTAGGGTGTCAAGGGAGGACCGGGGAGCGGCGCTGCGGGTCGGGATACTTCTGCTGCGAGAAGCCGCTCATCTCCCGGCTTCTCGCAGCGGAAGTAGCCACACAGGCAGCGGCGCTCCCCGGTCCTCACCAATACGATTCTGCTCCCCGGTCCTCACCTATACGATTCGCTGATTGGTCGCGGTCTCTGGCCGCGACCAATCAGTGATCTTGGCGCAAAAGTTAAACACCGCTGTGCTGATTGGTCACGGCCGCTGCCCGCGACCAATCACCGATTTGGACGCCACATTTAAATAGCGGCCACGACCAATCACCGATCTTGGCGCAACATTTAAACACTGCTGTGCTGATTGGTCACAGACGCTGCCCGCGACCAATCAGCGATTTTGGCGCCAAATTTAAACACTGCTGTGCTGATTGGTCGCGGACGCTGCCTGCGACCAATCAGCGATTTTGGCGCCAAATTTAAACAATGCTCTGCTGACTGGTCGCGGATGCCAGCCACGACCAATCAGCGAGATTGGCGCCAAATTTATACAACGCTCTGCTAATTGGTCGCGGACACCAGCCACGACCAATCAGCGAGATTGGCGCCAAATTTAAACAATGCTCTGGCGCCAAATTTAAACAACGCTCTGCTGATTGGTCGCGGCCGCCAGCCGACCGCGACCAATCAGCGAGATTGGCGCCAAATTTAAACACCACTCTGCTGATTGCGCCCAGTCGGCCGCATACATATTCTAGAATACCCGATGCGTTAGAATTGGGACACCATCTAGTATATATATAAATATATTCACTTGTGGAAAACCCTTTTAACTAGGGCTGTGGTGTCAGTAAGTCAAATTTCCAACTATAATAATTACTAATACCAAATATACTGCAACAAATAATAGTAAATATTCAGCAATTTATGCATGAAAATAATTTATAATATACAATATTAACACTATATAAGTATTTACATTTTTTTCTACCTGCAGTTGGAGTTGGTACATTCTTCTGATACTAACTCCACAGCTCGGCTTTTCCTTCTTTCCTGCTCCTCTAACATAAAAGTACAGCAATTAATTACGACAAGTTAATCATTTAAATGCTGCTGTCAATCTCTGACAGCAGCACGTAAATGTAACCAGTGCCACTGCTTCCATTTACCAGCTCCCATCTGTGCCCTGTGACATGATCTCGGGGGCTGATGGGTCACTAGGACAGTGAGGGCCCTGTGCCCGCTGTCTTGGTGCTCCTCTGGAGCTCATCTATATGCTGAGCTTCAAAGGAGACCGAGATTTAGGCTACCGTCCCACTATCAGTATTTGGTCCAATTTCACCACAAATGGATTTTTTTCCCAATTTTTAGTACATTGAATAGTAAAATGAATCATTCAAAACTACAAGTAACCCCAAAGTCATGCCAGTTTCCATGGCCCAGAAGATTCTCTGAAGGAAGAGTGTCATTGGGTGACTGCTTCTTTGGTAAATACCATAAACATTAGCACTTAAAAAGGTCCATATGTCTGGAACCGTATAGATGATTTCGAAAGAAACAAAAAAAAGCTCAGTGATAAGAAACAGATGATGGTTATTAATGGAACACACTAACTGGGTCACATTTAAAAGTGGTGTACCCCAGGAGTCAGTATTGGGACTTCTATTTAATACAATTATTAATGACCTTTTGGGGGGTATACAGAGTAAAATTTCAATATTTTCAGATGATCGTAAACTCTGCAAGGTTATCAGTACATAGGAGGATAATGTAATATTACAGAGGGATTTATGTAAGCTTGAGGTTTGGGCTGAAAAATGGCAATTGAAGTTTAATGTAGATAAATGTTCTTGCTTGGGACAAATTACAATGTACAATTATGTACTAAACACTGGGAAAACCATCACTGGAAAAGACTTGGGTGTATGGGTGGACAGCAAACTCAACTTTAATAACCAGTGCTAGGCCGCTGCTGCCAAGGCAAATAGAACCATGGAAGCATTAAAAGAGGCATAGATGCTTATGATAAGAACATAGTTTTGTCTGTATACAAGTCACTAATTCAGCCACATTTAGAATACTGTGTATAATTTTGGTCTTTGGTGTATAAGACGGACATAGTTGAACTAGAACGTATGCAGACAAATGTAACCAAGGTTATTAAGGGAATTGGTGCACTGCAATTCCAAGACAGGTTATCAAAGTTAGGGTTATTCAGTTTGGAATAATGAAGGTTTAAGGGCGATCTTATTACAATGTACAAATATAAGAAGAAACAGTATAGAGATCTTATTAAGGAACTTTTTACATATAGACCTTCAACGATGACAAGGAGGCACCCTCTCCTACTAGAAGAAAGATGGTTTCTCAGTCATCATAGATGGCGATTCTTTACTCTAAGAATAGTGAAATTACGGGACTTTCGGGAACATAAACATCACAGTAAAAGATAATGCCTTACCAACACCAGGTCAGATTACCAGTGCACCGCAGGATGCAGCAAGCCTCCATGATAAAGGCGGGGGCAGCACATGTGCAAAATACTAATGCCGACAGCCACTCACTAACCTACCAATTCTTGGAGGGGGTGGCTGTGTAGTATTATGCATGCACACCGATGGAGTTGTGAGCTTGCGTATTTTGGCCAAAATATCGTCCAATACCTCATGTGGTGTACTTATCTTATATACTATTTTTCATCTTTTTTGCACATCTTTTTGCAGGATGCAGCCAGGCCTCTTTAGTGTTGGCTGGGTGAATTGGGGCGTCTGTCCTGTGGGGGTGCATGTATATAGTTCTGGGCAACCCGCCTGATCTAATACTATGGGCGTCATCAATACGCTGCAAGCAAGACATCAATAGGCTGCAAGCCAGACACTGTGTATCACACATATCTGTGTGACTGGCGCCCTATGCAGACTCCATCGGTGTGCATGTATAATACTACACAGCCACCCCCTCCATGAATTGGTAGGTTAGTGAGTGGCTGTCTGCATCAGTATTTTGCACATGTGCTGCCCCCGCCTTTATCATGGAGGCTTGCTGCATCCTGCAGTGCATTGGTAATCTGACCTGGTGTTGGTAAGGCATTATCTTTTACTGTGATGTTTTTTGAAATTATGTCCAATGTTCACCATTTTTAATATTCAGACTTTCGGGAACATCATATTGTAATTGTTGATTTACTAAACAAGTTCAAGTATGGCCCGGATGCTTTTGTTGAAAAATATATTACAGGTTATGGGAACTAGATTCTGTGATAGGACGTTCATCCAGGGAACTAGTCTAATTGCCATTAGTGGAGTTGGGAAGGATTTTTTCGTTAATAGGGGGCAATTAGCATCTGCCTCATGGGTCTTTTGCCTTCCTTTGTATCAACATGTTAGGTTATAGGTAGAACACAATGGATGTCTTCTTTCAATGTACTGTGTGGGGAAATGTATTGTCAGGGGGAATCATACTGTACATCATGCTGTGTGTAATAGGACCGTGGGGGCATCATATTGAGTGTGATAGCCACTGTGGGGCCATGAAAGTGGTATCATACTGTGTGTAGGCATATATGAGGAATTGGACTAGATTAGAATACTGGCATTCGAGAAAGAATGTCACACCGATTGTACTCCCGGGATTATGGTGTGCTGTGTAATAATATATGGTAGCAGGACCCCTCTAGTCTTCATTCCAGGTATACTAACTGCTCAGTGTTACATTGATTTGGTCGTGGAACCAGTGATATGGACATTTCTTAAACGTGCCTCAGTAACTATTTTTCAACATGGAAATGTTAAGCTACATGTTGCAGGTGCTACTGTGAGCAGCATGCTTGACTTAAACATGATACCATGGCCAGAAGCATCTCCGGATTTGACTCCCATCAAGCACTTCATTGGTCGAGCATTGCAAAAGGAGTTGCCGTCAGCAGATCTTGATGATTTGTGTGCCCAAGTGCATTCATTATTCCTCTCTGCTCTGCCTTGCTCACCGCTCCGGCGGTTCCTCTCTGCTCTGCCTTGTCCACCGCTCCGGCGGTTTCGCCCTGCTCTGCCTTGCTCACCGCTCTGGCGGTTCCTCCTGCTCTGCCTTGCCCACCGCTCCGGCGGTTTCGCCCTGCTCTGCCTTGCTCACCGCTCTGGCGGTATCTCTCTGCTCTGCCTTGCCTACCGTTCCAGCGGTTCCTCTCTGCTCTGCTTGTCTACCGCATCTGCGGTTCTGTTCCTGAATCCCAGTTTGTACTGGACCCTATCCAGCCTGCGCTCCAACCTGCTAGTGCCTCCCTGTCTGCACTCCAGCCGTGTTTGCCAGTACCCCCCTGTCTGCATACCAGCCGTGCCTTGCCAGTGCCATTCTGTCTGCATACCAGCCGTGCTTGCCAGTATCCTCTTGTCTGCACTCCAGCCGTGCCTGCCAATACCCAACTGTCTGTGTGCCAGCCTAACCTGCCCGTTCCTGCATTCCCCGGTGTGGGTCAACAGCTGTGACCGGGGTCTAACCTGGAGTAGCACCTGGTCCCTCTGCTCGGTTCCTCCTTGGTTCACGGAGTCGTTAGCCTCCGTGCGACCTTGGTTGGATCGGGTAGATACTTAGTTATGCCCCTCCAGGCACTCCTCGGTTCATGGTACAGTGGGATCACTAATCACGCTCACGCCAGTCAGTCCAGGCATGAGTGTAACAGTTTTATTTATGTTGTATCGTGTTTGAAGGTTGCCTTTTCCTGATGGCAGGTTTCAGCTCTTTCCAAAGATGCTCAATAGGATTTAGGTCAGGGCTCATAGAAGGCCACTTCAGAATAGTTGAAAGTTTTCCTCTTAGCCGTTCTTGGGTGTTATAAGCTGTGTGTTTTGGGTCATTATCCTGTTGCAAGACCCATGACTGAGACCAAGCTTTCTGACAATGGGTAGCACATTTCTCTCTAGAATCCCTTGATAGTCTTGAGATTACATTTTACCCTGCACAGATTCAAGACACCCTGTGCCAGATGCAGCAAAGCAGCCCGAGAACATAACAGAGCTCCTCCATGTTTCACAGTAGGGACAGTGTTCTTTTCTTGATATGCTTCACTTTTCCGTCTGTGAACATAGTGCTGATGTGCCTTGCCAAAAACTTCAATGTTTGTCTCATCTGTCCATAGGACATTCTCCCAGAAGCTTTGTGGCTTGTCAACATGTAGTTTGGCAAATTCCAGTTTGGCTTTTTTATGAAATTTTTTTCAACAATGGTGTTCTCCTTGGTCGTCTCCCATGAAGTCCACTTTGGATCAAACAACAACGGATGGTGCGATCTGACACTGATGTTCCTTGAGCATGAAGCTCACCTTTAATCTCTTTAGAAGTTATCCTGGGCTCTTTTGTTACCATTCGAATTATCCGTCTCTTTGATTTGTCATCAATTTTCCTCCTGCTGCCACGTCCAGGGAGGTTGGCTACAGTCCCATGGATCTTAAATTTCTAAATAATATGTGCAACTGTAGTCACAGGAACATCAAGCTACTTGGAGATGGTCTTATAACCTTTACCCTTAACTTGCTTGTCTATAATTTTCTTTCTAATCTCCTGAGACAACTCTTTCCTTTGCTTCCTCTGGTCCATGTTGAGTGTGGTACACACCATGTCACCAAACAGCACAGTGAGTATCTGTAGCCCTATATACAGGCCCACTGACTGATTACAAGATTGTAGACACTTGTGATGCTAATTAGTGGACACAACTTGATTTAACATGTATCTGTTGTCACATTATTTTCAGGGGTACCATCATTTTTGTCCAGGCCTATATCATGAGTTACATTTTTTAAAAACTTCTGTGGAAGCAGGGTTGAAAAGCAATGTCTGACTTCCATTTGTTCATTTTCATAGATTTTTAATTTATTATTACTTTTGTCAGATTCAAATTATTTCTGTGACCATTGTGGGTTTTTCCTTTCATTAAACGAGGAGTACCAACAATTTTGACCACGTATGTATGTATGTACAAACACACACACACACACATATGTATATATATATATATATATATATATATATATATATATATACACATACACACATACATACATATATATATATATATACACACACATATATATACACACACATATATATACACACATACATATACATACATACACATATATATACACACACATACATATATATATAGTGATGTAGCAGACATCCCTTTAATGGTTTGGTGTGTTTTTGAATGACCATGTACCTTCCTCTTTAACGGACTGGTCACATGACTGTGACATCACACAGGTCCTTATGCACACAGAGGGTGTGGACACATGACTCTGACATCAGTTAAGGTCCTATCTGTGTGTGTGCTGCAGTATATATAAACCCTGTGTGATTTGTGACAGGTGTGTTCCGGTGTGTAGGAGTTCCTGGGTGTTGGGAGCTCCTGTGTGGGCACCGTGTGAGCGGCACGAGGCTGTTCCCTGTGTGTGGGGAACACCGCTCGTGGGAAGCCTGGTGAGGCCTGGTGGACTCCGGTGGAGGTGAAGCCTGGATCCCTGTGAGAGTGTGGGGGATGCCAGTAAGCCTCGGAGTGCCACACAAGCACACAAATTTTGGGGTCCATTTTTTCTTGTTAGCCCTGTGAAAATAAAAAAAATTGGGTCTAAAGTAACATTTTTGTGAAAAAAGTTAAATGTTCATTTTTTTCTTCCACATTCAAAAAATTCCTGTGAAGCATCTGAAGGGTTAATAAAGTTCTTGAATGTGGTTTTGAGCACCTTGAGGGGTGCAGTTTTTAGAATGGTGTCACTTTTGGGTATTTTCTGTCATAAAGACCTCTCAAAGTGACTTCAAATGTGATGTGGTCCCTAAAAAAATGGTTTTATACATTTTGTTGGAAAAATGAGAAATCGCTGGTCAACTTTTAACCCTTATAGCTCCCTAACAAAAAAAAATTTTGGTTCCAAAATTGTGCTGATGTAAAGTAGACATGTGGGAAATGTTATTTATTAACTCTTTTGTGTGACATATCGCTCTGATTTCAGGGCTTAAAAATTCAAATTTTGAAAATCGCAAAATTTTCAAAATTTTCGCCAAATTTCCATTTTTTTCACAAATAAACGCAAGTGATATCGAAGAAATTTTTCCACAATCATGAAGTACAATATGTCACGAAAAAACAGTCTCAGAATCAGGGGGATCCGTTGAAGCGTTCCAGAGTAATTACCTCATAAAGTGACAGCGGTCAGAATTGTAAAAATTGGCCCGGTCATTAACGTGCAAACCACCCGCGGGGCTTAAGGGGTTAAAGAGAACCTGTCACGTCCTAGCTGCCCTCTACACTGCCCCCATAGCGTTGGTAGTGACGTAATGTGCATCACTAGCAAGCTGTTTTCATGAAAATCACTGCAGCTATAATGAATTTATAACGTTTAATATACTTATATCTAGGGCCGGCTCCAGGTTTTTCTGGGCCCCGGGCGAGTCTCAGTGGGCCCCTCTAACACATACCACGATTCATGATGCACAGATACCGCAGAGAAATCTATATATATAGTACAATGCAAAGATTTCACTTCTTACATTACATGAGTGATATCTACTGTAAATTCTACAATAGCTCAGAAGCCGGAGAATCCTCGCAGCACACAGTGCAGACCGGACAATATAGTCCTCCATACAGTATTATGGGCACCACTAAGTCCTCCATACAGTTTTATGGGCCCCATTATATATTGCTCCATACAGAATAATGACCCCACATAGTCCTCGTACAGTATAATGGGCACCACATATCTCCATACAGAATACTGGCCCCCATATAAGGCCGCATACGGAATACTGGCCCCCATATAAGGCTCCATAAAGGAATACTGGCCCCCATATAAGGCCCCATACGGAATACTGGCCCCCATATAAGGCCCCATATGGAATACTGGCCCCCATATAAGGCCCCATACGGAATACTGGCCCCCATACGAAATACTGGCCCCCATATAAGGCCCCATACGGAATACTTGCCCCCATATAAGGCCCCATAAAGGAATACTGGCCCCCATATAAGACCCCATGAAGGAATACTGGCCCCCATATAAGGCCCCATACGGAATACTGGCCCCCATATAAGGCCCCATACGGAATACTGGCCCCCATGTAAGGCCCCATACGGAATACTGGCCCCCATATAAGGCTCCATACGGAATACTGGCCCCCATATAACGCTCCATACGGAATACTGGCCCCCATATAAGGCTCCATATGGAATACTGCCCCCCATATAAGGCTCCATACAGAATACTGGCCCCCATATAATGCTCTATACAGGATACTGGTCCTCTTATAAAGCTCCATACAGGATACTGGCCCCCATATAACGCTCCATACAGGATACTGGTCCCCTTATAACGCTCCATACAGGATACTGGCCTCCATATAATGCTCCATGCAGGCTGTTACCCCCCACATAATGCCCCATACAGGCTGTCTCCCCCCTTATAATGCTCCATGCAAGCTGTTACCCCCCACATAATGCCCCATACAGGCTGTCCCCCCACCGTATAATGCTCCATGCAGGCTGTTCCCCCCACATAATGCACTAAGCAGGCTGTCCCCCCCCCTTATAATGCCCCATGCAGGCTGTTCCCCCCTTATATTGCCCCATGCAGGCTGTCACCCCTCCTCTTTATAATGCCCCATGCAAGATGTCACCCCCTCTCTCTATAATGCCCCAAACAGGATGTCACCCCCCCTCTTTATAATCCCCAATCAGGATGTCACCCCCCCCTCTTTATAATGCCCCATTCAGGATGTCACCCCCTCTCTTCATAATGCCCCATGCAGGATGTCACTCCCCTCTGTTTATAATGCCCCATGCAGGATGTCACCCCCTTTCTTTATAATGCCCCATGCAGGATGTCACCCCCTCTCTTTATAATGCCCCATGCAGGATGTCACCCCCTCTCTTTATAATGCCCCATGCAGGATGTCACCCCCTCTCTTTACAATGTCCTATGCAGGATGTCAACCCCTCTCTTTATAATGCCCCATTCAGGATGTCAGCCCCCCTCTCTTTATAATGCCCCATGCAGGATGTCACCCCGTCTCTTTATAATGCCCCATGCAAGATGTCACCCCCCTCTCTTTATAATGCCCCATGCAGGATGTCACCCCCTCTCTCTATAATGCCCCATGCAGGCTGTCACCCCCTCTCTCTATAATGCCCCATGCAGGATGTCACCCCCCCTCTCTTTATAATGCCCCATGCAGGATGTCACCCCCCCTCTCTTTATAATGCCCCATGCAGGATGTCACCCCCCCTCTCTTTATAATGCCCCATGCAGGATGTCACCCCCCCATATTATGCCCCATGCAGGATGTCACCCCCCCCCCCATATTATGCCCCATGCCTCCATACATTAAAAAAAAAATCAAATACTCACCTCCCTCCTCACCTGCTGCAGCTGCTCGGGTCAGGACTCCAGCGTTGGCGGCGTCTTTCCGCTCTGTGCTCCCTGTGACAGCTCAGGGGGAGGGCGCGGTGGAAAGACTTCACCGCACCCTCTGACCTGAGACGTCACAGAGAGTGCAGAGCAGGAAGACGGCGGATCTGCAGAGGCACGGGGAGAGGTAAGTATCCGGCTGCCGGGGCCCTGATCAAGCGGGGGAGAAGGGCGGGTGCTGACACCGCTCTCCTCCGCCCATAGCCCAACGGGGTGCGCGACCGCCAGTGGGCCCCCCTGCCTGCTCAGGGCCCCGGCACTTGCCCGGGTGCGCCGGGTGCTGACGCCGGCCCTACTTATATCCTACCTGCCTTTTCAATCATAGGGGCGTGCTTGTCATATTCAGTCAAGGGCGAGCGCAGCATTCACTCACTGCTGGCGCCGTCCATGTATTTGAATCCTGTTCCTGACCAGCGCTGATATTGTGGGACGCAGGCGCACTTGTAGATGTCCGGCCGCCTGCGCAGTGAGGCTCTGTGATTACCAGATTCACTGCGCATGCTCTGGGAACATAGCGCGTTAAAGCGCATGCGCAGTGAGGCTGTGTGATTATGACTTTTTCTTCACTTTGAAAATTGTTTAAGTTGGCTGAGGGACTGGGTGGTTTACCTAGGACAAGGAATGGCCATGTGTAAGAAAAACCGCTACTGATTGTAAATTACAGATTCTGTTAACTACAATAAATAAGTTGGTTAACAAGAAACACTTTGATATAGTGCACTACACAATACAGTTCTCTTTTACACACTGTATAGTTTGCTAAAAGGCACACGTTTTAGTGGGAGAGGCCGAAAAATGAACGAGTAATACAACCGTTTATGGATGCTGTAGTGTGGACCCCTAGAGTCAATTCTCCTGGTGGGCCCTAGGCACCCCAGTCCGACCCTGTATGAGGCCTTTACATGGTATCAACGCCTGCGATGAGAACGCCACATCATAGTAATAGCAGAATCACAAATATAAGATTATATGAACAGATTAAAGCAAGATTTCTATTGCTGGCTGCAGAATGAGTTAACTGGGATATCATCAGTGAGTTTGATCTGACTGGAGAAGTAACTACTCTTGTTTTTATTCTTTTGAGCTCCATTCAGCTAATTTATGATTTATCACCTTCCCTGAGCATACATGGAAATCATGGGGTCCCATAGCAGAAGTAATAATTAAGCCCCCACAAAAAAACATTAATATTCAGCGGGGTCACAGAAGAGCATACCTCACAAGTTTGCAACCCTTCCATAGTAATTTTGCCCCAATTGAAGCCCCCTAGTGTTCCCACGTACTAAGATACTCCTTTAATGGCCAAAAATGTGCCCCCAAACACAGTAAGATACCCCCACAGTGAATTTCTCCACTGTACCCTCCACACATACAGTATGATGACTCTACAGTACCCCCGCAAAGTATGATAAACCCCAGTGACCTCTACACAGTATGATGGCCCCCGCATAACCCTCCACACAGTATAATGGACCCCGCACAGCCCTCCACACTGTATAATGGTCCTCATACAGTGTAATGGCCCCCACTATCCACCCAAGCAGTATAATGACCCCCATCAGCCACTTATACAGTATAATGCCCCTCACCACACAGCCCTCCAAATAGTATAATGGCCCAAACACAACGCTCCAAATAAAATAATAGTCCTCACATAAGCCTCTAAACAATATAATAGTCCCCACCCAGCCCTCCAAATAATATAATGGACCCCACATAGGCCTCCAAATAGTATAATAGTCCCCATACAGCTCTTCAAATAATAGAACGGTCCCCACATAGCCCTCCAAATAGTATGATAGCCTGACACATAGCCATTCAAATAGTAGTATAATGGCCCCCACAGAGCACTACAAATAGTATGATGCTCCCCACATAATCCTCCAAATAGTAGAATGATGGCCCCCACATAGTTCTCCAAATAGTATGATGGTCCCCAAGACAGCCCTAAAATTAGTATTTTAGCACCCCAAATATGATGATGCCCCCCAAATAACCCTTCAAATAATATGATGGCCTCCAAGTAGCCCTACAAATAGTATCATGGCCTTCCAGTTTGCCCTCCAAATAATATGATGGCCCTCACAAACTACTTATTAATTAAAAAAAAAATACTCACCTCTCCCCATTCCCCTGCTGTTCTGGTCTTTGCAGCATGTGGTTTGAAACTATGCTCAGCTCGGCACAGTGGACGCGATTTTGGGACGTTATCACGTCCACTGAGCTGAGACATCAGAAGCACAGAGGAGAATGATGGAGGAGGGAGCAGACGGTTCCCTCCTCCATCATTCCTTTCAATTGTATCTGCATCCAGAATGTGGATACAGTTGAAAGTGTGATGCTGGATGCGGGGGGCCCGATGCCTGTGCTGACATCGCCACCTGTCTCACAGTTGCAAAGCAGCTGCGGGGTCTGCCGTTATTAGCGGTATGCCAGTGCCATTGTTATGTGACATGAGCCCCGGGAGAGCCAGTGCCGAGACAGCTGGTACAACACCAACACCGAAGGTGAATATAAGTGTTATTTTACTGGGGAGAAACATAGGGATTTAGAAGGGGTTGTCTGATTAGTGGACATCCCCTTTAAGTAATCAAGTTCATTAAAGGGGTTGTCCACTACTGCACATCCCCAGCTTATTACATTTAGGACTTCAGCACCGCTTTTTCCGGACATTGCTATGACTTGTTATGTCCTCTGCAGCCAATTAGCAGATGTTGGTCAATAGTCTGTCAGGACGGACATCTGCTCTGAAGAAATAGAGTTTTTGAGACTTGTAGACATTATGGAATAACGTCCATAAAAATATCCCAAGCCGGTATTGGTCCTCCAAGAAGCATGAAGCCCTCGCTGCTACTAACTTACTCCCATACCTGGATCTACCTAGATGATGAAAACACTTGGACTGTAAGGTACAAATCAGGTGAAATTATGAAACCTGGAGGGAATGTCACTTCAGGTTGTGCGTAGATATCCGTAGATAGAAGTCGTTATTTATCCGCCATTAATGAAATGTTTTGTCCATTTTAGCTCCACAAATCTGAGGCCGATGAATGGGGGAATGGCACCAATGCTATGGAGAATGCCTTGAAAATTGAAAAGGGCGTAAATAAGGCTCTGCTGGACCTCCACAAGATTGCTATGGACCATGCGGACCCTCATGTAAGTGACTCCCCCATAGCGTATAGATACCGCGTGTTCATTTTATAAAATATCCTCCATGAAGGAACAGTTCATGTATCTTCTGTGACCTCCATATTGTGCTGTTCCTGGAAATGTAATACCACCCGACTACTAGATGTCACGTTCCCCTTTATAATGGGGGGTGTTCCAACACAAGCTGCATATTATGGCACTGTTATAAAGCTATGGGACAATTCATTAGTGTATTTGCACCTTTTTTTTCTAGTTTTTAGTGTTTTTCATTTGCGCCTTGTTCTTCTTTTAATTTGCGCCTTTTTGAAGTCTGCAGCGTTCCCTTTTTTTTCATTGATCATTATGGGGTTTCCGGCTAATTATCTAATTGTGACTTTTTAAAAAGTTGTCACATTTTTACTCAAATATATTTCAAGTGATTTTGTGTTCTGTAGTCCGGGAGGTTTTTTTGCACAAACTTTGCAACATTTTAGCATGCCACTTTTTTGCGATACAAAGACACAAAAAGGTTTAAAGACAAAAAAAATACAGTTTTGATTTTGGGCAAAATCCATGAACCAGGTGCGCCACTTTCAGGAATTTGGCACAAAAAAATCAAATGATACAAAAGAGAAAAGGGACTTGAAAAAATACAATGTTGTATTGGGCCCTATGACGGCACAGCACAGATTTTAGTAAAGGTTTTGCAGGATTACTAAGAGGGGTTCACATGCTATCAATTGTTAAAAAAACAAGCAAAATGATGACTCAGACCCTCTGATTTTCGAGGTATAAGGCTACGTCCCCACAATGAGCTTCTAGTGAGTTTTAGATATAGCAGATTTTCTGCCCCATTAAGTAAAATAGGTTACTTGAATTTTTTTCGAAAATATACAGCATAAAAAACTCACCCAAAACTCATTGTGAGAACGTAGCCTAAGGGTATGTGCACATCATTTAGACGCCGGTGAGTTGTCCTTGGTGAAGCTCTGCCACCGGTGGTTTTCACTCTATACTTTAAAGGGAACCTGTCATGTCCCTAAACGCTATTAACCTGCAGATATGGGGTTAATCTGCAGGTTTATAAAGCTGCCGGGCGTCTTACTGAAAGGCCGGCTACCGGGAGGAAATGCACTTTATTCCCCACGGCAGCCTCCAGCTTTCAGTCATAGAGGCGCGGCCGGCGTGGCTTCAGTCATTGTTCAGTACATAGTGAGCGGCGGCTATAACCGCACCCTGGCACTGACTGACAGCCGGCTAAGCGGCCCCTGTAACCGCTCCCTGTAAAGACTGACAGCCGGATCTGTACTGATGTACTGCTGAGCTGTCAGTCAGTGCCGGGGCGTTGTTACAGCTGCCGATCACTGTATATTGAGCGGTGTCTGAAGTTGCGCCGGAAGTGTGGCACCCCAGGGGTCTGGTTTCCACAGTAATAGCAATATTACGTCTGTGAGCAGGTGGGAGGTTTCCTGGTCAGACATCCTATGCATGCCACACCTCCTGCCCAGTCCTGGGAGGGGAAGAACTTCCCCTATATAAAGCTGGGGCTGAGGCAGGGTTAGAAGAGAGTGAGAGAACACAGACAGAGACACAGTCTGGTCTGTAGTGGAGCAGCTTTAGGAGCAAGAAAGATCAGGAGCTGTGTGGGAGCTGTGCTAAAAGAGATCAGGGGCTGGAAGCTGTAGAGCTCGCCCTGATTGAAGAGTTCTTACCGGACCCGGAGTCCGAGGCTGTGGGGACTAATCCTTACCCAGCAGCAGAAACCGCCCGGCAGGGGATTTCAGGTCCTCTGGCCAAGAAACCCGAAGGCACGGTCACACGCAATGGACCAGCACCGCCGTCGTGGAGCGGAAGCTACCAGAAGGCCCCGAGTCACCGGCCATACGGGTGAGCACCACACGGTACAGTCAGGGACGTGGGCTACTTTTACCCGCCTCTAGCAAGGTAGCCAGAAGAGTACGATTAGTTGGGGAGGCCTACAACTCCGCCTGGCCAGGGAAGATTCCATCTGCTCACGGACTGACCAGGCCCCGATCGCTAGCCAGTACTCCGGGAGGGTCTACCTTTGCCACCAGTAAAGACCCTGAACTACACCGCACCGTCTCTGAGTGTTTCATCATCCACGTCCGCTTCCCTGAGGCCATACCCCTCCCGTTGGGGGTTATACCATCCCCGCTGCACAACCGTACCACCGGCCTCAGCGGTCTGCCCTGCAGCGGCGGTCTCATGACCGCATTCAACGGGTGGCGTAGTCGAGCAATATAACATCTACTGCTAAATACTGCCGCTCAGTTTGACTCCCTGGGCACGGACCGGGTCACCGCCACGAGACTACTACCCCCATCTGATCCGGCTCCGGGTAAGCCCCCGTGCGCGCGATGCCGCACGACACAGCAGGCCCAGGGGCGCGTCAGAAGCTTTAACCCCTTTCTGACATTGTGCATAATAATACGTCCCTGTGCCCTGGGCCTTATGGACCAGGTACGTATTATTACGACACAGGCTGTGTGGGATCAATCGCCACCGGTTGTCAGCTGATTTTGACAGCTGACACCCGGCACTTTAACCCCCTAAATGCTGCGATCGCAGCATTTAGCAAGTGAGTGGAGGGACAGAAGCACCTCTGCTCTTGGATCGGAGACCCTGCGCTGTCCTCACGGGGTCCCGATCGTTGCCATGGTGACACGATGTCATCATGACGACACCTGTGTCACCAGGCACCAGCAAGTTAGTTTGACCATGCGCAGTGCATGATCAAACTAGCTTGTGTCTGCAGCACTGACAGTTTACAAGGTATAGCAGTGATCCTGCACTGCTATACCTTAGAACTGCGATCAGCCTGCTGAAAGTGAAAGTCCCATAGTGGGACAAAGTAAAAAAAGTGAAAAAAAAGTTGTAAAAATATTTTTTTAAAAATAAAAAAATAATAAAAAAATAAAATATTATTATGAAGAAAAACAATAAGAGTACACATATTTAGTATCGCCGCATCCGGAACGACCTGATCTATAAAACTGTCCCACTAGTTAACCCCTTTAGTGAACACAGTAAAAAAAAAAGAATCAAAAAACGGTGCTTTATCATCATACCAACGAACAAAAAGTGGAATAAAACGCGATCAAAGAGACGAATATAAATAAAAATTATACCACTGAAAACATCATCTTGTCCCGCAAAAAGCAAGCCACCATACAGCTCCATCAGCCAAAAAATAAAAAAGTTATAGCTCTTAGAATAAAGCGATTTTTTCTATGAAATAGTTTTTATTGTGTAAAAGCGCCAAAACATAAAAAAAGATATAAATGCAGTATGGCTGTAAATGTACTGACCCGAGGAATAAAGCTGCCTTATTAATTTTACCACACGCAGAGCTGCATAAAAAAAACTAAAAAAACAATTACTGAATTGTTGGTTTTTGTTTATTCTGCCTCCCAAAAATCAGAATAGAAAGCGATCAAAAAATGTCACATGCCCGAAAATGGTACCAATAAAAACATCAACTTGTCCCGCAAAATACAAGCTATCACATAACTCTGTCGACCGAAATATGGAAAAATTATAGCTCTGAAAATATGGCGATGCAAAAACTAGTCTTTGCAAAAAAAAAAGTTTAGTGTGTGACAGCTGCCAAATGTAAAAACCCGATATGAATCTGGTATCACTGTAATCGCACCGACCCGAAGAATAAAGTCATCTAATCACTTAAACCGCACGAGGAACGGTGTAAATAAATAAATAAAACCAATTCTTCACCTGCTGTTGGTTTGTTCATTCAGCCTCCCAGAGTTCGCAATATGGCTCTGCCCACATTTATCCTGTGCTCTACGCTCAGCGCTTACACCGGGGTTTCCATGTAAATCTCTGAAATACGTGATCCAGACGGAGCCTCCGGCGGAAGATTCCCTGTAATGAGGCAGATGGAGGCACCGTCTGGCCTGTGATCCCACGGTGTCCGTCTTTTTATTAGGCGTGAATAAAAGTGCCGTCGGCCACAGTTTTGCGAGCCTCTGATAAAAAGAACACCGCTGAACAGAGGCCACACAGAGTCCAGAGTAATTAACAAATAAAGTAGCACACTGCAAGGCTAAGTATGTAAACATGAAATATGGAATATGAATAGCATTATTGCTGTAGAAAATAGAAATAAATGAGAAATCTTAGCACATAAATTGGCCAATTCATGTGTATCTGGCAGCCGCGGTAAGGCGTTTCTCAGTGCCAGGACCCTACCAATGTGAATACCTCTCTAAGGGACAGGTACACATGAATTGGCCAATTTATGCGCTAAGATTTCTCATTTATTTCTATTTTCTATAGCAGTAATGCTATTTATATTCCATATTTCATGCTTACATACTTAGCATTGCAGTTTGCTACTTTATTTGTTAATTGTATATGGAGGTAGCTTCTCCTAGTAAGCACCTGTTCACACCTATTTCTCGTATTAGAAGTGCCATCAGTTTTTTCTGTTTACAGAGTCCAGAGTTAGGCCGGTTTCACATGTCCTGATATTTCCAGTATCGGAAAAACCGGTACGGGAGATATACGTGTCCATGTGCACCTGTGTGGCAACCGTGTGCCGCATCAGGAGCGCACATTCCGCCACCTGGGAATCAGCAGTACAGTTACCGCTGTTCCCAATCACCGGGTGCTGAATGCTGCCCTCATCATTGTAACCTGCTGGCGCTGTGATCAGCACAACCAAGGGACAATGATGAGAGTAGTAGTCTGCTCCCGCTGTGTCCTAGTGTAAAAATAAGAATAAAATTAAAAAATCCTTATACTCACCTGCCTATCAAAGTAAAAGTGAAGTACCCATAGCTCTTTCTTACATTCAAGCATCTGATGCTGATGCTCAGTCTATGTAGATGGCATCTTAGCTGTTGCTAGGCAA
This sequence comes from Phyllobates terribilis, assembly GCF_046119375.1. Taxonomy (NCBI): domain Eukaryota; kingdom Metazoa; phylum Chordata; class Amphibia; order Anura; family Dendrobatidae; genus Phyllobates; species Phyllobates terribilis. The sequence continues at coordinate 1,229,580 of NW_027362950.1, read as the reverse complement.
CTTCCTTATAAGGTGAGATGCACCTGTAAGATTCCATCACAAGATTCCATCATGACATCACTGCTATTATGACATCATAATTCACAACCACTACTTATACAAGCGTTTACACTTCAGTGTCACTTTGATACCCCGGTGTCATTGTTGTCAGTGTTTAGCTACTTATCTAGTGATATACTGATTGCGCATTTCATTGAAATGTCTGGAATTTCTCCAGACAGACTTCAGGAGTTGGCACTACTCCAGGGGATTCTTACCACCTATACCCCTAACTGTGTGCTACCACTACCCGATGGCGTCCTCAGCTTCACTTACCGGCTGGTTATGGAGCTTGTACGGGACTGCTTGACCAAATACTACCAAGGTCGTATTACCTCAGAATATCTTCAGCATTTACAGCAGAACATCAGGACATTAGTACAACAGGTAAATAGCAGACAATCTGCACAAATTATTATTATTATGTCTAGTTGGTCTCCCTTACTGTATAGTGGTATTATTGGTAGTAATAAAATTTAGACTTTCTTCAGTGTCAGGCAGGGTCATATTTGTAATAGAGATCCCCATTTTGGGAAGAGGGTGTAAAAGTGCAGCATGAGCCTGTATGATTCAAATGTCAGGGCTAGATTTCATTCCTAGTCCAGTCCTTGTCCCTTAGTAAAGACACTTCATTTAGCACCTTAATCCGGATTTCTTATAAATATGTAATTATGATTTTTATTGTGTATAACAAATATTAATAATTTATCTCAGACCATAGAACTAGCCTCACTGATTAGAAATGTAAAGTACCCACAGTTCTTTCTTACATTCAAGCATCTGGTACTGATGCACAAACTATGGTTTTGCCACCTTAACTATTGCTAGGAAACTTCCTTTCACGGTGAGATGCCCCGTTAAGATTCCATCACAAGATTCCATCACGACATCACTGCTATTATGACATCATAATTCACCACCACTAATTATACAAGTGTTTTTATGCTGTATAAAAAATAATAATAATAATAATAATACAAATCAAATAATAATAATGGAATACAAGTTTATTTACAGAAAATTGTTCTTTACATCGACACCAATATAATATATAAAATGTACCAAATGTGTAGTAATTGTAGCTGCAGATAGACAGGAGTAAAATGGTGACATAAATGGCCTCCTCCATTCTGCACTTTCTCTCATGATTTTCCTTTTGTATTTATTTCCATCTTTATAGGCTGAAGAAAAAGCCCAAAGTGGAAAATTGGCCTTTTTTAAACAACTGGCCCAAAATGTCCTGAATATACTGGAGAGTCCGGCCCGCTCACTGGAGCACCTGGTAAGGAGCCATCATCTTCTATATCACATGTCCTTGTCCCCTCCAGGCAGGCACAGGATATTTCATGACCGCCTGTCCCTGCGGCTCCATCATGTGTGATGGCAGTCTGTACTCAGCGGTGGGAGTTTGTATTTCTGCCTCTGTTTTGCTCGATCATCACAATCTTCCTTCTTGTAAATGCTGCAATTCTGATAACAGAGATCAGTTGTATATACAAGTACCTTATATATTATTGTTGATTTACTGGAGGGAGTGGCTGTGTATAGTCCGTCCAATACTGAAATTACCAGTAAATCCAATGTTTAGTCCTTCCTATCTATTGTATATGATAATTTAGTATTTGTGAAATGTTATACTAATTGTACATATTATAACCATCAGGAAACATCCGAAGGTGACTCCGAAGAGGGGCAAACCGTGAACATGCCTGACCCTAATATTAGTCAGTTAGAGCTAAAAACTGATCTGATTGAAGGTAAGCCGATCATCTAATATTTTACATTCAAATATCCAGATATTATAGAGAATGGCAGAGAATATGTAGATTTACTCTTCATTCCCTGTAATGGAGAGGGATCATGTAATTCTACTTCACGCCTGTGTGGTCTTCTCGGCTCCAAAATGAGGGTCATAGATCCCCAATCATGTAATTGTTCAAAAATACCATATTTTGAAGACTATAAGATGCACCGGACCATAAGAAGCAGGTGAAATTTTGGAGCGGAAAATAGGAAAAACATTTTTTTAATAAAATGGTGGAGCAACTTATAATCCAATTTTGTGGTAACTTTTCTAGGGGAAAGGCGGCGGAAAGATGGCAGCAGCAGGAGTGGGGCGATGCTGCACTGAAGTCCCTGCACTTCCATGGTTTTCAATCTGGTGGACCTTGGGAAAATCTCCACCGGAGGTGGCGCATGCACAGATTGAGATCTCGGGAGACAAGATCTCAATCTGCATGCGCCATCTCCAGAATCCATTTTTCCGAAGTCCACCACACTGAAAATCATGGAAGTGCGGAGTCTCCGGCGACATTTTCTGAAAGCCCAGGGGCCGCTGCATCCTTGCACCGCCGAACACCCCCTCCTCCCAGCCTGGGGCCCACAGCATCACCCCACTCCTGCCGCCGCCAGCTTCCTGCAGCAGTGACCCTGCGTCCTGGGGCCTCGCTTCACCGCAACCCCCCCCCCCCCTCAGTAAGCTACGTTGGGATAAGACGCACCCCCATTTTACAGAAAAAAGTGTGTCTTATAACTTGAAAAATACGGTAATCAGATCCTGAACAATCGCCCAGTGTATCTATCTCTGGATGTGCCATAAATACTGTATATTTAGTATGTGCAGAATACCAGATATCTAGTTTTTATATCATTTACAGAGATCTTGTCATGTCCTTCATTATATGGATGTGTTATATATTAAGTACTGATATAGACTGATACATGACATCTTTTCATTATTTTATCATTATTTTAGAAATAACTGTGTCGACGGCCAGTACTGATGGTGGAATATGTGAGACACCAGAGATCCACGAATCTGCCAGTGTAAGTATCAGAGGAGACGTCTGTTTATCATCAGATAACGGGGTATGAATTACACATATAATATTATACCCCAGATGACAATGGGATATCTTTGCTTTTATGTAGATCAGATCTATTGTGAGTAATGATGGCATTGTTATTCTGCCTCTTCTGTGTGATGCCCCTTATCATACCCTGCAGTACAGTGATATCTATGCATGGGGAATATCCCCTTAAAATATAATACTGTCTGTGGAGGGTCCGGCTTGCATCATGTCCTCTACATCTGCTGCAATGTAATCAGCGTGGACATAATATAGAGGAGAAGTTCCTGCATCTGGAGCTTTTATTTTCCTGCAGATTCTATGTCTTAATGTCATTTCTTATTATTTCTAGGCCTTGACCGGATCATTGAACTTGGAGACAAGTCCTAGTAAGACCGACTTTAAACCAATCAAACTGATCAGCAGTGGAGCTTATGGGTGAGCTTTATGTTTGCATAATATACATTTCCTAGTGTTCCTTATGACAATGCTTCTGTCTCTGTGCCCAGCCCGTACAACAGAGAAATGCTCTGAGTCCATACTGTCCACAAGAGATGAGCGAATCAGGCAAAATTCTAATTTGCTTGTTCACGTGGACTTGTGAAAATACGATTCAAGGAGAAATTAATGTCCCTTATTATGCTCTGGGGCCTCACCAGGCCCCAGAACATAATAAGCATAAGAAACATACTTATACTCCCCTTACTGCTCAATTCTCTAGCCCCTCCACTTCTCACCGTCACCCGTCCGGTCCTCACTGCCTCTTCAGTTTGCCACCGCTCACGCTATGCAAGGACTTCAGGCTTTGAGAAGGTCTGAGAGAGTTCTATGCAAGAGCATAAAAAGTCACAACATTGTGACACCGTGACTGTTCTTGCGCTTGTGCATAATCCTCCCAGATCTCATCAATGTTGGAAGTCCCGTCCCAGTATGAGAGGCATTTGGATTTCAGCATTAGCAGCAGAGATTTGAGGATGCGGCAAGGAACGGACGGTTGAGGCGGAGGGGCCGTAGAAGTGAGTATAAAAATTTGTTTATTTTTAAACTTTTTTATGGCCTTTCAAGATTTTGAAAATGGTGGCCAACGCTTGACATTTTGCTAAATCCATGAGTAAGCAAATTACAAAAAACAAAACAAACAAAAAAACAAAACGCCATTTTGGTGAATGCAGAATTTTGCAAAATCTGAGTAGAATTTAATTCCACTCAAATGTGTTAGCTCATGTCTACTGGCCACATCTATATGTCATTATTTAGGTCAGTTAGGACGTGACATAGATGAGGACCTCGCATAGGTCATCATTTATGTTGTGTAACTTGATGGATTTCTACATGGATTTCTAGTGACATCTAGTAGTAACCAGACAATCATGTGATGAGGTTTATAGACAAAATGTTAGTAAGAATTCATTATAAATCATGGATTTTCCTTCTCTCCAGAGCCGTCCACTTAGTGCGACACAAATACACAAGCCAGCTATTCGCTATGAAGAAGCTGGACAAGGAGAACGTGAATATTCCAAGAAGACTTGAACGTGCCTTTCTAGAGAGGGACATCCTAACATTTGCTGATTGTCCATTTGTGGCCTCCATGTTGTGCTCCTTTCCAACTCCTCATCATCTGTGTATGGTCATGGAGTATGCAGCAGGTAAGTCATATCCATTGTGCCTATATCCAGCCTCAATCTGCTTATCTCTAGCATCTTCTCCATAATCTGAATGTGACCACATGGACGGTTACATGTCCATACTGCATTTACTATAAGTTATCTGTTACCAAGATGCCAGGAAAATCATTATCTCTGTGAAAGTCTCTGGTGAATGTCCTCACTGAGAATGGCAAAAATATCCACTGAGGATAAAAGGAGGATTTGACTCAATTCTAACAGTTTGTATAGATGAGCATTTCACAGAGTAATGAATAAGAGGCTTGCAGATGAGGCACGGCTCTGTCTTTTTATATTGGGTCACTCTGCTTTATACGCTCTACATTAGGCCTCTTTCACGCTTCAGTATTTCTGGTACGTGAGGTGACAGTTTACCACACGTACTGGAGACACTGACACATGTGCGCACATGTCAGTGTTTCCACGGACCGTGTGTCCATGTGATCCACACGTAGACATGTCTGTTTTTGGCCAGCAGGACGGATCACACAGACCCATTCAAGTCAATGGTTCAGTGTAAACACATACCGCACACGGATGCCATCCGTGTGACATGTGTCGGCGCCTGGGAATTAGCGATAAAGTTAGCGCCGGGTGCTAAACGCTGCCCTCATCATTGTCCCCTGCCGGCGCTGCGATCAGAACCAGCAGGGGTTAATGATGAGGGTTGTCTTCTCCCAGTGTATTTCTACCTGTAAAAATAAGAATAAAAAAAAAATCTATACCCTCACCTGTCCTAAATGTCCCCCACTGTAATCCATGAGACCGCTCAGCAGAGGAGCCGGGGAGAATGACTCCTGCAGCGAGCGGCCCCGAATCTGCGCTGAGCTCAGCGAGCGGTGTCCTGTCACTCACTGAGCTCAGCTGAGGTCTGGCGTCGCTCGCTGCAGGAGTCATTCTCCCCAGCTCCTCTGCTGAGTAGTCGCATGGATTACAGCAGGAGATACTTAGGACAGGTAGGTGAGTATAAGGGTTTTTTTTTATTTTATTCTTATTTTTACAGGTGGAGACACCGGGAGCAGACTACAACTCTCATTATTAACTCCTGCTGGTGCTGATCGCAGTGCCGGCAGGGGAAAATGATGAGCGCAGCGTTCAGTACCCGGCTTTTGGGAATAACGCTAACTGTACACTGATTCCCAAACGCCGGTACGTGTGCTCCTGATGCGGCACACGGACATCTCCGACACAGGTTTTTCCGGTACCAGAAATATCCGGACGTGTGAAACCGGCCTTATACAGTATATAAAGCAAAACCACAAATGAGACTGCTAACACCTTTAACTAATTATATATTTATTTATTGCAAGATACATAGTATATATAGCTCATACTTTTTTGGCCAGAATAGTGTCTCTTTTTTGTATGAGTTACCTTGTTATTTTTAAATATTTATTCCACGTGACTAATAAAGATTCATGCTTTTATATGGGATGTTGCTTCATTGCACTTATTTGTGCAGCTCTTGCACCTTTGTGGTTTTGCTTCATAGACATTTAGTGCAGTCCTAGTTACTATTCGGGTATGCTCCAATGGAGGGTTTTTTGCATTATTATACAGTATATCTCTGTGTATGACGTCCTGCCCCAATGTCTCCGCTCATTTCTCATTCACACTCCTCATGTGTCATTTACATTGTAACAAACCCTCTCCTGTCATATTTGCTTTCTGCTGTAGGAGGAGACTGTGGCAGTTTTATGAAGAACTATGGGTGTTTACCTGTCCCCTTGGCTCGTCTGTACATTGCAGAAACGGTTCTAGCTGTGGAATATCTGCACAGCTATGGTGTAATGCACAGAGACCTGAAGCCTGAAAAGTAAGTGACACTTGTAGTATAAGAAAGGGGTAAAAAGATATCGTTTATTATACAATCTATTTGCAACTTGGGGCTGACATCCTCTTTTTTTCACAGCCTCCTGATAACGTCAACTGGTCATATTCAAGTTACAGATTTTGGGCTTTCCAAACTCTGCCTCATGAGACCAACATCAGAGATCTACAAGGCTCCAATTGAGGACATCACCAGAGAGTTCCATGATAAGGAGGTAGGCAGGAACTTGTTCTTTACTCATCTCCTCCATTTCTCCTTCTCTTATACTTTCTCATCTAGAAAACGTTTCCACTGATGTTATTTGTCACAATTATGTTCTCTGATCATTATCTCATTCCTCTGTTTTTTCCAGATTGCTGGCTCCCCTCATTACATAGCCCCAGAAGTTATCTTAAAGGAAGGCTATGGAAGGCCAGCTGACTGGTGGTCAATTGGGATCATCCTATATACATTTCTTGTAGGACGTGTACCATTTTATGGGCCTTCCAAATATGACATTTACAGCCATATTGTCAGGGGTAAGTAACATAATCTGATTGCTGTGTAATGTCATTGTTATTTGAATAGATTAGTTGTGTGATTTAGTTACTTTTGTTAATATAAAAGATTTTTGTTTTGATAAAATAAATTAAGATGTTTCATTTTCTGTAATATTTGCTTTTTACATAACAGATGACATATATTGGAAACTTACTAATTCGGCTTTTCCAGCCACAGCTCGGGATATCATCATTGAGCTGCTCAGAAAAGATCCAGCACAAAGACTTGGGACAGGTAATGTATATAATACTATTATTAATGACTTATTACACCTCTGTGAACAGAAAATGAATAATGAGGATCAGCACTGAGGTTTTGTTCTCTACCAGCTTGGCCATTCCCCATTCTTCATGCTAAGACTTTCAGTACATCTACTTCACTTCGGCTCTGTTACGTCAACCGTTCAGATTAACGCCCCCTTCACACGTCCGTATAAAATCAGTACTGAAACCAGTACCGGAAAAAAACAGTACTAGTGTCATCAGTGTTTTGAATCAGTGTGCCATCAGTGTGCCATCAGTGTTTTTCCGGTACGGCAAAGAAAAAGAAATGATAAAGTATCTCTTATACTTTGTAATGTTAAACAGATACAGCGTAAGGAAGGCACACAAATGGCACACGGATGCCATCTGTGTGATGTACGTGTTTTTCAGGGTCCCATAGACTTGTATTGGCACTTGTCATCTGTGCTGCCACAAAAACACAGCAGCATAGATGATAATGGGTACGGGTGGCATACGTGAAAGAAAAATGGATGCCACATGTAGTGCAAACACGGATATGTGTAGGAGGCCTAAGAAACTTGTCTCTTTGACAATAACTATATCACTATTCATTGTTTTCCTTTTCAAGGAGGAGCAAATGAGATCAAATTTCATCCATTCCTGCGTAACTTAGATTTTGACAACCTTCTAAGTCAGAAGTCGCTGTTCATTCCTGATCTTGAGTCAGAAGAGGATACCATCTACTTTGACAGTAAGTAGAATGAGACATCATCTGCAGAAAGCTGCTGTGTGTCTTGTATTTCATTTTAAGTGAGAATCAGTCCCCACCTTGATTCATGATCAAATGGTGACTGTTCAGGACAAAGTATTATGCTAATAATCTCGATTAACTCTTGTACTTTTCAGCTCGATGTAGCAGACATCAACATATTGATTCAGATGAGGGGGACACAAGTGAAGATAATGACTGGCCGGAAAGCCAAAACTTTCTATCATCTTCGCATAGGCTTTCTAAAGTAAGTATGTGACCAATAAGATCCATACAACCTGTAATTAAAATAAAATTGTAAAATATTAAAATATTTTTTTTTCCTCTTTGTATTAGTTCTGTTCCATCCATACCAAGATGATGAACAATGAAGAACCCAAGTCACCTCCAGGGTATTCACCAGAAAGTGCAAAACAGTCAGACATGTGAGCAAATTATTTTTATGGGGTCCATTCTGATATGTGTTCACAACACCAAATTCAAGACGAGTGTAAGTCGATACTAAATCCAGTATCGATGACCACATGATTGCTGATCACCATGTTTCTGACTTGTGATAACGCTGGTGATGAAAGTTGATAACTATGACCAGCTTTAATTTCCAGTTCATTACAGGAAAATAAATATTGCTAGTGATTCTCCATTCTTGCTGGTAGAAGAGGGTCTTGAGCACAGCATCCCCTTCATGTTATTCAGATGTCCTAATGGGCTTTGCAGACAGGTGTTGTATCCGTATCTATTGTTTTCACTTGTAATTTATATGTTTTTCTTCTACCAAACAGACAGAAAGATTCTCCCCCCTCTAAGTCTGAAGACAACCAGACGCAGAAAGATTCTCCCCCTTCTAAATCTGATGACAACCAGACACAGAGAGATTCTCCCCCCTCTAAGTCTGATGACAACCAGACGCAGAAAGATTCTCCCCCTTCTAAATCTGAGGATGACAACCAGACACAGAGAGATTCTCCCCCCTCTAAGTCTGATGACAACCAGACGCAGAAAGATTCTCCCCCCTCTAAATCTGATGACAACCAGACGCAGAAAGATTCTCCCCCCTCTAAGTCTGATGACAACCAGACGCAGAAAGATTCTCCCCCCTCTAAATCTGATGACAACCAGACGCAGAAAGATTCTCCCCCCTCTAAATCTGATGACAACCAGACGCAGAAAGATTCTCCCCCCTCTAAATCTGATGACAACCAGACGCAGAAAGATTCTCCCCCCTCTAAATCTGATGACAACCAGATGCAGAAAGATTCTCCCCCCTCTAAATCTGATGATGATAAGCAGAGGCAGAAAGATTCTTCCCCCTCTAAATCTGATGACAACCAGACGCAGAAAGATTCTTCCCCCTCTAAGTCTGATGATGACAAGCAGTGTTTCACTGCTGAAGGCAGACAGTCATCCATATTGTCAGGTATGTATAGCTCTATAGGTCATTCTATTGCAGCCTGTGTCAAAAAGTGTAATGTGAAAACAGCCCAACATTTCATTTTATAAAAATCCTCACTCTTAGGCTGTGTGCCCACGATGCGTTTTTCAAGCGTTTACGCTGCGGAATTTCTACAGCGTAAACACTTGGGAAACGCTTGGTAAACCTTCCCCCATGGTCTCCAATGCAATTCCGCACTTTCAATGCCCATGCTGCGTATTTTTCCGCAGCGTTTATGCTGCGCTCAAAAATACGCAGCATGTCCATTAATTTTGCGGACGCGCAGCGTAATCGCCGCCATTGACTTGCATTAGAACGCGCTAATTCCGCAAGACTGCATCTGTACTTGCGTAATTGGCGCTTTCTAATGTGCGGATGGTACCCAAGTCTGGAGGAGAGGAGACTCTCATCCAGACCTGGGTACCATAGAATCTGTAAAGAAAAGAATTTAAAATAAAAAATAAAGCTTATAATCACCTTCCGATGTCCTCCCAGTGTTTTGTCCACGCCGTCCGGTCTCTTGCAATGCTCGCGCTGTTGTGAAGGACCTGTCATGACGTCACTGAGTCATGTGACCCATCACATGACTCAATGACGTCACCGCAGGTCCTTCACAGCACCGCGAGCATTGCAAGAGACCGGACGCAGCAGAGATGACACCGGGAAGACACCGGAAGGTGAGTATAATCTTTTTTTTTTCATTTTTTACCATTCTTATTCTTTTTTTTAACTATTACTCGGTCACACTATATAAATCCATGCCGGTTGCATGGATTTAAATAGTGTGACCAACTTGTCAAGCACTTTTCCAAGTGATGCTCAAAATCGTTTGGAAAACTTCTTGAAAAAACGCATGCGAAAGCGCATGTAAAAATGCTGAAAAAACGCTTCTCTCTGGCAGAAAAAACGCATGTAAATCTGCATGTAAATCTGCAAACCTGGCCCGCAGGGTGGTTATATTTGACCCACGACAACAGAACCACCACCACTATTTGGGGCCATTATTCTGTATGGAGGACAATGTGGGGCCCATTATACTGTACGGAGGACTATGTGGGGCCATTATTCTGTATGTAGGATTATGTGGGGTCCAAGTTTTTCATTTTGGCCCTCTGTGTGTTTGAGTGTGACATCCCTGCTCTAATATGTAGTCCCATTACTTACATTAGTTATGTCTCTTTGTCTCCTCTCACAGGTTCCACCTTCCGCCGGCTGATATCATCTTGCCGGCGTGGATTATCCAGGGTTGCTCGCTCCATCAGACAAAGCTGCATATTTGCTCCCTGTCATCGGAGCAACACAAACATCTCAATGTGAAAAACCCTTCATGTCTAGTGCCTAGTACAGCATGTCCACCATTAAAGATGCACCTGTGTGGAAGGACTTGTACCATCTACCTGTGGCCTTCTGACCAGCAAGTAACATCTGCAGAAGAAGGCCCTCCAAGAACATCTGTTCATTCTTCCATGTAATTCTTAATAAAAAAAAAACTAAAAAGAATCATTTCAAATTGATTAATGTCCCTTTGCATTTAATGTAATACTACTGACATTTATGGCATATCAGTACTAAACATCATATATGTCTGATGAGAGAATATCGTTTCCATGTTTCATGTTAATCCTCTAATCCTCAGCCAAAAGTGGAAGAGAAGACCAGTGATTCTGTTACATCTACGAATGACAGTCAATCCAGGGAAAAACACCTTCTGATCCATACATTTTTCAGGCACTCTGATCCTTTTACTTTCATGTGGCTCTACTTAAGGTTTATGTATAAGAACCAGTTGGATTCAGTACTGGGCATCCTGGGGGTCCCAGCAGCCACATCCCAATTGTTCAACTAAAAAAGACATACTGTATTATAGTGTGATATATATATATATATATATATATATATACACACTGTGTGCAGAATTATTAGGCAAATGAGTATTTTGATCACATGATACTTTTTATACATGTTGTCCTACTCCAAGCTGCATAGGCTTGAGAGCCAACTACCAATTAAGTAAATCTGGTGATGTGCATCTCTGTAATGAGGAGGGGTGTTGGCTAATGACATCAACACCCTATATAAGGTGTGCTTAATTATTAGGCAACTTCCTTTCCTTTGGCAAAATGGGTCAGAAGAGAGATTTGACGGGCTCTGAAAAGTCCAAAATTGTGAGATGTCTTGCAGAGGGATGCAGCAGTCTTGAAATTTCCAAACTTTTGAAGCGTGATCACCGAACAATCAAGCGTTTCATGGCAAATAGTCAACAGGGTCGCAAGAAGCGTGTTGGCCAAAAAAGGCGCAAAATAACTGCCCATGAATTGAGGAAAATCAAGCGTGAAGCTGCCAAGATGCCATTCACCACCAGTTTTGCCATATTTCAGAGCTGCAATGCTACTGGAGTATCAAAAAGCACAAGGTGTGCGATACTCAGGGACATGGCCAAGGTAAGGAAGGCTGAAAAACGACCACCTTTGAACAAGAAGCATAAGATAAAACGTCAAGAATGGGCCAAGAAATATCTTAAGACTGATTTTTCAAAGGTTTTATGGACTGATGAAATGAGAGTGACTCTTGATGGGCCAGATGGATGGGCCAGAGGCTGGATCAGTAAACGGCAGAGAGCTCCACTCCGACTCAGATGCCAGCAAGGTGGAAGTGGGGTACTGGTATGGGCTGGTATCATCAAAGATGAACTTGTGGGACCTTTTCGGGTTGAGGATGAAGTGAAGCTCAACTCCCAGACCTACTGCCAGTTTCTGGAAGACAACTTCTTCAAGAAGTGGTACAGGAAGAAGTTGGTATCGTTCAAGAAAAACATGATTTTCATGCAGGACAACTCTCCATCACATGCATCCAACTACTCCACAGCGTGGCTGGCCAGTAAAGGTCTAAAAGAAGAAAAAATAATGACATGGGCCCCTTGATCACCTGATCTGAACCCCATAGAGAACCTGTGGTCCATCATAAAATGTGAGATCTACAGGGAGGGAAAACAGTACACCTCTCGGAACAGGGTCTGGGAGGCTGTGGTGGCTGCTGCACGCAATGTTGATCGAAAACAGATCAAGCAACTGACAGAATCTATGGATGGAAGGCTGTTGAGTGTCATCATAAAGAAAGGTGGCTATACTGATCACTAATTTTTGGGGTTTTTGTCTTTGCATGTCAGAAATGTTTATTTCTATATTTTGTGCACTGATATTGGTTTACCTGGTGAAAATAAACAAGTGAGATGGGATTATATTTGGTTTTTATTAAATTGTCTAATAATTCTGCACAGTAATAGTTACCTGCACAAACAAATATCCTCCTAAGATAGCCAAATCTTAAAAAAACCACTCCAACTTCCAAAAATATTAAGCTTGGATATTTATGAGTCTTGTGGGTTGATTGAGAACATAGTTGTTGATCAACAATAAAAATAATCCTCTAAAATACAATTTGCCTAATAATTCTGCACACCGCGTATATCTATATATATAATCGTCTTATCCCGTCTGTCTGTCTGTCTGTCGGGGAAATCCCGCGTCACTGATTGGTCCAGCAGCGGCCAATCAGCGACGCGGGATTTCAGAAAAAAGATGGCGGCCGTTAGAGGCTCATCTGCGGGACGGAGCTCAGCGGCGATGCAGCCGGGAGATGACTGGCGCGAGGCTCTCATCTCCCGGCCGCTAGCAGCAGAAGAACCCCGACCGGCGAGCAGCCGCTCATCTCCCGGCTTCTCGCAGCGGAAGTAGCCGCACAGGCAGTGGCGTTGACCTCCATGCGGCTAGGGTGTCAAGGGAGGACCGGGGAGCGGCGCTGCGGGTCGGGATACTTCTGCTGCGAGAAGCCGCTCATCTCCCGGCTTCTTGCAGCGGAAGTAGCCACACAGGCAGCGGCGCTCCCCGGTCCTCACCAATACGATTCTGCTCCCCGGTCCTCACCTATACGATTCGCTGATTGGTCGCGGTCTCTGGCCACGACCAATCAGTGATCTTGGCGCAAAAGTTAAACACCGCTGTGCTGATTGGTCGCGGCCGCTGCCCGCGACCAATCACCGATTTGGACGCCACATTTAAATAGCGGCCACGACCAATCACCGATCTTGGCGCAACATTTAAACACTGCTGTGCTGATTGGTCACAGACGCTGCCCGCGACCAATCAGCGATTTTGGCGCCAAATTTAAACACTGCTGTGCTGATTGGTCGCGGACGCTGCCCGCGACCAATCAGCGATTTTGGCGCCAAATTTAAACAATGCTCTGCTGACTGGTCGCGGATGCCAGCCACGACCAATCAGCGAGATTGGCGCCAAATTTATACAACGCTCTGCTAATTGGTCGCGGACACCAGCCACGACCAATCAGCGAGATTGGCGCCAAATTTAAACAATGCTCTGGCGCCAAATTTAAACAACGCTCTGCTGATTGGTCGCGGCCGCCAGCCGACCGCGACCAATCAGCGAGATTGGCGCCAAATTTAAACACCACTCTGCTGATTGCGCCCAGTCGGCCGCATACATATTCTAGAATACCCGATGCGTTAGAATTGGGGCACCATCTAGTATATATATAAATATATTCACTTGTGGAAAACCCTTTTAACTAGGGCTGTGGTGTCAGTAAGTCAAATTTCCAACTATAATAATTACTAATACCAAATATACTGCAACAAATAATAGTAAATATTCAGCAATTTATGCATGAAAATAATTTATAATATACAATATTAACACTATATAAGTATTTACATTTTTTTCTACCTGCAGTTGGAGTTGGTACGTTCTTCTGATACTAACTCCACAGCTCGGCTTTTCCTTCTTTCCTGCTCCTCTAACATAAAAGTACAGCAATTAATTACGACAAGTTAATCATTTAAATGCTGCTGTCAATCTCTGACAGCAGCACGTAAATGTAACCAGTGCCACTGCTTCCATTTACCAGCTCCCATCTGTGCCCTGTGACATGATCTCGGGGGCTGACAGTGAGGGCCCTGTGCCCGCTGTCTTGGTGCTCCTCTGGAGCTCATCTATATGCTGAGCTTCAAAGGAGACCGAGATTTAGGCTACCGTCCCACTATCAGTATTTGGTCCAATTTCACCACAAATGGATTTTTTCCCCATTTTTAGTACATTGAATAGTAAAATGAATCATTCAAAACTACTAGTAACCCCAAAGTCATGCCAGTTTCCATGGCCCAGAAGATTCTCTGAAGGAAGAGTGTCATTGGGTGACTGCTTCTTTGGTAAATACCATAAACATTAGCACTTAAAAAGGTCCATATGTCTGGAACCGTATAGATGATTTCGAAAGAAACAAAAAAAAGCTCAGTGATAAGAAACAGATGATGGTTATTAATGGAACACACTAACTGGGTCACTTTTAAAAGTGGTGTACCCCAGGAGTCAGTATTGGGACTTCTATTTAATACAATTATTAATGACCTTTTGGGGGGTATACAGAGTAAAATTTCAATATTTTCAGATGATCGTAAACTCTGCAAGGTTATCAGTACATAGGAGGATAATGTAATATTACAGAGGGATTTATGTAAGCTTGAGGTTTGGGCTGAAAAATGGCAATTGAAGTTTAATGTAGATAAATGTTCTTGCTTGGGACAAATTACAATGTACAATTATGTACTAAACACTGGGAAAACCATCACTGGAAAAGACTTGGGTGTATGGGTGGACAGCAAACTCAACTTTAATAACCAGTGCTAGGCCGCTGCTGCCAAGGCAAATAGAACCATGGAAGCATTAAAAGAGGCATAGATGCTTATGATAAGAACATAGTTTTGTCTGTATACAAGTCACTAATTCAGCCACATTTAGAATACTGTGTATAATTTTGGTCTTTGGTGTATAAGACGGACATAGTTGAACTAGGACGTATGCAGACAAATGCAACCAAGGTTATTAAGGGAATTGGTGCACTGCAATTCCAAGACAGGTTATCAAAGTTAGGGTTATTCAGTTTGGAATAATGAAGGTTTAAGGGCGATCTTATTACAATGTACAAATATAAGAAGAAACAGTATAGAGATCTTATTAAGGAACTTTTTACATATAGACCTTCAACGATGACAAGGAGGCACCCTCTCCTACTAGAAGAAAGATGGTTTCTCAGTCATCATAGATGGCGATTCTTTACTCTAAGAATAGTGAAATTACGGGACTTTCGGGAACATAAACATCACAGTAAAAGATAATGCCTTACCAACACCAGGTCAGATTACCAGTGCACCGCAGGATGCAGCAAGCCTCCATGATAAAGGCGGGGGCAGCACATGTGCAAAATACTAATGCCGACAGCCACTCACTAACCTACCAATTCTTGGAGGGGGTGGCTGTGTAGTATTATGCATGCACACCGATGGAGTTGTGAGCTTGCGTATTTTGGCCAAAATATCGCCCAATACCTCATGTGGTGTACTTATCTTATATACTATTTTTCATCTTTTTTGCACATCTTTTTGCAGGATGCAGCCAGGCCTCTTTAGTGTTGGCTGGGTGAATTGGGGCGTCTGTCCTGTGGGGGTGCATGTATATAGTTCTGGGCAACCCGCCTGATCTAATACTATGGGCGTCATCAATACGCTGCAAGCAAGACATCAATAGGCTGCAAGCCAGACACTGTGTATCACACATATCTGTGTGACTGGCGCCCTATGCAGACTCCATCGGTGTGCATGTATAATACTACACAGCCACCCCCTCCATGAATTGGTAGGTTAGTGAGTGGCTGTCTGCATCAGTATTTTGCACATGTGCTGCCCCCGCCTTTATCATGGAGGCTTGCTGCATCCTGCAGTGCATTGGTAATCTGACCTGGTGTTGGTAAGGCATTATCTTTTACTGTGATGTTTTTTGAAATTATGTCCAATGTTCACCATTTTTAATATTCAGACTTTCGGGAACATCATATTGTAATTGTTGATTTACTAAACAAGTTCAAGTATGGCCCGGATGCTTTTGTTGAAAAATATATTACAGGTTATGGGAACTAGATTCTGTGATAGGACGTTCATCCAGGGAACTAGTCTAATTGCCATTAGTGGAGTTGGGAAGGATTTTTTCGTTAATAGGGGGCAATTAGCATCTGCCTCATGGGTCTTTTGCCTTCCTTTGTATCAACATGTTAGGTTATAGGTAGAACACAATGGATGTCTTCTTTCAATGTACTGTGTGGGGAAATGTATTGTCAGGGGGAATCATACTGTACATCATGCTGTGTGTAATAGGACCGTGGGGGCATCATATTGAGTGTGATAGCCACTGTGGGGCCATGAAAGTGGTATCATACTGTGTGTAGGCATATATGAGGAATTGGACTAGATTAGAATACTGGCATTCGAGAAAGAATGTCACACCGATTGTACTCCCGGGATTATGGTGTGCTGTGTAATAATATATGGTAGCAGGACCCCTCTAGTCTTCATTCCAGGTATACTAACTGCTCAGTGTTACATTGATTTGGTCGTGGAACCAGTGATATGGACATTTCTTAAACGTGCCTCAGTAACTATTTTTCAACATGGAAATGTTAAGCTACATGTTGCAAGTGCTACTGTGAGCAGCATGCTTGACTTAAACATGATACCATGGCCAGAAGCATCTCCGGATTTGACTCCCATCAAGCACTTCATTGGTCGAGCATTGCAAAAGGAGTTGCCGTCAGCAGATCTTGATGATTTGTGTGCCCAAGTGCATTCATTATTCCTCTCTGCTCTGCCTTGCTCACCGCTTCG
>NW_027362950.1:1182500-1207500 GCF_046119375.1 Phyllobates terribilis | reverse complement strand
GTGGGCAGTCACCGAACGCTTTAAGCACTACCTCGCCTCTTCCCGGTTCACCGTGTACACGGATAACAACCCGTTGACACACCTGGATACGGCAAGACTCGGTGCCCTGGAGCAGAGATGGATGGCCCGCCTGTCCAACTTTGAGTTCACAATCAAATACCGGGCAGGACGCTCCAATACCAACGCGGATGCCTTGTCCAGAATGCCAAACCTACCGGACGTGGGGGAAGATCCAGAGGAACTGGAAGAAGTTGAACTTCCCGCGTTCCACCGGCATGGGACTATCCAGTATTCCCACCGTGTAAGGAGTAAGCAATCCGCTACGTTCAACCCCTTACCTCATTACAACTGGGCGGAAACGCAAGACAGTGACCCCGCCGTCCGACTGGTGAAGGAGATGCTGACTCAGCCAGATGCCCGCCTTGACCCAGACGCTCCGGAGGAGGCCAAGCAACTGTGGATTGAGAAGAGTCGACTGTTCCTTTACAAGGGGAAGTTGTGCCGCAGAATGGTTAACTCCCGGACGCATGAACTGATCTGGCAAGTAGTGGTGCCAAGAAGAGACGCGGCTATGGTGCTGGAGGCATACCACAACGGAGCTGGGCACTTCGGATGGAAGAAGCTGGAGTTCCTGCTGCGTGCGCGGTTCCACTGGGTAGGCATGAGAGGAATCATCGAGAGGTGGTGCAGAGACTGTGGCCCGTGCCACCTAAGAAGGAAGGACCGTGCCAGCCAGAAGACTCCCTTGCAGCCCATCATCACCCGACAGCCACTGGAACTGGTAGCCCTGGACCATGTGAAACTGGCTCCAAGCAGATCTGGGTATGTCTACGCCCTCACAATCGTAGATCATTACTCCCGGTTCCTGGTGGTGGTCCCGGTCAAGGACTTAACGGCTCAAACAGCAGCTAGAGCTTTCCAGCAGCACTTCTGCCGTCCACACGGATACCCAGAGCAGGTGCTGACGGACCAAGGACCAGCCTTTGAAGCGGAAGTCTTCCAGGAGTTCTGTACTCTGTATGGCTGCCGGAAGATAAGAACAACACCCTATCATCCGCAAACCAGTGGGCTCTGCGAGAAAATGAACCAGGTGGTGCTAGATCTTCTGAAAACATTGCCCCTGGAAGAACGCAGTCTGTGGCCTGAGAAACTGCCTGATCTGGTGGACCTATACAACCACATCCTGGTAGGTTCTACCAACTGTACCCCGGCTTACCTAATGAGAGCAAGACCTGGTAAGCTTCCTGTTGATCTGGAGATGGGAGTCCTGACACCCGAGGACACTTCACCAGAAGCAGACTGGGACACAGAAAGGCAGCAGCAGTACCGGAAAGTACAGGAGAGCGTGGAGCGAAGTCTCTGTCAAGCTAGAGAAAGACAGGAGAAGACTTACAACCAGTATGCTCCCGCTGTTCCCCTGGTACCTGGAGAGCAGGTCTTGAAGAGGAAGAGACGCCTCCACAAGTTGGACGACCAGTGGGAGAAGGACCCGTACACCGTACTGCCCTCAAGCCATGAGAACCCGAAAGTCTGCATAATCAGTAAGGACGGAGGAGAAACCACAGCCATTGTCTCCCGAGATCACCTGAAGAAGTGTCCCGAACAGCTACGAAGCCCTGAAGAAGAACAAGAAGACCCTCGACCCGCAGAGGAAAGGGAAGATATGGTCAGTACTGTGCTCGGAGACTTCCCTCGGTCTTGGACTCAAGTCAATGGCGCTGTTGTGGTACCCGTCCTCACCTTCCTCCAACCAGCATCTCAAGTACCTACAGAGAAACAGGTAGAGCTGGAAGAGCAGCCGGTCCAGGAGGCAGAAGACCCCACACAAGCAGACCAGGAGGATCAACCCTCTGCTTATAGTGAGCCTGCCGTGCCCCTAGTGAGCCAAAGAGCCCGTAGACAGCTGCCCAGTTTACCTTTGACAGCTCCTACACCCCGTAGCTCAGGACCAGTCAGTCAGCTCCGTAGGTCCACTAGAGCCACTAGAGGCCAGTTGCCCGTACGTTGGAGGATCTAAGTGTTTAGACTGTTTATTTGTATTTACCTGTTTTCTGTTACCTGTAAATAATTGTGTATTTTTAGTTATTTTATAGGTGTCATTTAGGGATTATCCGGAATCCTTTGTACATATGTTTGGAGCGTAACCCAGGAAAGGACAAAGACTGTTAAGGACTCGGGGCAGGACAGACCCCTACCTGGTTACGGCTCCCGGTCTCTTGGTGAAATGGACACCTTTGTTTTCTTCAAAGACTGCACCCGGTTGCGGACATGCCGTGACCATCCTAATGTGTTCTTCTTTATTGTACTGTTTCTGTTTTTACTTGTTATGTTTTACAAAAATATGTTTAGTCCCGGAGTACTAAATTTTACTAGGGGGGAATGTGGCACCCCAGGGGTCTGGTTTCCACAGTAATAGCAATATTACGTCTGTGAGCAGGTGGGAGGTTTCCTGGTCAGACATCCTATGCATGCCACACCTCCTGCCCAGTCCTGGGAGGGGAAGAACTTCCCCTATATAAAGCTGGGGCTGAGGCAGGGTTAGAAGAGAGTGAGAGAACACAGACAGAGACACAGTCTGGTCTGTAGTGGAGCAGCTTTAGGAGCAAGAAAGATCAGGAGCTCTGTGGGAGCTGTGCTAAAAGAGATCAGGGGCTGGAAGCTGTAGAGCTCGCCCTGATTGAAGAGTTCTTACCGGACCCGGAGTCCGAGGCTGTGGGGACTAATCCTTACCCAGCAGCAGAAACCGCCCGGCAGGGGATTTCAGGTCCTCTGGCCAAGAAACCCGAAGGCACGGTCACACGCAAGGGACCAGCACCGCCGTCGTGGAGCAGAAGCTACCAGAAGGCCCCGGGTGGATCAGGGAAATGCTGTAGATATAGTATATCTTGACTTCAGCAAAGCATTTGACAAAGTATCTCACACCATCCTTATTGAAAAAATGACCAAGTATGCAATGGACCAGGCAACTGTTAGGTGGATTCATAACTGGCTTAGTGATCGGACTCAAAGGGTGGTTGTAAATGGCTTCACATCCAGCTGGATGAATGTCTCAAGTGGGGTACCACAGGGCTCCGTCCTGGGACCTGTATTGTTCAACATCTTTATCAATGATTTAGATGAAGGAATTGAGGGTAAACTGATTAAATTTGCTGATGACACAAAGCTAGGAGGGATAGCTAATACTAGAGAAGAGAGAGAGAGGATTCAAAAAGACCTAAATAAACTGGAGCAGTGGGCAGCAACCAATAGAATGGTTTTTAACAGGGAAAAATGCAAAGTACTACATCTGGGCAATAAAAATGAAAAAAGCATATACAGAATGGGAGGAATAGAGCTAAGCAACAGTACATGTGAAAAAGACTTAGGTATACTAATAGATCATAGACTGAACATGAGTCAACAGTGTGATGCAGCAGCAAAAAAGGCAAATACAATTCTGGGATGTATTAACAGATGCATACAGTCTAGATCACGTGAAGTCATTATTGGTCTTTACTCCTCTTTGGTCAGACCTCATCTGGAATACTGTGTACAGTTTTGGGCACCACATTTTAAAAAAGACATAGACAAACTGGAGCAAGTTCAGAGAAGAGCGACCAGAATGGTGACTGGTCTGCAAACCATGTCCTATGAGGAACGGTTGCAGGATTTGGGAATGTTTAGCTTGCAAAAAAGAAGACTGAGAGGAGACTTAATAGCTGTCTACAAATATGTCAAGGGCTGTCACATTGTAGAAGGATCATCTTTATTCTCATTTGCACAAGGAAAGACTAGAAGCAATGGGATGAAACTAAATGGGAGGAGACACAGATTAGATATTAGAAAAAACTTTTTGACAGTTAGGGTGATTAATGAGTGGAACAGGCTGCCACGAGAGGTGGTGAGTTCCCCTTCAATGGACGTCTTCAAACAGAGGCTGGACAGACATCTGTCTGAGATGATTTAGTGAATCCTGCTTTGAGCAGGGGGTTGGACCAGATGACCCAGGAGGTCCCTTCCAACTCTACCATTCTATGATTCTATGATTCTATGAGTCACCGGCCATACGGGTGAGCACCACACGGTACACTCAGGGACGTGGGCTACTTTTACCAGCCTCTAGCAAGGTAGCCAGAAGAGTACGATTAGTTGGGGAGGCCTACAACTCCGCCTGGCCAGGGAAGATTCCATCTGCTCACGGACTGACCAGGCCCCGATCGCTAGCCAGTACTCCGGGAGGGTCTACCTTTGCCACCAGTAAAGACCCTGAACTACACCGCACCGTCTCTGAGTGTTTCATCATCCACATCCGCTGCCCTGAGGCCATACCCCTCCCGTTGGGGGTTATACCATCCCCGCTGCACAACCGTACCACCGGCCTCAGCGGTCTGCCCTGCAGCGGCGGTCTCATGACTGCATTCAACGGGTGGCGTAGTCGAGCAATATAACATCTACTGCTAAATACTGCCGCTCAGTTTGACTCCCTGGGCACGGACCGGGTCACCGCCACGAGACTACTACCCCCATCTGATCCGGCTCCGGGTAAGCCCCCGTGAGCGCGATGCCGCACGACACAGCAGGCCCAGGGGCGCGTCAGAAGCTTTAACCCCTTTCTGATATTGTGCATAATAATACGTCCCTGTGCCCTGGGCCTTATGGACCAGGTACGTATTATTACGACACAGGCTGTGCGGGATCAATCGCCACCGGTTGTCAGCTGATTTTGACAGCTGACACCCGGCACTTTAACCCCCTAAATGCTGCGATCGCAGCATTTAGCAAGTGAGTGGAGGGACAGAAGCACCTCTGCTCTTGGATCGGAGACCCTGCGCTGTCCTCACGGGGTCCCGATCGTTGCCATGGTGACACGATGTCATCATGACGACACCTGTGTCACCAGGCACCAGCAAGTTAGTTTGACCATGCGCAGTGCATGATCAAACTAGCTTGTGTCTGCAGCACTGACAGTTTACAAGGTATAGCAGTGATCCTGCACTGCTATACCTTAGAACTGCGATCAGCCTGCTGAAAGTGAAAGTCCCATAGTGGGACAAAGTAAAAAAAGTGAAAAAAAAGTTGTAAAAATATTTTTTTAAAAATAAAAAAATAATAAAAAAATAAAATATTATTATGAAGAAAAACAATAAGAGTACACATATTTAGTATCGCCGCATCCGGAACGACCTGATCTATAAAACTGTCCCACTAGTTAACCCCTTTAGTGAACACAGTAAAAAAAAAATAATCAAAAAACGGTGCTTTATCATCATACCAACGAACAAAAAGTGGAATAAAACGCGATCAAAGAGACGAATATAAATAAAAATTATACCACTGAAAACATCATCTTGTCCCACAAAAAGCAAGCCACCATACAGCTCCATCAACCAAAAAATAAAAAAGTTATAGCTCTTAGAATAAAGTGATTTTTTCTATGAAATAGTTTTTATTGTGTAAAAGCGCCAAAACATAAAAAAAGATATAAATGCAGTATGGCTGTAAATGTACTGACCCGAGGAATAAAGCTGCCTTATTAATTTTACCACACGCAGAGCTGCATAAAAAAAACTAAAAAAACAATTACTGAATTGTTGGTTTTTGTTTATTCTGCCTCCCAAAAATCAGAATAGAAAGCGATCAAAAAATGTCACATGCCCGAAAATGGTACCAATAAAAACATCAACTTGTCCCGCAAAATACAAGCTATCACATAACTCTGTCGACCGAAATATGGAAAAATTATAGCTCTGAAAATATGGCGATGCAAAAACTAGTCTTTGCAAAAAAAAAAGTTTAGTGTGTGACAGCTGCCAAATGTAAAAACCCGATATGAATCTGGTATCACTGTAATCGCACCGACCCGAAGAATAAAGTCATCTAATCACTTAAACCGCACGAGGAACGGTGTAAATAAATAAATAAAACCAATTCTTCACCTGCTGTTGGTTTGTTCATTCAGCCTCCCAGAGTTCGCAATATGGCTCTGCCCACATTTATCCTGTGCTCTACGCTCAGCGCTTACACCGGGGTTTCCATGTAAATCTCTGAAATACGTGATCCAGACGGAGCCTCCGGCGGAAGATTCCCTGTAATGAGGCAGATGGAGGCACCGTCTGGCCTGTGATCCCACGGTGTCCGTCTTTTTATTAGGCGTGAATAAAAGTGCCGTCGGCCACAGTTTTGCGAGCCTCTGATAAAAAGAACACCGCTGAACAGAGGCCACACAGAGTCCAGAGTAATTAACAAATAAAGTAGCACACTGCAAGGCTAAGTATGTAAACATGAAATATGGAATATGAATAGCATTACTGCTGTAGAAAATAGAAATAAATGAGAAATCTTAGCACATAAATTGGCCAATTCATGTGTATCTGGCAGCCGCGGTAAGGCGTTTCTCAGTGCCAGGACCCTACCAATGTGAATACCTCTCTAAGGGACAGGTACACATGAATTGGCCAATTTATGCGCTAAGATTTCTCATTTATTTCTATTTTCTATAGCAGTAATGCTATTTATATTCCATATTTCATGCTTACATACTTAGCATTGCAGTTTGCTACTTTATTTGTTAATTGTATATGGAGGTAGCTTCTCCTAGTAAGCACCTGTTCACACCTATTTCTCGTATTAGAAGTGCCATCAGTTTTTTCTGTTTACAGAGTCCAGAGTTAGGCCGGTTTCACATGTCCTGATATTTCCAGTATCGGAAAAACCGGTACGGGAGATATACGTGTCCATGTGCACCTGTGTGGCAACCGTGTGCCGCATCAGGAGCGCACATTCCGCCACCTGGGAATCAGCAGTACAGTTACCGCTGTTCCCAATCACCGGGTGCTGAATGCTGCCCTCATCATTGTAACCTGCTGGCGCTGTGATCAGCACAACCAAGGGACAATGATGAGAGTAGTAGTCTGCTCCCGCTGTGTCCTAGTGTAAAAATAAGAATAAAATTAAAAAATCCTTATACTCACCTGCCTATCAAAGTAAAAGTGAAGTACCCATAGCTCTTTCTTACATTCAAGCATCTGATGCTGATGCTCAGTCTATGTAGATGGCATCTTAGCTGTTGCTAGGCAACTTCCTTATAAGGTGAGATGCACCTGTAAGATTCCATCACAAGATTCCATCATGACATCACTGCTATTATGACATCATAATTCACAACCACTACTTATACAAGCGTTTACACTTCAGTGTCACTTTGATACCCCGGTGTCATTGTTGTCAGTGTTTAGCTACTTATCTAGTGATATACTGATTGCGCATTTCATTGAAATGTCTGGAATTTCTCCAGACAGACTTCAGGAGTTGGCACTACTCCAGGGGATTCTTACCACCTATACCCCTAACTGTGTGCTACCACTACCCGATGGCGTCCTCAGCTTCACTTACCGGCTGGTTATGGAGCTTGTACGGGACTGCTTGACCAAATACTACCAAGGTCGTATTACCTCAGAATATCTTCAGCATTTACAGCAGAACATCAGGACATTAGTACAACAGGTAAATAGCAGACAATCTGCACAAATTATTATTATTATGTCTAGTTGGTCTCCCTTACTGTATAGTGGTATTATTGGTAGTAATAAAATTTAGACTTTCTTCAGTGTCAGGCAGGGTCATATTTGTAATAGAGATCCCCATTTTGGGAAGAGGGTGTAAAAGTGCAGCATGAGCCTGTATGATTCAAATGTCAGGGCTAGATTTCATTCCTAGTTCAGTCCTTGTCCCTTAGTAAAGACACTTCATTTAGCACCTTAATCCGGATTTCTTATAAATATGTAATTATGATTTTTATTGTGTATAACAAATATTAATAATTTATCTCAGACCATAGAACTAGCCTCACTGATTAGAAATGTAAAGTACCCACAGTTCTTTCTTACATTCAAGCATCTGGTACTGATGCACAAACTATGGTTTTGCCACCTTAACTATTGCTAGGAAATTTCCTTTCACGGTGAGATGCCCCGTTAAGATTCCATCACAAGATTCCATCACGACATCACTGCTATTATGACATCATAATTCACCACCACTAATTATACAAGTGTTTTTATGCTGTATAAAAAATAATAATAATAATAATAATACAAATCAAATAATAATAATGGAATACAAGTTTATTTACAGAAAATTGTTCTTTACATCGACACCAATATAATATATAAAATGTACCAAATGTGTAGTAATTGTAGCTGCAGATAGACAGGAGTAAAATGGTGACATAAATGGCCTCCTCCATTCTGCACTTTCTCTCATGATTTTCCTTTTGTATTTATTTCCATCTTTATAGGCTGAAGAAAAAGCCCAAAGTGGAAAATTGGCCTTTTTTAAACAACTGGCCCAAAATGTCCTGAATATACTGGAGAGTCCGGCCCGCTCACTGGAGCACCTGGTAAGGAGCCATCATCTTCTATATCACATGTCCTTGTCCCCTCCAGGCAGGCACAGGATATTTCATGACCTCCTGTCCCTGCGGCTCCATCATCTGTGATGGCAGTCTGTACTCAGCGGTGGGAGTTTGTATTTCTGCCTCTGTTTTGCTCGATCATCACAATCTTCCTTCTTGTAAATGCTGCAATTCTGATAACAGAGATCAGTTGTATATACAAGTACCTTATATATTATTGTTGATTTACTGGAGGGAGTGGCTGTGTATAGTCCGTCCAATACTGAAATTACCAGTAAATCCAATGTTTAGTCCTTCCTATCTATTGTATATGATAATTTAGTATTTGTGAAATGTTATACTAATTGTACATATTATAACCATCAGGAAACATCCGAAGGTGACTCCGAAGAGGGGCAAACCGTGAACATGCCTGACCCTAATATTAGTCAGTTAGAGCTAAAAACTGATCTGATTGAAGGTAAGCCGATCATCTAATATTTTACATTCAAATATCCAGATATTATAGAGAATGGCAGAGAATATGTAGATTTACTCTTCATTCCCTGTAATGGAGAGGGATCATGTAATTCTACTTCACGCCTGTGTGGTCTTCTCGGCTCCAAAATGAGGGTCATAGATCCCCAATCATGTAATTGTTCAAAAATACCATATTTTGAAGACTATAAGATGCACCGGACCATAAGAAGCAGGTGAAATTTTGGAGCGGAAAATAGGAAAAACATTTTTTTAATAAAATGGTGGAGCAACTTATAATCCAATTTTGTGGTAACTTTTCTAGGGGAAAGGCGGCGGAAAGATGGCAGCAGCAGGAGTGGGGCGATGCTGCACTGAAGTCCCTGCACTTCCATGGTTTTCAATCTGGTGGACCTTGGGAAAATCTCCACCGGAGGTGGCGCATGCACAGATTGAGATCTCGGGAGACAAGATCTCAATCTGCATGCGCCATCTCCAGAATCCATTTTTCCGAAGTCCACCACACTGAAAATCATGGAAGTGCGGAGTCTCCGGCGACATTTTCTGAAAGCCCAGGGGCCGCTGCATCCTTGCACCGCCGAACACCCCCTCCTCCCAGCCTGGGGCCCACAGCATCGGCCCACTCCTGCCGCCGCCAGCTTCCTGCAGCAGTGACCCTGCGTCCTGGGGCCTCGCTTCACCGCAACCCCCCCCCCCCGTCAGTAAGCTACGTTGGGATAAGACGCACCCCCATTTTACAGAAAAAAGTGTGTCTTATAACTTGAAAAATACGGTAATCAGATCCTGAACAATCGCCCAGTGTATCTATCTCTGGATGTGCCATAAATACTGTATATTTAGTATGTGCAGAATACCAGATATCTAGTTTTTATATCATTTACAGAGATCTTGTCATGTCCTTCATTATATGGATGTGTTATATATTAAGTACTGATATAGACTGATACATGACATCTTTTCATTATTTTATCATTATTTTAGAAATAACTGTGTCGACGGCCAGTACTGATGGTGGAATATGTGAGACACCAGAGATCCACGAATCTGCCAGTGTAAGTATCAGAGGAGACGTCTGTTTATCATCAGATAACGGGGTATGAATTACACATATAATATTATACCCCAGATGACAATGGGATATCTTTGCTTTTATGTAGATCAGATCTATTGTGAGTAATGATGGCATTGTTATTCTGCCTCTTCTGTGTGATGCCCCTTATCATACCCTGCAGTACAGTGATATCTATGCATGGGGAATATCCCCTTAAAATATAATACTGTCTGTGGAGGGTCCGGCTTGCATCATGTCCTCTACATCTGCTGCAATGTAATCAGCGTGGACATAATATAGAGGAGAAGTTCCTGCATCTGGAGCTTTTATTTTCCTGCAGATTCTATGTCTTAATGTCATTTCTTATTATTTCTAGGCCTTGACCGGATCATTGAACTTGGAGACAAGTCCTAGTAAGACCGACTTTAAACCAATCAAACTGATCAGCAGTGGAGCTTATGGGTGAGCTTTATGTTTGCATAATATACATTTCCTAGTGTTCCTTATGACAATGCTTCTGTCTCTGTGCCCAGCCCGTACAACAGAGAAATGCTCTGAGTCCATACTGTCCACAAGAGATGAGCGAATCAGGCAAAATTCTAATTTGCTTGTTCACGTGGACTTGTGAAAATACGATTCAAGGAGAAATTAATGTCCCTTATTATGCTCTGGGGCCTCACCAGGCCCCAGAACATAATAAGCATAAGAAACATACTTATACTCCCCTTACTGCTCAATTCTCTAGCCCCTCCACTTCTCACCGTCACCCGTCCGGTCCTCACTGCCTCTTCAGTTTGCCACCGCTCACGCTATGCAAGGACTTCAGGCTTTGAGAAGGTCTGAGAGAGTTCTATGCAAGAGCATAAAAAGTCACAACATTGTGACACCGTGACTGTTCTTGCGCTTGTGCATAATCCTCCCAGATCTCATCAATGTTGGAAGTCCCGTCCCAGTATGAGAGGCATTTGGATTTCAGCATTAGCAGCAGAGATTTGAGGATGCGGCAAGGAACGGACGGTTGAGGCGGAGGGGCCGTAGAAGTGAGTATAAAAATTTGTTTATTTTTAAACTTTTTTATGGCCTTTCAAGATTTTGAAAATGGTGGCCAACGCTTGACATTTTGCTAAATCCATGAGTAAGCAAATTACAAAAAACAAAACAAACAAAAAAACAAAACGCCATTTTGGTGAATGCAGAATTTTGCAAAATCTGAGTAGAATTTAATTCCACTCAAATGTGTTAGCTCATGTCTACTGGCCACATCTATATGTCATTATTTAGGTCAGTTAGGACGTGACATAGATGAGGACCTCGCATAGGTCATCATTTATGTTGTGTAACTTGATGGATTTCTACATGGATTTCTAGTGACATCTAGTAGTAACCAGACAATCATGTGATGAGGTTTATAGACAAAATGTTAGTAAGAATTCATTATAAATCATGGATTTTCCTTCTCTCCAGAGCCGTCCACTTAGTGCGACACAAATACACAAGCCAGCTATTCGCTATGAAGAAGCTGGACAAGGAGAACGTGAATATTCCAAGAAGACTTGAACGTGCCTTTCTAGAGAGGGACATCCTAACATTTGCTGATTGTCCCTTTGTGGCCTCCATGTTGTGCTCCTTTCCAACTCCTCATCATCTGTGTATGGTCATGGAGTATGCAGCAGGTAAGTCATATCCATTGTGCCTATATCCAGCCTCAATCTGCTTATCTCTAGCATCTTCTCCATAATCTGAATGTGACCACATGGACGGATACATGTCCATACTGCATTTACTATAAGTTATCTGTTACCAAGATGCCAGGAAAATCATTATCTCTGTGAAAGTCTCTGGTGAATGTCCTCACTGAGAATGGCAAAAATATCCACTGAGGATAAAAGGAGGATTTGACTCAATTCTAACAGTTTGTATAGATGAGCATTTCACAGAGTAATGAATAGGAGGCTTGCAGATGAGGCACGGCTCTGTCTTTTTATATTGGGTCACTCTGCTTTATACGCTCTACATTAGGCCTCTTTCACGCTTCAGTATTTCTGGTACGTGAGGTGACAGTTTACCACACGTACTGGAGACACTGACACATGTGCGCACATGTCAGTGTTTCCACGGACCGTGTGTCCATGTGATCCACACGTAGACATGTCTGTTTTTGGCCAGCAGGACGGATCACACAGACCCATTCAAGTCAATGGTTCAGTGTAAACACATACCGCACACGGATGCCATCCGTGTGACATGTGTCGGCGCCTGGGAATTAGCGATAAAGTTAGCGCCGGGTGCTAAACGCTGCCCTCATCATTGTCCCCTGCCGGCGCTGCGATCAGAACCAGCAGGGGTTAATGATGAGGGTTGTCTTCTCCCAGTGTATTTCTACCTGTAAAAATAAGAATAAAAAAAAAATCTATACCCTCACCTGTCCTAAATGTCCCCCACTGTAATCCATGAGACCGCTCAGCAGAGGAGCCGGGGAGAATGACTCCTGCAGCGAGCGGCCCCGAATCTGCGCTGAGCTCAGCGAGCGGTGTCCTGTCACTCACTGAGCTCAGCTGAGGTCTGGCGTCGCTCGCTGCAGGAGTCATTCTCCCCAGCTCCTCTGCTGAGTAGTCGCATGGATTACAGCAGGAGATACTTAGGACAGGTAGGTGAGTATAAGGGTTTTTTTTTATTTTATTCTTATTTTTACAGGTGGAGACACCGGGAGCAGACTACAACTCTCATTATTAACTCCTGCTGGTGCTGATCGCAGTGCCGGCAGGGGAAAATGATGAGCGCAGCGTTCAGTACCCGGCTTTTGGGAATAACGCTAACTGTACACTGATTCCCAAACGCCGGTACGTGTGCTCCTGATGCGGCACACGGACATCTCCGACACAGGTTTTTCCGGTACCAGAAATATCCGGACGTGTGAAACCGGCCTTATACAGTATATAAAGCAAAACCACAAATGAGACTGCTAACACCTTTAACTAATTATATATTTATTTATTGCAAGATACATAGTATATATAGCTCATACTTTTTTGGCCAGAATAGTGTCTCTTTTTTGTATGAGTTACCTTGTTATTTTTAAATATTTATTCCACGTGACTAATAAAGATTCATGCTTTTATATGGGATGTTGCTTCATTGCACTTATTTGTGCAGCTCTTGCACCTTTGTGGTTTTGCTTCATAGACATTTAGTGCAGTCCTAGTTACTATTCGGGTATGCTCCAATGGAGGGTTTTTTGCATTATTATACAGTATATCTCTGTGTATGACATCCTGCCCCAATGTCTCCGCTCATTTCTCATTCACACTCCTCATGTGTCATTTACATTGTAACAAACCCTCTCCTGTCATATTTGCTTTCTGCTGTAGGAGGAGACTGTGGCAGTTTTATGAAGAACTATGGGTGTTTACCTGTCCCCTTGGCTCGTCTGTACATTGCAGAAACGGTTCTAGCTGTGGAATATCTGCACAGCTATGGTGTAATGCACAGAGACCTGAAGCCTGAAAAGTAAGTGACACTTGTAGTATAAGAAAGGGGTAAAAAGATATCGTTTATTATACAAACTATTTGCAACTTGGGGCTGACATCCTCTTTTTTTCACAGCCTCCTGATAACGTCAACTGGTCATATTCAAGTTACAGATTTTGGGCTTTCCAAACTCTGCCTCATGAGACCAACATCAGAGATCTACAAGGCTCCAATTGAGGACATCACCAGAGAGTTCCATGATAAGGAGGTAGGCAGGAACTTGTTCTTTACTCATCTCCTCCATTTCTCCTTCTCTTATACTTTCTCATCTAGAAAACGTTTCCACTGATGTTATTTGTCACAATTATGTTCTCTGATCATTATCTCATTCCTCTGTTTTTTCCAGATTGCTGGCTCCCCTCATTACATAGCCCCAGAAGTTATCTTAAAGGAAGGCTATGGAAGGCCAGCTGACTGGTGGTCAATTGGGATCATCCTATATACATTTCTTGTAGGACGTGTACCATTTTATGGGCCTTCCAAATATGACATTTACAGCCATATTGTCAGGGGTAAGTAAAATAATCTGATTGCTGTGTAATGTCATTGTTATTTGAATAGATTAGTTGTGTGATTTAGTTACTTTTGTTAATATAAAAGATTTTTGTTTTGATAAAATAAATTAAGATGTTTCATTTTCTGTAATATTTGCTTTTTACATAACAGATGACATATATTGGAAACTTACTAATTCGGCTTTTCCAGCCACAGCTCGGGATATCATCATTGAGCTGCTCAGAAAAGATCCAGCACAAAGACTTGGGACAGGTAATGTATATAATACTATTATTAATGACTTATTACACCTCTGTGAACAGAAAATGAATAATGAGGATCAGCACTGAGGTTTTGTTCTCTACCAGCTTGGCCATTCCCCATTCTTCATGCTAAGACTTTCAGTACATCTACTTCACTTCGGCTCTGTTACGTCAACCGTTCAGATTAACGCCCCCTTCACACGTCCGTATAAAATCAGTACTGAAACCAGTACCGGAAAAAAACAGTACTAGTGTCATCAGTGTTTTGAATCAGTGTGCCATCAGTGTGCCATCAGTGTTTTTCCGGTACGGCAAAGAAAAAGAAATGATAAAGTATCTCTTATACTTTGTAATGTTAAACAGATACAGCGTAAGGAAGGCACACAAATGGCACACGGATGCCATCTGTGTGATGTACGTGTTTTTCAGGGTCCCATAGACTTGTATTGGCACTTGTCATCTGTGCTGCCACAAAAAAACAGCAGCATAGATGATAATGGGTACGGGTGGCATACGTGAAAGAAAAATGGATGCCACATGTAGTGCAAACACGGATATGTGTAGGAGGCCTAAGAAACTTGTCTCTTTGACAATAACTATATCACTATTCATTGTTTTCCTTTTCAAGGAGGAGCAAATGAGATCAAATTTCATCCATTCCTGCGTAACTTAGATTTTGACAACCTTCTAAGTCAGAAGTCGCTGTTCATTCCTGATCTTGAGTCAGAAGAGGATACCATCTACTTTGACAGTAAGTAGAATGAGACATCATCTGCAGAAAGCTGCTGTGTGTCTTGTATTTCATTTTAAGTGAGAATCAGTCCCCACCTTGATTCATGATCAAATGGTGACTGTTCAGGACAAAGTATTATGCTAATAATCTCGATTAACTCTTGTACTTTTCAGCTCGATGTAGCAGACATCAACATATTGATTCAGATGAGGGGGACACAAGTGAAGATAATGACTGGCCGGAAAGCCAAAACTTTCTATCATCTTCGCATAGGCTTTCTAAAGTAAGTATGTGACCAATAAGATCCATACAACCTGTAATTAAAATAAAATTGTAAAATATTAAAATATTTTTTTTTCCTCTTTGTATTAGCTCTGTTCCATCCATACCAAGATGATGAACAATGAAGAACCCAAGTCACCTCCAGGGTATTCACCAGAAAGTGCAAAACAGTCAGACATGTGAGCAAATTATTTTTATGGGGTCCATTCTGATATGTGTTCACAACACCAAATTCAAGACGAGTGTAAGTCGATACTAAATCCAGTATCGATGACCACATGATTGCTGATCACCATGTTTCTGACTTGTGATAACGCTGGTGATGAAAGTTGATAACTATGACCAGCTTTAATTTCCAGTTCATTACAGGAAAATAAATATTGCTAGTGATTCTCCATTCTTGCTGGTAGAAGAGGGTCTTGAGCACAGCATCCCCTTCATGTTATTCAGATGTCCTAATGGGCTTTGCAGACAGGTGTTGTATCCGTATCTATTGTTTTCACTTGTAATTTATATGTTTTTCTTCTACCAAACAGACAGAAAGATTCTCCCCCCTCTAAGTCTGAAGACAACCAGACGCAGAAAGATTCTCCCCCTTCTAAATCTGATGACAACCAGACACAGAGAGATTCTCCCCCCTCTAAGTCTGATGACAACCAGACGCAGAAAGATTCTCCCCCTTCTAAATCTGAGGATGACAACCAGACACAGAGAGATTCTCCCCCCTCTAAGTCTGATGACAACCAGACGCAGAAAGATTCTCCCCCCTCTAAATCTGATGACAACCAGACGCAGAAAGATTCTCCCCCCTCTAAGTCTGATGACAACCAGACGCAGAAAGATTCTCCCCCCTCTAAATCTGATGACAACCAGACGCAGAAAGATTCTCCCCCCTCTAAATCTGATGACAACCAGACGCAGAAAGATTCTCCCCCTTCTAAATCTGATGACAACCAGACACAGAGAGATTCTCCCCCCTCTAAGTCTGATGACAACCAGACGCAGAAAGATTCTCCCCCTTCTAAATCTGAGGATGACAACCAGACACAGAGAGATTCTCCCCCCTCTAAGTCTGATGACAACCAGACGCAGAAAGATTCTCCCCCCTCTAAATCTGATGACAACCAGACGCAGAAAGATTCTCCCCCCTCTAAATCTGATGACAACCAGACGCAGAAAGATTCTCCCCCCTCTAAATCTGATGACAACCAGATGCAGAAAGATTCTCCCCCCTCTAAATCTGATGATGATAAGCAGAGGCAGAAAGATTCTTCCCCCTCTAAATCTGATGACAACCAGACGCAGAAAGATTCTTCCCCCTCTAAGTCTGATGATGACAAGCAGTGTTTCACTGCTGAAGGCAGACAGTCATCCATATTGTCAGGTATGTATAGCTCTATAGGTCATTCTATTGCAGCCTGTGTCAAAAAGTGTAATGTGAAAACAGCCCAACATTTCATTTTATAAAAATCCTCACTCTTAGGCTGTGTGCCCACGATGCGTTTTTCAAGCGTTTACGCTGCGGAATTTCTACAGCGTAAACACTTGGGAAACGCTTGGTAAACCTTCCCCCATGGTCTCCAATGCAATTCCGCACTTTCAATGCCCATGCTGCGTATTTTTCCGCAGCGTTTATGCTGCGCTCAAAAATACGCAGCATGTCCATTAATTTTGCGGACGCGCAGCGTAATCGCCGCCATTGACTTGCATTAGAACGCGCTAATTCCGCAAGACTGCATCTGTACTTGCGTAATTGGCGCTTT
The DNA here is from genome assembly GCF_046119375.1 of Phyllobates terribilis. Classification (NCBI taxonomy): domain Eukaryota; kingdom Metazoa; phylum Chordata; class Amphibia; order Anura; family Dendrobatidae; genus Phyllobates; species Phyllobates terribilis. The sequence continues at coordinate 1,190,516 of NW_027362950.1, read as the reverse complement.
CTAATGTGCGGATGGTACCCAAGTCTGGAGGAGAGGAGACTCTCATCCAGACCTGGGTACCATAGAATCTGTAAAGAAAAGAATTTAAAATAAAAAATAAAGCTTATAATCACCTTCCGATGTCCTCCCAGTGTTTTGTCCACGCCGTCCGGTCTCTTGCAATGCTCAATAAGGACCCATCACATGACTCAATGACGTCACCGCAGGTCCTTCACAGCACCGCGAGCATTGCAAGAGACCGGACGCAGCAGAGATGACACCGGGAAGACACCGGAAGGTGAGTATAATCTTTTTTTTTTCATTTTTTACCATTCTTATTCTTTTTTTTAACTATTACTCGGTCACACTATATAAATCCATGCCGGTTGCATGGATTTAAATAGTGTGACCAACTTGTCAAGCACTTTTCCAAGTGATGCTCAAAATCGTTTGGAAAACTTCTTGAAAAAACGCATGCGAAAGCGCATGTAAAAATGCTGAAAAAACGCTTCTCTCTGGCAGAAAAAACGCATGTAAATCTGCATGTAAATCTGCATACGTTTTTTTCTGCCAGAGAGAGGCAAAAACGCTCTGCATCAAATCTGCTACGTGGGCACATAGCCTCATAGGTTATAATTTTTAATGCATAAGAAGCCATTCAGTCTTCTGCCAAACTGATTCTGAATACTGCACCCATGGCTCCATCTAGGCCTATACTGATCCTTATCACCTTAAGAATGCACTGAGGTTTTAGCTAACTTATTTTAAGATATTACTTGCAGGATGCCGCAGTGTTATCATGTTAATAAGGGGACATAGTTCCCTGGCTAGACACCACATATCGGAAAACCTACAGGTTTCATATTAATCAGTTCACAAGGCAATCTAATTCTCAGACCCTCAGGTGGTTTTATGTATATATGACATATTCTCTCTATTATGGTGCAATAATCAATTACCGGGACTACAGGGTACAAGAATAACAGAATTCTATATAAAGATACAAAGCTAATCTTTTAGGAGTTTATAATATACATCTTTTTCTTGTTTTTTTTATCAGAATCACCAGTTCAGGGGAAAAGAAAATCTGCATCGAAAGATCGACAAAAAACAGAGAAGGTAGAAGAGAGAAGAAGTAGAAGAGGTAAGTGTAACAATAAGCTCCATGTTGCATGATGTCAGTCAGTGAGAAGGAGTCATGTGGAGCAGATATTATCTGTAGGATTACTGACAATGACCCCATACATCTGTATGGATACGACTCCTCTATCATCCTGTCACAGTGACACTACAGTAGTATCCTCTAATACATACATGTCAAACTCTGGCCCGTGGACCAAACCTGGCCCGCAGGGTGGTTATATTTGACCCACGACAACAGAACCACCACCACTATTTGGGGCCATTATTCTGTATGGAGGACAATGTGGGGCCCATTATACTGTACGGAGGACTATGTGGGGCCATTATTCTGTATGTAGGATTATGTGGGGTCCAAGTTTTTCATTTTGGCCCTCTGTGTGTTTGAGTGTGACATCCCTGCTCTAATATGTAGTCCCATTACTTACATTAGTTATGTCTCTTTGTCTCCTCTCACAGGTTCCACCTTCCGCCGGCTGATATCATCTTGCCGGCGTGGATTATCCAGGGTTGCTCGCTCCATCAGACAAAGCTGCATATTTGCTCCCTGTCATCGGAGCAACACAAACATCTCAATGTGAAAAACCCTTCATGTCTAGTGCCTAGTACAGCATGTCCACCATTAAAGATGCACCTGTGTGGAAGGACTTGTACCATCTACCTGTGGCCTTCTGACCAGCAAGTAACATCTGCAGAAGAAGGCCCTCCAAGAACATCTCTTCATTTTTCCATGTAATTCTTAATAAAAAAAAAAACTAAAAAGAATCATTTCAAATTGATTAATGTCCCTTTGCATTTAATGTAATACTACTGACATTTATGGCATATCAGTACTAAACATCATATATGTCTGATGAGAGAATATCGTTTCCATGTTTCATGTTAATCCTCTAATCCTCAGCCAAAAGTGGAAGAGAAGACCAGTGATTCTGTTACATCTACGAATGACAGTCAATCCAGGGAAAAACACCTTCTGATCCATACATTTTTCAGGCACTCTGATCCTTTTACCTTCATGTGGCTCTACTTAAGGTTTATGTATAAGAACCAGTTGGATTCAGTACTGGGCATCCTGGGGGTCCCAGCAGCCACATCCCAATTGTTCAACTAAAAAAGACATACTGTATTATAGTGTGATATATATATATATATACACACTGTGTGCAGAATTATTAGGCAAATGAGTATTTTGATCACATGATACTTTTTATACATGTTGTCCTACTCCAAGCTGCATAGGCTTGAGAGCCAACTACCAATTAAGTAAATCTGGTGATGTGCATCTCTGTAATGAGGAGGGGTGTTGGCTAATGACATCAACACCCTATATAAGGTGTGCTTAATTATTAGGCAACTTCCTTTCCTTTGGCAAAATGGGTCAGAAGAGAGATTTGACGGGCTCTGAAAAGTCCAAAATTGTGAGATGTCTTGCAGAGGGATGCAGCAGTCTTGAAATTTCCAAACTTTTGAAGCGTGATCACCGAACAATCAAGCGTTTCATGGCAAATAGTCAACAGGGTCGCAAGAAGCGTGTTGGCCAAAAAAGGCGCAAAATAACTGCCCATGAATTGAGGAAAATCAAGCGTGAAGCTGCCAAGATGCCATTCACCACCAGTTTTGCCATATTTCAGAGCTGCAATGCTACTGGAGTATCAAAAAGCACAAGGTGTGCGATACTCAGGGACATGGCCAAGGTAAGGAAGGCTGAAAAACGACCACCTTTGAACAAGAAGCATAAGATAAAACGTCAAGAATGGGCCAAGAAATATCTTAAGACTGATTTTTCAAAGGTTTTATGGACTGATGAAATGAGAGTGACTCTTGATGGGCTAGATGGATGGGCCAGAGGCTGGATCAGTAAACGGCAGAGAGCTCCACTCCGACTCAGATGCCAGCAAGGTGGAAGTGGGGTACTGGTATGGGCTGGTATCATCAAAGATGAACTTGTGGGACCTTTTCGGGTTGAGGATGAAGTGAAGCTCAACTCCCAGACCTACTGCCAGTTTCTGGAAGACAACTTCTTCAAGAAGTGGTACAGGAAGAAGTTGGTATCGTTCAAGAAAAACATGATTTTCATGCAGGACAACTCTCCATCACATGCATCCAACTACTCCACAGCGTGGCTGGCCAGTAAAGGTCTAAAAGAAGAAAAAATAATGACATGGGCCCCTTGATCACCTGATCTGAACCCCATAGAGAACCTGTGGTCCATCATAAAATGTGAGATCTACAGGGAGGGAAAACAGTACACCTCTCGGAACAGGGTCTGGGAGGCTGTGGTGGCTGCTGCACGCAATGTTGATCGAAAACAGATCAAGCAACTGACAGAATCTATGGATGGAAGGCTGTTGAGTGTCATCATAAAGAAAGGTGGCTATACTGATCACTAATTTTTTGGGTTTTTGTCTTTGCATGTCAGAAATGTTTATTTCTATATTTTGTGCACTGATATTGGTTTACCTGGTGAAAATAAACAAGTGAGATGGGATTATATTTGATTTTTATTAAATTGTCTAATAATTCTGCACAGTAATAGTTACCTGCACAAACAAATATCCTCCTAAGATAGCCAAATCTTAAAAAAACCACTCCAACTTCCAAAAATATTAAGCTTGGATATTTATGAGTCTTGTGGGTTGATTGAGAACATAGTTGTTGATCAACAATAAAAATAATCCTCTAAAATACAATTTGCCTAATAATTCTGCACACCGCGTATATCTATATATATAATCGTCTTATCCCGTCTGTCTGTCTGTCTGTCTGTCGGGGAAATCCCGCGTCACTGATTGGTCCAGCAGCGGCCAATCAGCGACGCGGGATTTCAGAAAAAAGATGGCGGCCGTTAGAGGCTCATCTGCGGGACGGAGCTCAGCGGCGATGCAGCCGGGAGATGACTGGCGCGAGGCTCTCATCTCCCGGCCGCTAGCAGCAGAAGAACCCCGACCGGCGAGCAGCCGCTCATCTCCCGGCTTCTCGCAGCGGAAGTAGCCGCACAGGCAGTGGCGTTGACCTCCATGCGGCTAGGGTGTCAAGGGAGGACCGGGGAGCGGCGCTGCGGGTCGGGATACTTCTGCTGCGAGAAGCCGCTCATCTCCCGGCTTCTCGCAGCGGAAGTAGCCACACAGGCAGCGGCGCTCCCCGGTCCTCACCAATACGATTCTGCTCCCCGGTCCTCACCTATACGATTCGCTGATTGGTCGCGGTCTCTGGCCGCGACCAATCAGTGATCTTGGCGCAAAAGTTAAACACCGCTGTGCTGATTGGTCGCGGCCGCTGCCCGCGACCAATCACCGATTTGGACGCCACATTTAAATAGCGGCCACGACCAATCACCGATCTTGGCGCAACATTTAAACACTGCTGTGCTGATTGGTCACAGACGCTGCCCGCGACCAATCAGCGATTTTGGCGCCAAATTTAAACACTGCTGTGCTGATTGGTCGCGGACGCTGCCCGCGACCAATCAGCGATTTTGGCGCCAAATTTAAACAATGCTCTGCTGACTGGTCGCGGATGCCAGCCACGACCAATCAGCGAGATTGGCGCCAAATTTATACAACGCTCTGCTAATTGGTCGCGGACACCAGCCACGACCAATCAGCGAGATTGGCGCCAAATTTAAACAACGCTCTGCTGACTGGTCGCGGATGCCAGCCACGACCAATCAGCGAGATTGGCGCCAAATTTATACAACGCTTTGCTAATTGGTCGCGGACACCAGCCACGACCAATCAGCGAGATTGGCGCCAAATTTAAACAATGCTCTGGCGCCAAATTTAAACAACGCTCTGCTGATTGGTCGCGGCCGCCAGCCGACCGCAACCAATCAGCGAGATTGGCGCCAAATTTAAACACCACTCTGCTGATTGCGCCCAGTCGGCCGCATACATATTCTAGAATACCCGATGCGTTAGAATTGGGACACCATCTAGTATATATATAAATATATTCACTTGTGGAAAACCCTTTTAACTAGGGCTGTGGTGTCAGTAAGTCAAATTTCCAACTATAATAATTACTAATACCAAATATACTGCAACAAATAATAGTAAATATTCAGCAATTTATGCATGAAAATAATTTATAATATACAATATTAACACTATATAAGTATTTACATTTTTTTCTACCTGCAGTTGGAGTTGGTACGTTCTTCTGATACTAACTCCACAGCTCGGCTTTTCCTTCTTTCCTGCTCCTCTAACATAAAAGTACAGCAATTAATTACGACAAGTTAATCATTTAAATGCTGCTGTCAATCTCTGACAGCAGCACGTAAATGTAACCAGTGCCACTGCTTCCATTTACCAGCTCCCATCTGTGCCCTGTGACATGATCTCGGGGGCTGATGGGTCACTAGGACAGTGAGGGCCCTGTGCCCGCTGTCTTGGTGCTCCTCTGGAGCTCATCTATATGCTGAGCTTCAAAGGAGACCGAGATTTAGGCTACCGTCCCACTATCAGTATTTGGTCCAATTTCACCACAAATGGATTTTTTTCCCCATTTTTAGTACATTGAATAGTAAAATGAATCATTCAAAACTACAAGTAACCCCAAAGTCATGCCAGTTTCCATGGCCCAGAAGATTCTCTGAAGGAAGAGTGTCATTGGGTGACTGCTTCTTTGGTAAATACCATAAACATTAGCACTTAAAAAGGTCCATATGTCTGGAACCGTATAGATGATTTCGAAAGAAACAAAAAAAAGCTCAGTGATAAGAAACAGATGATGGTTATTAATGGAACACACTAACTGGGTCACATTTAAAAGTGGTGTACCCCAGGAGTCAGTATTGGGACTTCTATTTAATACAATTATTAATGACCTTTTGGGGGGTATACAGAGTAAAATTTCAATATTTTCAGATGATCGTAAACTCTGCAAGGTTATCAGTACATAGGAGGATAATGTAATATTACAGAGGGATTTATGTAAGCTTGAGGTTTGGGCTGAAAAATGGCAATTGAAGTTTAATGTAGATAAATGTTCTTGCTTGGGACAAATTACAATGTACAATTATGTACTAAACACTGGGAAAACCATCACTGGAAAAGACTTGGGTGTATGGGTGGACAGCAAACTCAACTTTAATAACCAGTGCTAGGCCGCTGCTGCCAAGGCAAATAGAACCATGGAAGCATTAAAAGAGGCATAGATGCTTATGATAAGAACATAGTTTTGTCTGTATACAAGTCACTAATTCAGCCACATTTAGAATACTGTGTATAATTTTGGTCTTTGGTGTATAAGACGGACATAGTTGAACTAGGACGTATGCAGACAAATGCAACCAAGGTTATTAAGGGAATTGGTGCACTGCAATTCCAAGACAGGTTATCAAAGTTAGGGTTATTCAGTTTGGAATAATGAAGGTTTAAGGGCGATCTTATTACAATGTACAAATATAAGAAGAAACAGTATAGAGATCTTATTAAGGAACTTTTTACATATAGACCTTCAACGATGACAAGGAGGCACCCTCTCCTACTAGAAGAAAGATGGTTTCTCAGTCATCATAGATGGCGATTCTTTACTCTAAGAATAGTGAAATTACGGGACTTTCGGGAACATAAACATCACAGTAAAAGATAATGCCTTACCAACACCAGGTCAGATTACCAGTGCACCGCAGGATGCAGCAAGCCTCCATGATAAAGGCGGGGGCAGCACATGTGCAAAATACTAATGCCGACAGCCACTCACTAACCTACCAATTCTTGGAGGGGGTGGCTGTGTAGTATTATGCATGCACACCGATGGAGTTGTGAGCTTGCGTATTTTGGCCAAAATATCGTCCAATACCTCATGTGGTGTACTTATCTTATATACTATTTTTCATCTTTTTTGCACATCTTTTTGCAGGATGCAGCCAGGCCTCTTTAGTGTTGGCTGGGTGAATTGGGGCGTCTGTCCTGTGGGGGTGCATGTATATAGTTCTGGGCAACCCGCCTGATCTAATACTATGGGCGTCATCAATACGCTGCAAGCAAGACATCAATAGGCTGCAAGCCAGACACTGTGTATCACACATATCTGTGTGACTGGCGCCCTATGCAGACTCCATCGGTGTGCATGTATAATACTACACAGCCACCCCCTCCATGAATTGGTAGGTTAGTGAGTGGCTGTCTGCATCAGTATTTTGCACATGTGCTGCCCCCGCCTTTATCATGGAGGCTTGCTGCATCCTGCAGTGCATTGGTAATCTGACCTGGTGTTGGTAAGGCATTATCTTTTACTGTGATGTTTTTTGAAATTATGTCCAATGTTCACCATTTTTAATATTCAGACTTTCGGGAACATCATATTGTAATTGTTGATTTACTAAACAAGTTCAAGTATGGCCCGGATGCTTTTGTTGAAAAATATATTACAGGTTATGGGAACTAGATTCTGTGATAGGACGTTCATCCAGGGAACTAGTCTAATTGCCATTAGTGGAGTTGGGAAGGATTTTTTCGTTAATAGGGGGCAATTAGCATCTGCCTCATGGGTCTTTTGCCTTCCTTTGTATCAACATGTTAGGTTATAGGTAGAACACAATGGATGTCTTCTTTCAATGTACTGTGTGGGGAAATGTATTGTCAGGGGGAATCATACTGTACATCATGCTGTGTGTAATAGGACCGTGGGGGCATCATATTGAGTGTGATAGCCACTGTGGGGCCATGAAAGTGGTATCATACTGTGTGTAGGCATATATGAGGAATTGGACTAGATTAGAATACTGGCATTCGAGAAAGAATGTCACACCGATTGTACTCCCGGGATTATGGTGTGCTGTGTAATAATATATGGTAGCAGGACCCCTCTAGTCTTCATTCCAGGTATACTAACTGCTCAGTGTTACATTGATTTGGTCGTGGAACCAGTGATATGGACATTTCTTAAACG
>NW_027362950.1:965000-1177500 GCF_046119375.1 Phyllobates terribilis | reverse complement strand
CCCATTCAGGATGTCACCCCCTCTCTTCATAATGCCCCATGCAGGATGTCACTCCCCTCTGTTTATAATGCCCCATGCAGGATGTCACCCCCTCTCTTTATAATGCCCCATGCAGGATGTCACCCCCTCTCTTTATAATGCCCCATGCAGGATGTCACCCCCTCTCTTTATAATGCCCCATGCAGGATGTCACCCCCTCTCTTTACAATGTCCTATGCAGGATGTCACCCCCCTCTCTTTATAATGCCCCATGCAGGATGTCAGCCCCCCTCTCTTTATAATGCCCCATGCAGGATGTCACCCCCTCTCTTTATAATGCCCCATGCAAGATGTCACCCCCCTCTCTTTATAATGCCCCATGCAGGATGTCACCCCCTCTCTCTATAATGCCCATGCAGGCTGTCACCCCCTCTCTCTATAATGCCCCATGCAGGATGTCACCCCCCCTCTCTTTATAATGCCCCATGCAGGATGTCACCCCCCCTCTCTTTATAATGCCCCATGCAGGATGTCACCCCCCCTCTCTTTATAATGCCCCATGCAGGATGTCACCCCCCCATATTATGCCCCATGCAGGATGTCACCCCCCCCCATATTATGCCCCATGCCTCCATACATTAAAAAAAAAATCAAATACTCACCTCCCTCCTCACCTGCTGCAGCTGCTCGGGTCGGGACTCCAGCGTTGGCGGCGTCTTTCCGCTCTGTGCTCCCTGTGACAGCTCAGGGGGAGGGCGCGGTGGAAAGACTTCACCGCACCCTCTGACCTGAGACGTCACAGAGAGTGCAGAGCAGGAAGACGGCGGATCTGCAGAGGCACGGGGAGAGGTAAGTATCCGGCTGCCGGGGCCCTGAGCAAGCGGGGGAGAAGGGCGGGCGCTGACACCGCTCTCCTCCGCCCATAGCCCAACGGGGTGCGCGACCGCCAGTGGGCCCCCCTGCCTGCTCAGGGCCCCGGCACTTGCCCGGGTGCGCCGGGTGCTGACGCCGGCCCTACTTATATCCTACCTGCCTTTTCAATCATAGGGGCGTGCTTGTCATATTCAGTCAAGGGCGAGCGCAGCATTCACTCACTGCTGGCGCCGTCCATGTATTTGAATCCTGTTCCTGACCAGCGCTGATATTGTGGGACGCAGGCGCACTTGTAGATGTCCGGCCGCCTGCGCAGTGAGGCTCTGTGATTACCAGATTCACTGCGCATGCTCTGGGAACATAGCGCGTTAAAGCGCATGCGCAGTGAGGCTGTGTGATTATGACTTTTTCTTCACTTTGAAAATTGTTTAAGTTGGCTGAGGGACTGGGTGGTTTACCTAGGACAAGGAATGGCCATGTGTAAGAAAAACCGCTACTGATTGTAAATTACAGATTCTGTTAACTACAATAAATAAGTTGGTTAACAAGAAACACTTTGATATAGTGCACTACACAATACAGTTCTCTTTTACACACTGTATAGTTTGCTAAAAGGCACACGTTTTAGTGGGAGAGGCCGAAAAATGAACGAGTAATACAACCGTTTATGGATGCTGTAGTGTGGACCCCTAGAGTCAATTCTCCTGGTGGGCCCTAGGCACCCCAGTCCGACCCTGTATGAGGCCTTTACATGGTATCAACGCCTGCGATGAGAACGCCACATCATAGTAATAGCAGAATCACAAATATAAGATTATATGAACAGATTAAAGCAAGATTTCTATTGCTGGCTGCAGAATGAGTTAACTGGGATATCATCAGTGAGTTTGATCTGACTGGAGAAGTAACTACTCTTGTTTTTATTCTTTTGAGCTCCATTCAGCTAATTTATGATTTATCACCTTCCCTGAGCATACATGGAAATCATGGGGTCCCATAGCAGAAGTAATAATTAAGCCCCCACAAAAAAACATTAATATTCAGCGGGGTCACAGAAGAGCATACCTCACAAGTTTGCAACCCTTCCATAGTAATTTTGCCCCAATTGAAGCCCCCTAGTGTTCCCACGTACTAAGATACTCCTTTAATGGCCAAAAATGTGCCCCCAAACACAGTAAGATACCCCCACAGTGAATTTCTCCACTGTACCCTCCACACATACAGTATGATGACTCTACAGTACCCCCGCAAAGTATGATAAACCCCAGTGACCTCTACACAGTATGATGGCCCCCGCATAACCCTCCACACAGTATAATGGACCCCGCACAGCCCTCCACACTGTATAATGGTCCTCATACAGTGTAATGGCCCCCACTATCCACCCAAGCAGTATAATGACCCCCATCAGCCACTTATACAGTATAATGCCCCTCACCACACAGCCCTCCAAATAGTATAATGGCCCAAACACAACGCTCCAAATAAAATAATAGTCCTCACATAAGCCTCTAAACAATATAATAGTCCCCACCCAGCCCTCCAAATAATATAATGGACCCCACATAGGCCTCCAAATAGTATAATAGTCCCCATACAGCTCTTCAAATAATAGAACGGTCCCCACATAGCCCTCCAAATAGTATGATAGCCTGACACATAGCCATTCAAATAGTAGTATAATGGCCCCCACAGAGCACTACAAATAGTATGATGCTCCCCACATAATCCTCCAAATAGTAGAATGATGGCCCCCACATAGTTCTCCAAATAGTATGATGGTCCCCAAGACAGCCCTAAAATTAGTATTTTAGCACCCCAAATATGATGATGCCCCCCAAATAACCCTTCAAATAATATGATGGCCTCCAAGTAGCCCTACAAATAGTATCATGGCCTTCCAGTTTGCCCTCCAAATAATATGATGGCCCTCACAAACTACTTATTAATTAAAAAAAAAATACTCACCTCTCCCCATTCCCCTGCTGTTCTGGTCTTTGCAGCATGTGGTTTGAAACTATGCTCAGCTCGGCACAGTGGACGCGATTTTGGGACGTTATCACGTCCACTGAGCTGAGACATCAGAAGCACAGAGGAGAATGATGGAGGAGGGAGCAGACGGTTCCCTCCTCCATCATTCCTTTCAATTGTATCTGCATCCAGAATGTGGATACAGTTGAAAGTGTGATGCTGGATGCGGGGGGCCCGATGCCTGTGCTGACATCGCCACCTGTCTCACAGTTGCAAAGCAGCTGCGGGGTCTGCCGTTATTAGCGGTATGCCAGTGCCATTGTTATGTGACATGAGCCCCGGGAGAGCCAGTGCCGAGACAGCTGGTACAACACCAACACCGAAGGTGAATATAAGTGTTATTTTACTGGGGAGAAACATAGGGATTTAGAAGGGGTTGTCTGATTAGTGGACATCCCCTTTAAGTAATCAAGTTCATTAAAGGGGTTGTCCACTACTGCACATCCCCAGCTTATTACATTTAGGACTTCAGCACCGCTTTTTCCGGACATTGCTATGACTTGTTATGTCCTCTGCAGCCAATTAGCAGATGTTGGTCAATAGTCTGTCAGGACGGACATCTGCTCTGAAGAAATAGAGTTTTTGAGACTTGTAGACATTATGGAATAACGTCCATAAAAATATCCCAAGCCGGTATTGGTCCTCCAAGAAGCATGAAGCCCTCGCTGCTACTAACTTACTCCCATACCTGGATCTACCTAGATGATGAAAACACTTGGACTGTAAGGTACAAATCAGGTGAAATTATGAAACCTGGAGGGAATGTCACTTCAGGTTGTGCGTAGATATCCGTAGATAGAAGTCGTTATTTATCCGCCATTAATGAAATGTTTTGTCCATTTTAGCTCCACAAATCTGAGGCCGATGAATGGGGGAATGGCACCAATGCTATGGAGAATGCCTTGAAAATTGAAAAGGGCGTAAATAAGGCTCTGCTGGACCTCCACAAGATTGCTATGGACCATGCGGACCCTCATGTAAGTGACTCCCCCATAGCGTATAGATACCGCGTGTTCATTTTATAAAATATCCTCCATGAAGGAACAGTTCATGTATCTTCTGTGACCTCCATATTGTGCTGTTCCTGGAAATGTAATACCACCCGACTACTAGATGTCACGTTCCCCTTTATAATGGGGGGTGTTCCAACACAAGCTGCATATTATGGCACTGTTATAAAGCTATGGGACAATTCATTAGTGTATTTGCACCTTTTTTTTCTAGTTTTTAGTGTTTTTCATTTGCGCCTTGTTCTTCTTTTAATTTGCGCCTTTTTGAAGTCTGCAGCGTTCCCTTTTTTTTCATTGATCATTATGGGGTTTCCGGCTAATTATCTAATTGTGACTTTTTAAAAAGTTGTCACATTTTTACTCAAATATATTTCAAGTGATTTTGTGTTCTGTAGTCCGGGAGGTTTTTTTGCACAAACTTTGCAACCACTTTCAGGAATTTGGCACAAAAAAATCAAATGATACAAAAGAGAAAAGGGACTTGAAAAAATACAATGTTGTATTGGGCCCTATGACGGCACAGCACAGATTTTAGTAAAGGTTTTGCAGGATTACTAAGAGGGGTTCACATGCTATCAATTGTTAAAAAAACAAGCAAAATGATGACTCGGACCCTCTGATTTTCGAGGTATAAGACTACGTCCCCACAATGAGCTTCTAGTGAGTTTTAGATATAGCAGATTTTCTGCCCCATTAAGTAAAATAGGTTACTTGAATTTTTTTCGAAAATATACAGCATAAAAAACTCACCCAAAACTCATTGTGAGAACGTAGCCTAAGGGTATGTGCACATCATTTAGACGCCGGTGAGTTGTCCTTGGTGAAGCTCTGCCACCGGTGGTTTTCACTCTATACTTTAAAGGGAACCAGTCATGTCCCTAAACGCTATTAACCTGCAGATATGGGGTTAATCTGCAGGTTTATAAAGCTGCCGGGCGTCTTACTGAAAGGCCGGCTACCGGGAGGAAATGCACTTTATTCCCCACGGCAGCCTCCAGCTTTCAGTCATAGAGGCGCGGCCGGCGTGGCTTCAGTCATTGTTCAGTACATAGTGAGCGGCGGCTATAACCGCACCCTGGCACTGACTGACAGCCGGCTAAGCGGCCCCTGTAACCGCTCCCTGTAAAGACTGACAGCCGCATCTGTACTGATGTACTGCTGAGCTGTCAGTCAGTGCCGGGGCGTTGTTACAGCTGCCGATCACTGTATATTGAGCGGTGTCTGAAGTTGCGCCGGAAGTGTGGCACCCCAGGGGTCTGGTTTCCACAGTAATAGCAATATTACGTCTGTGAGCAGGTGGGAGGTTTCCTGGTCAGACATCCTATGCATGCCACACCTCCTGCCCAGTCCTGGGAGGGGAAGAACTTCCCCTATATAAAGCTGGGGCTGAGGCAGGGTTAGAAGAGAGTGAGAGAACACAGACAGAGACACAGTCTGGTCTGTAGTGGAGCAGCTTTAGGAGCAAGAAAGATCAGGAGCTGTGTGGGAGCTGTGCTAAAAGAGATCAGGGGCTGGAAGCTGTAGAGCTCGCCCTGATTGAAGAGTTCTTACCGGACCCGGAGTCCGAGGCTGTGGGGACTAATCCTTACCCAGCAGCAGAAACCGCCCGGCAGGGGATTTCAGGTCCTCTGGCCAAGAAACCCGAAGGCACGGTCACACGCAAGGGACCAGCACCGCCGTCGTGGAGCGGAAGCTACCAGAAGGCCCCGAGTCACCGGCCATACGGGTGAGCACCACACGGTACACTCAGGGACGTGGGCTACTTTTACCCGCCTCTAGCAAGGTAGCCAGAAGAGTACGATTAGTTGGGGAGGCCTACAACTCCGCCTGGCCAGGGAAGATTCCATCTGCTCACGGACTGACCAGGCCCCGATCGCTAGCCAGTACTCCGGGAGGGTCTACCTTTGCCACCAGTAAAGACCCTGAACTACACCGCACCGTCTCTGAGTGTTTCATCATCCACGTCCGCTGCCCTGAGGCCATACCCCTCCCGTTGGGGGTTATACCATCCCCGCTGCACAACCGTACCACCGGCCTCAGCGGTCTGCCCTGCAGCGGCGGTCTCATGACCGCATTCAACGGGTGGCGTAGTCGAGCAATATAACATCTACTGCTAAATACTGCCGCTCAGTTTGACTCCCTGGGCACGGACCGGGTCACTGCCACGAGACTACTACCCCCATCTGATCCGGCTCCGGGTAAGCCCCCGTGCGCGCGATGCCGCACGACACAGCAGGCCCAGGGGCGCGTCAACTTTTGGCGTAGTCGGCAGGATTCCGTGCCCGCAACCACCGGGTACTGCGCGCCTGAAAAAGAGACTTTTAAACTTACCTGTGGTGAAGATTCCCGCCATCCGACGCCATCTTCCACCTCCTTCCCGCCATCCGTGGAGTTTTCCCGCCGTTGGACGCCATCTTCTGCCTTCTTCCCGCCATCCGTGGAGTTTTCCCGCCGTTGGACGCCATCTTGAAGACGCCGCGCAGGAAGAAGAGGGGCGTGGACTCCGAAAAGCCCGCGAGAACTGAAGCCCCGCCTCACGTCCGGACGTTGCGTAAGGTCCTGGAAGGAGCCCAGCAGACGCCGACGTCATAGGAGTGCGACGGAAGGTCCTCGACCCTGACGATCCACTGCGGAGCCGCGGCCTACGGAAGAGGATCATCGCAAGGTAGGCCACGGTCCACTAGGGGGGAGGAAGATGTCGGATACGGAGGAGAGCTTCACTGCCGCAGCCACCGCCAGCGCCACCGCTGCTGCGGTCATGCCTTTCACTATGCCCTATATCCCGGGGCAGCCTGGCTACCCCAGTACTCAGGGGAGTCACATACCCTGAATGACTTTAGAGAAAAGCTGGATAGCCTCTTCCAGGTGTACCCCCTCACAGAAGAGCAAAAAGTGAGCATCCTGGTGGCCCAACTAACCGGGGCAGCCCAAAGGGAGGTAAAGTCCTGGCCGCCTGGGAGGAGGACTGTCGCAGGGATATTAACCCGGCTGAAGGACACCTTTGATACCCGCACCTCAGCTGAGATTAAGCTTAGATTCTACGGGTGCAAACAGCGAGCACATGAGAATATAAGGGACTATGCACTAAACCTACAAGAGGCCCTGAGAGCCATTAAGCAGACCGACCCTGACGGCGTGGGAAACGAGGACAGGCTGTTGACCGAACAATTTATAGAGGGACTATATTGCAATGCCCACCGAACCCAGTTGCGGGCAATGGCCTTACAGGATCCTCATCTGGACTTTGCACAGTTCAAGGACAGAGCCATTCGGGTGCTCCGAGAACCGGCACCGGGTGGCGTTGTGACCCACAGGCGCCCTACTACCGCTTACCACCAGGAGGTGGCGCCCTTGTCGGCAGGGCCTGTGGGGGCTGATGCGCAGGCTTTCAACAATGACCCGGCTCCAGACCTGCACCATCAGGTCCAAGAGCTAGCTAAAAGCGTAGCTGCGCTAACCCGAACTGTGCAGTCTTTACAGGTTGCTGCTCCAGGGAAGATCCAGCTGGCATCCGGACCGGAGGACATCCCGTGGCGTCGACCAAGGAGGACCCCACCGGCCAGAGGAAGACCCAGCGACCGATACAACGAGGACGGACAGCCCATCTGCCGCCGCTGCAATCAACCCGGACATATGGCAAGGTACTGTCCTTTAAACTGGCACAACCTCGGGTAGAGGGCCAACCCCTAGGAATAAGATCACCAGGCCCATCGAACTGGCGTGACAAATATGTGGGAGGACGTCCAGTCTTGCCTGTGGTACTGGATGGCATTCCTATGAGTGCCCTACTTGACACCGGGTCACAGGTCACCACCATCCCGTTCGTGCTCTTCAAGCAGTACTGGAATGACTCGGATATAACCCGCTACCCTGACGACGACTTGAGTATCATCGCCAGCAATGGTCAACCCGTGCCACAGATCGGATTCAAAGAGATGACCATTAAAATCGGTAGAGTCGAACTGGCAGCACAGGGACTGATCATTGTAGACATTGACAAGCGCGAGAGTCACCCAAAGATAACGCTAGGAACTAATGTGATTGAAAATTGTCTTGCAGAGGTGATTTTCATTTTACAGCAGGTTGCCAAGAACGCCAGCTCCGGCCAGCAGCGAGTGCTCCAAAAAGAGATCCGGGCACTGATGCGGCGGCAACAGGTGGAACTCTCCGGTGGTGAGATTGGAAGCGTGAGAATGTGTGACCCTTTCCCTATTGCCATGCCCCCAAAAAGTGAAATGATGATTTGGTGCCGGGCAGCTATTGGTCTAAGAGGTAGAGACTACCAAGCAATGGTAGAACCCGTCTACTCAGACAGTAGGCCCACCATTTTGACAGCACGGGGGGTGGTTGATGTACGCCATGGGAGGGTGCCCGTTCGCATAATAAACATCGGGAAGAGAGAAGTACACCTGCCCCGGTATGCCACGCTAGCTAAATTGTTCACCATAAACCAGAATTCTGTACAGGCCGTGGAACCCTTGCCTCCATCTCAACCAGAGGAAGGTAACGGCTCTAAGAAAACAATAGAGGACTGGTGTCAGCAACTACATTTGGGTACTGACTCCACTCCCTCACACCAGAAACAGGGAGTCTATCGGGTGGTTCAAGAGTACGAGAGAGTGTTTAGTAAACACCCGTTAGACTTCGGGCGAGTAAAGGGGGTAGAACACCATATCCCCACGGGAGACCATCCTCCCATAAAGGAGAGATACCGACCCGTACCCCCTGCACACTACCAATACGCCAAGGGGATGCTTAGAGACATGAAGGAGGCTGGGGTAATTAGGGATAGCTGTAGCCCCTGGGCAGCTCCACTGGTTTTGGTTAAAAAGAAAGACAACACCATGAGAATGTGTGTAGATTACCGGAAAATCAACCGTATCACACACAAAGATGCGTACCCCTTACCAAGGATAGAGGAGTCTTTGGCTGCTTTAAGATCTGCTAACTTCTTCTCTACTTTGGATCTCACTAGCGGGTCCTGTCAGGTTCCTGTAGCAGAGGCGGACCGGCAGAAGACCGCATTCACCACCCCGATGGGACTTAGCGAGTTTACCTGCATGCAGTTTGGACTCTGCAACGCACCAGGAACCTTCCAACGGTTGATGGAATGCTGTCTGGGACACCGAAACTTTGAGACGGTCCTGTTATACCTGGACGATGTCATCGTCTACTCCAAGACCTACGAGGACCACCTGAAACACCTGGCAGAAGTGTTCGAAGCCCTGGCAAACTACGGCCTGAAGGTGAAACCCTCCAAGTGTCACCTCCTGAAACCAAAGGTGCAGTACCTGGGACACGTGGTGAGTGCTGACGGAGTGGCTCCCGACCCTGATAAGATCACCACAATTAAGGAATGGCCAAGCCCCTCCAGCGTAAAGGAAGTGCGGCAGTTCCTCGGGTTGGTAGGCTACTACCGAAGGTTCATTCCGGGTTTCACCAAAAAGGCAGCTCCTATGCAGGACCTCCTGATAGGCCAGTCCAGGAAGGCCAAGAACCAGAAGCCGCCCTTCAGATGGGAGCAGTTGGAAGAAGAGTCCTTCCGCCAGCTGAAGATGGCCCTCAAGGGGGATGAAATCCTGGCGTACCCTGATTACAGCCAGCCCTTTATCCTCTACACCGACGCAAGTAACATCGGGCTAGGAGCCGTACTGTCCCACATCCAGCAGGGGAAAGAACGGGTAATTGCTTACGCCAGCCGAAAACTGCGACCCACCGAAAGAAACCCTGAGAATTACAGCTCATTCAAGCTAGAATTCCTGGCAGTGGTGTGGGCAGTCACCGAACGCTTTAAGCACTACCTCGCCTCTTCCCGGTTCACCGTGTACACGGATAACAACCCGTTGACACACCTGGATACGGCAAGACTCGGTGCCCTGGAGCAGAGATGGATGGCCCGCCTGTCCAACTTTGAGTTCACAATCAAATACCGGGCAGGACGCTCCAATACCAACGCGGATGCCTTGTCCAGAATGCCAAACCTACCGGACGTGGGGGAAGATCCAGAGGAACTGGAAGAAGTTGAACTTCCCGCGTTCCACCGGCATGGGACTATCCAGTATTCCCACCGTGTAAGGAGTAAGCAATCCGCTACGTTCAACCCCTTACCTCATTACAACTGGGCGGAAACGCAAGACAGTGACCCCGCCGTCCGACTGGTGAAGGAGATGCTGACTCAGCCAGATGCCCGCCTTGACCCAGACGCTCCGGAGGAGGCCAAGCAACTGTGGATTGAGAAGAGTCGACTGTTCCTTTACAAGGGGAAGTTGTGCCGCAGAATGGTTAACTCCCGGACGCATGAACTGATCTGGCAAGTAGTGGTGCCAAGAAGAGACGCGGCTATGGTGTTGGAGGCATACCACAACGGAGCTGGGCACTTCGGATGGAAGAAGCTGGAGTTCCTGCTGCGTGCGCGGTTCCACTGGGTAGGCATGAGAGGAATCATCGAGAGGTGGTGCAGAGACTGTGGCCCGTGCCACCTAAGAAGGAAGGACCGTGCCAGCCAGAAGACTCCCTTGCAGCCCATCATCACCCGACAGCCACTGGAACTGGTAGCCCTGGACCATGTGAAACTGGCTCCAAGCAGATCTGGGTATGTCTACGCCCTCACAATCGTAGATCATTACTCCCGGTTCCTGGTAGTGGTCCCGGTCAAGGACTTAACGGCTCAAACAGCAGCTAGAGCTTTCCAGCAGCACTTCTGCCGTCCACACGGATACCCAGAGCAGGTGCTGACGGACCAAGGACCAGCCTTTGAAGCGGAAGTCTTCCAGGAGTTCTGTACTCTGTATGGCTGCCGGAAGATAAGAACAACACCCTATCATCCGCAAACCAATGGGCTCTGCGAGAAAATGAACCAGGTGGTGATAGATCTTCTGAAAACATTGCCCCTGGAAGAACGCAGTCTGTGGCCTGAGAAACTGCCTGATCTGGTGGACCTATACAACCACATCCTGGTAGGTTCTACCAACTGTACCCCGGCTTACCTAATGAGAGCAAGACCTGGTAAGCTTCCTGTTGATCTGGAGATGGGAGTCCTGACACCCGAGGACACTTCACCAGAAGCAGACTGGGACACAGAAAGGCAGCAGCAGTACCGGAAAGTACAGAAGAGCGTGGAGCGAAGTCTCTGTCAAGCTAGAGAAAGACAGGAGAAGACTTACAACCAGTATGCTCCCGCTGTTCCCCTGGTACCTGGAGAGCAGGTCTTGAAGAGAAAGAGATGCCTCCACAAGTTGGACGACCAGTGGGAGAAGGACCCGTACACCGTACTGCCCTCAAGCCATGAGAACCCGAAAGTCTGCATAATCAGTAAGGACGGAGGAGAAACCACAGCCATTGTCTCCCGAGATCACCTGAAGAAGTGTCCCGAACAGCTACGAAGCCCTGAAGAAGAACAAGAAGACCCTCGACCCGCAGAGGAAAGGGAAGATATGGTCAGTACTGTGCTCGGAGACTTCCCTCGGTCTTGGACTCAAGTCAATGGCGCTGTTGTGGTACCCGTCCTCACCTTCCTCCAACCAGCATCTCAAGTACCTACAGAGAAACAGGTAGAGCTGGAAGAGCAGCCGGTCCAGGAGGCAGAAGACCCCACACAAGCAGACCAGGAGGATCAACCCTCTGCTTATAGTGAGCCTGCCGTGCCCCTAGTGAGCCAAAGAGCCCGTAGACAGCTGCCCAGTTTACCTTTGACAGCTCCTACACCCCGTAGCTCAGGACCAGTCAGTCAGCTCCGTAGGTCCACTAGAGCCACTAGAGGCCAGTTGCCCGTACGTTGGAGGATCTAAGTGTTTAGACTGTTTATTTGTATTTACCTGTTTTCTGTTACCTGTAAATAATTGTGTATTTTTAGTTATTTTATAGGTGTCATTTAGGGATTATCCGGAATCCTTTGTACATATGTTTGGAGCGTAACCCAGGAAAGGACAAAGACTGTTAAGGACTCGGGGCAGGACAGACCCCTACCTGGTTACGGCTCCCGGTCTCTTGGTGAAATGGACACCTTTGTTTTCTTCAAAGACTGCACCCGGTTGCGGACATGCCGTGACCATCCTAATGTG
Organism: Phyllobates terribilis; assembly: GCF_046119375.1. Lineage (NCBI taxonomy): Eukaryota > Metazoa > Chordata > Amphibia > Anura > Dendrobatidae > Phyllobates > Phyllobates terribilis. Next base: position 1,165,547 of record NW_027362950.1, on the reverse strand, counting down.
TTCTTCTTTATTGTACTGTTTCTGTTTTTACTTGTTATGTTTTACAAAAATATGTTTAGTCCCGGAGTACTAAATTTTACTAGGGGGGAATGTGGCACCCCAGGGGTCTGGTTTCCACAGTAATAGCAATATTACGTCTGTGAGCAGGTGGGAGGTTTCCTGGTCAGACATCCTATGCATGCCACACCTCCTGCCCAGTCCTGGGAGGGGAAGAACTTCCCCTATATAAAGCTGGGGCTGAGGCAGGGTTAGAAGAGAGTGAGAGAACACAGACAGAGACACAGTCTGGTCTGTAGTGGAGCAGCTTTAGGAGCAAGAAAGATCAGGAGCTCTGTGGGAGCTGTGCTAAAAGAGATCAGGGGCTGGAAGCTGTAGAGCTCGCCCTGATTGAAGAGTTCTTACCGGACCCGGAGTCCGAGGCTGTGGGGACTAATCCTTACCCAGCAGCAGAAACCGCCCGGCAGGGGATTTCAGGTCCTCTGGCCAAGAAACCCGAAGGCATGGTCACACGCAAGGGACCAGCACCGCCGTCGTGGAGCAGAAGCTACCAGAAGGCCCCGGGTGGATCAGGGAAATGCTGTAGATATAGTATATCTTGACTTCAGCAAAGCATTTGACAAAGTATCTCACACCATCCTTATTGAAAAAATGACCAAGTATGCAATGGACCAGGCAACTGTTAGGTGGATTCATAACTGGCTTAGTGATCGGACTCAAAGGGTGGTTGTAAATGGCTTCACATCCAGCTGGATGAATATCTCAAGTGGGGTACCACAGGGCTCCGTCCTGGGACCTGTATTGTTCAACATCTTTATCAATGATTTAGATGAAGGAATTGAGGGTAAACTGATTAAATTTGCTGATGACACAAAGCTAGGAGGGATAGCTAATACTAGAGAAGAGAGAGAGAGGATTCAAAAAGACCTAAATAAACTGGAGCAGTGGGCAGCAACCAATAGAATGGTTTTTAACAGGGAAAAATGCAAAGTACTACATCTGGGCAATAAAAATGAAAAAAGCATATACAGAATGGGAGGAATAGAGCTAAGCAACAGTACATGTGAAAAAGACTTAGGTATACTAATAGATCATAGACTGAACATGAGTCAACAGTGTGATGCAGCAGCAAAAAAGGCAAATACAATTCTGGGATGTATTAACAGATGCATACAGTCTAGATCACGTGAAGTCATTATCGGTCTTTACTCCTCTTTGGTCAGACCTCATCTGGAATACTGTGTACAGTTTTGGGCACCACATTTTAAAAAAGACATAGACAAACTGGAGCAAGTTCAGAGAAGAGCGACCAGAATGGTGACTGGTCTGCAAACCATGTCCTATGAGGAACGGTTGCAGGATTTGGGAATGTTTAGCTTGCAAAAAAGAAGACTGAGAGGAGACTTAATAGCTGTCTACAAATATGTCAAGGGCTGTCACATTGTAGAAGGATCATCTTTATTCTCATTTGCACAAGGAAAGACTAGAAGCAATGGGATGAAACTAAATGGGAGGAGACACAGATTAGATATTAGAAAAAACTTTTTAACAGTTAGGGTGATTAATGAGTGGGTGGTGAGTTCCCCTTCAATGGACGTCTTCAAACAGAGGCTGGACAGACATCTGTCTGAGATGATTTAGTGAATCCTGCTTTGAGCAGGGGGTTGGACCAGATGACCCAGGAGGTCCCTTCCAACTCTACCATTCTATGATTCTATGATTCTATGAGTCACCGGCCATACGGGTGAGCACCACACGGTACACTCAGGGACGTGGGCTACTTTTACCAGCCTCTAGCAAGGTAGCCAGAAGAGTACGATTAGTTGGGGAGGCCTACAACTCCGCCTGGCCAGGGAAGATTCCATCTGCTCACGGACTGACCAGGCCCCGATCGCTAGCCAGTACTCCGGGAGGGTCTACCTTTGCCACCAGTAAAGACCCTGAACTACACCGCACCGTCTCTGAGTGTTTCATCATCCACATCCGCTGCCCTGAGGCCATACCCCTCCCGTTGGGGGTTATACCATCCCCGCTGCACAACCGTACCACCGGCCTCAGCGGTCTGCCCTGCAGCGGCGGTCTCATGACTGCATTCAACGGGTGGCGTAGTCGAGCAATATAACATCTACTGCTAAATACTGCCGCTCAGTTTGACTCCCTGGGCACGGACCGGGTCACCGCCACGAGACTACTACCCCCATCTGATCCGGCTCCGGGTAAGCCCCCGTGCGCGCGATGCCGCACGACACAGCAGGCCCAGGGGCGCGTCAGAAGCTTTAACCCCTTTCTGACATTGTGCATAATAATACGTCCCTGTGCCCTGGGCCTTATGGACCAGGTACGTATTATTACGACACAGGCTGTGCGGGATCAATCGCCACCGGTTGTCAGCTGATTTTGACAGCTGACACCCGGCACTTTAACCCCCTAAATGCTGCGATCGCAGCATTTAGCAAGTGAGTGGAGGGACAGAAGCACCTCTGCTCTTGGATCGGAGACCCTGCGCTGTCCTCACGGGGTCCCGATCGTTGCCATGGTGACACGATGTCATCATGACGACACCTGTGTCACCAGGCACCAGCAAGTTAGTTTGACCATGCGCAGTGCATGATCAAACTAGCTTGTGTCTGCAGCACTGACAGTTTACAAGGTATAGCAGTGATCCTGCACTGCTATACCTTAGAACTGCGATCAGCCTGCTGAAAGTGAAAGTCCCATAGTGGGACAAAGTAAAAAAAGTGAAAAAAAAGTTGTAAAAATATTTTTTTAAAAATAAAAAAATAATAAAAAAATAAAATATTATTATGAAGAAAAACAATAAGAGTACACATATTTAGTATCGCCGCATCCGGAACGACCTGATCTATAAAACTGTCCCACTAGTTAACCCCTTTAGTGAACACAGTAAAAAAAAAAGAATCAAAAAACGGTGCTTTATCATCATACCAACGAACAAAAAGTGGAATAAAACGCGATCAAAGAGACGAATATAAATAAAAATTATACCACTGAAAACATCATCTTGTCCCGCAAAAAGCAAGCCACCATACAGCTCCATCAGCGAAAAAATAAAAAAGTTATAGCTCTTAGAATAAAGCGATTTTTTCTATGAAATAGTTTTTATTGTGTAAAAGCGCCAAAACATAAAAAAAGATATAAATGCAGTATGGCTGTAAATGTACTGACCCGAGGAATAAAGCTGCCTTATTAATTTTACCACACGCAGAGCTGCATAAAAAAAACTAAAAAAACAATTACTGAATTGTTGGTTTTTGTTTATTCTGCCTCCCAAAAATCAGAATAGAAAGCGATCAAAAAATGTCACATGCCCGAAAATGGTACCAATAAAAACATCAACTTGTCCCGCAAAATACAAGCTATCACATAACTCTGTCGACCGAAATATGGAAAAATTATAGCTCTCAAAATATGGCGATGCAAAAACTAGTCTTTACAAAAAAAAAAGTTTAGTGTGTGACAGCTGCCAAATGTAAAAACCCGATATGAATCTGGTATCACTGTAATCGCACCGACCCGAAGAATAAAGTCATCTAATCACTTAAACCGCACGAGGAACGGTGTAAATAAATAAATAAAACCAATTCTTCACCTGCTGTTGGTTTGTTCATTCAGCCTCCCAGAGTTCGCAATATGGCTCTGCCCACATTTATCCTGTGCTCTACGCTCAGCGCTTACACCGGGGTTTCCATGTAAATCTCTGAAATACGTGATCCAGACGGAGCCTCCGGCGGAAGATTCCCTGTAATGAGGCAGATGGAGGCACCGTCTGGCCTGTGATCCCACGGTGTCCGTCTTTTTATTAGGCGTGAATAAAAGTGCCGTCGGCCACAGTTTTGCGAGCCTCTGATAAAAAGAACACCGCTGAACAGAGGCCACACAGAGTCCAGAGTAATTAACAAATAAAGTAGCACACTGCAAGGCTAAGTATGTAAACATGAAATATGGAATATGAATAGCATTACTGCTGTAGAAAATAGAAATAAATGAGAAATCTTAGCACATAAATTGGCCAATTCATGTGTATCTGGCAGCCGCGGTAAGGCGTTTCTCAGTGCCAGGACCCTACCAATGTGAATACCTCTCTAAGGGACAGGTACACATGAATTGGCCAATTTATGCGCTAAGATTTCTCATTTATTTCTATTTTCTATAGCAGTAATGCTATTTATATTCCATATTTCATGCTTACATACTTAGCATTGCAGTTTGCTACTTTATTTGTTAATTGTATATGGAGGTAGCTTCTCCTAGTAAGCACCTGTTCACACCTATTTCTCGTATTAGAAGTGCCATCAGTTTTTTCTGTTTACAGAGTCCAGAGTTAGGCTGGTTTCACATGTCCTGATATTTCCAGTATCGGAAAAACCGGTACGGGAGATATACGTGTCCATGTGCACCTGTGTGGCAACCGTGTGCCGCATCAGGAGCGCACATTCCGCCACCTGGGAATCAGCAGTACAGTTACCGCTGTTCCCAATCACCGGGTGCTGAATGCTGCCCTCATCATTGTAACCTGCTGGCGCTGTGATCAGCACAACCAAGGGACAATGATGAGAGTAGTAGTCTGCTCCCGCTGTGTCCTAGTGTAAAAATAAGAATAAAATTAAAAAATCCTTATACTCACCTGCCTATCAAAGTAAAAGTGAAGTACCCATAGCTCTTTCTTACATTCAAGCATCTGATGCTGATGCTCAGTCTATGTAGATGGCATCTTAGCTGTTGCTAGGCAACTTCCTTATAAGGTGAGATGCACCTGTAAGATTCCATCACAAGATTCCATCATGACATCACTGCTATTATGACATCATAATTCACAACCACTACTTATACAAGCGTTTACACTTCAGTGTCACTTTGATACCCCGGTGTCATTGTTGTCAGTGTTTAGCTACTTATCTAGTGATATACTGATTGCGCATTTCATTGAAATGTCTGGAATTTCTCCAGACAGACTTCAGGAGTTGGCACTACTCCAGGGGATTCTTACCACCTATACCCCTAACTGTGTGCTACCACTACCCGATGGCGTCCTCAGCTTCACTTACCGGCTGGTTATGGAGCTTGTACGGGACTGCTTGACCAAATACTACCAAGGTCGTATTACCTCAGAATATCTTCAGCATTTACAGCAGAACATCAGGACATTAGTACAACAGGTAAATAGCAGACAATCTGCACAAATTATTATTATTATGTCTAGTTGGTCACCCTTACTGTATAGTGGTATTATTGGTAGTAATAAAATTTAGACTTTCTTCAGTGTCAGGCAGGGTCATATTTGTAATAGAGATCCCCATTTTGGGAAGAGGGTGTAAAAGTGCAGCATGAGCCTGTATGATTCAAATGTCAGGGCTAGATTTCATTCCTAGTCCAGTCCTTGTCCCTTAGTAAAGACACTTCATTTAGCACCTTAATCCGGATTTCTTATAAATATGTAATTATGATTTTTATTGTGTATAACAAATATTAATAATTTATCTCAGACCATAGAACTAGCCTCACTGATTAGAAATGTAAAGTACCCACAGTTCTTTCTTACATTCAAGCATCTGGTACTGATGCACAAACTATGGTTTTGCCACCTTAACTATTGCTAGGAAATTTCCTTTCACGGTGAGATGCCCCGTTAAGATTCCATCACAAGATTCCATCACGACATCACTGCTATTATGACATCATAATTCACCACCACTAATTATACAAGTGTTTTTATGCTGTATAAAAAATAATAATAATAATAATACAAATCAAATAATAATAATGGAATACAAGTTTATTTACAGAAAATTGTTCTTTAGATCGACACCAATATAATATATAAAATGTACCAAATGTGTAGTAATTGTAGCTGCAGATAGACAGGAGTAAAATGGTGACATAAATGGCCTCCTCCATTCTGCACTTTCTCTCATGATTTTCCTTTTGTATTTATTTCCATCTTTATAGGCTGAAGAAAAAGCCCAAAGTGGAAAATTGGCCTTTTTTAAACAACTGGCCCAAAATGTCCTGAATATACTGGAGAGTCCGGCCCGCTCACTGGAGCACCTGGTAAGGAGCCATCATCTTCTATATCACATGTCCTTGTCCCCTCCAGGCAGGCACAGGATATTTCATGACCGCCTGTCCCTGCGGCTCCATCATCTGTGATGGCAGTCTGTACTCAGCGGTGGGAGTTTGTATTTCTGCCTCTGTTTTGCTCGATCATCACAATCTTCCTTCTTGTAAATGCTGCAATTCTGATAACAGAGATCAGTTGTATATACAAGTACCTTATATATTATTGTTGATTTACTGGAGGGAGTGGCTGTGTATAGTCCATCCAATACTGAAATTACCAGTAAATCCAATGTTTAGTCCTTCCTATCTATTGTATATGATAATTTAGTATTTGTGAAATGTTATACTAATTGTACATATTATAACCATCAGGAAACATCCGAAGGTGACTCCGAAGAGGGGCAAACCGTGAACATGCCTGACCCTAATATTAGTCAGTTAGAGCTAAAAACTGATCTGATTGAAGGTAAGCCGATCATCTAATATTTTACATTCAAATATCCAGATATTATAGAGAATGGCAGAGAATATGTAGATTTACTCTTCATTCCCTGTAATGGAGAGGGATCATGTAATTCTACTTCACGCCTGTGTGGTCTTCTCGGCTCCAAAATGAGGGTCATAGATCCCCAATCATGTAATTGTTCAAAAATACCATATTTTGAAGACTATAAGATGCACCGGACCATAAGAAGCAGGTGAAATTTTGGAGCGGAAAATAGGAAAAACATTTTTTTAATAAAATGGTGGAGCAACTTATAATCCAATTTTGTGGTAACTTTTCTAGGGGAAAGGCGGCGGAAAGATGGCAGCAGCAGGAGTGGGGCGATGCTGCACTGAAGTCCCTGCACTTCCATGGTTTTCAATCTGGTGGACCTTGGGAAAATCTCCACCGGAGGTGGCGCATGCACAGATTGAGATCTCGGGAGACAAGATCTCAATCTGCATGCGCCATCTCCAGAATCCATTTTTCCGAAGTCCACCACACTGAAAATCATGGAAGTGCGGAGTCTCCGGCGACATTTTCTGAAAGCCCAGGGGCCGCTGCATCCTTGCACCGCCGAACACCCCCTCCTCCCAGCCTGGGGCCCACAGCATCGCCCCACTCCTGCCGCCGCCAGCTTCCTGCAGCAGTGACCCTGCGTCCTGGGGCCTCGCTTCACCGCAACCCCCCCCCCTCAGTAAGCTACGTTGGGATAAGACGCACCCCCATTTTACAGAAAAAAGTGTGTCTTATAACTTGAAAAATACGGTAATCAGATCCTGAACAATCGCCCAGTGTATCTATCTCTGGATGTGCCATAAATACTGTATATTTAGTATGTGTAGAATACCAGATATCTAGTTTTTATATCATTTACAGAGATCTTGTCATGTCCTTCATTATATGGATGTGTTATATATTAAGTACTGATATAGACTGATAAATGACATCTTTTCATTATTTTATCATTATTTTAGAAATAACTGTGTCGACGGCCAGTACTGATGGTGGAATATGTGAGACACCAGAGATCCACGAATCTGCCAGTGTAAGTATCAGAGGAGACGTCTGTTTATCATCAGATAACGGGGTATGAATTACACATATAATATTATACCCCAGATGACAATGGGATATCTTTGCTTTTATGTAGATCAGATCTATTGTGAGTAATGATGGCATTGTTATTCTGCCTCTTCTGTGTGATGCCCCTTATCATACCCTGCAGTACAGTGATATCTATGCATGGGGAATATCCCCTTAAAATATAATACTGTCTGTGGAGGGTCCGGCTTGCATCATGTCCTCTACATCTGCTGCAATGTAATCAGCGTGGACATAATATAGAGGAGAAGTTCCTGCATCTGGAGCTTTTATTTTCCTGCAGATTCTATGTCTTAATGTCATTTCTTATTATTTCTAGGCCTTGACCGGATCATTGAACTTGGAGACAAGTCCTAGTAAGACCGACTTTAAACCAATCAAACTGATCAGCAGTGGAGCTTATGGGTGAGCTTTATGTTTGCATAATATACATTTCCTAGTGTTCCTTATGACAATGCTTCTGTCTCTGTGCCCAGCCCGTACAACAGAGAAATGCTCTGAGTCCATACTGTCCACAAGAGATGAGCGAATCAGGCAAAATTCTAATTTGCTTGTTCACGTGGACTTGTGAAAATACGATTCAAGGAGAAATTAATGTCCCTTATTATGCTCTGGGGCCTCACCAGGCCCCAGAACATAATAAGCATAAGAAACATACTTATACTCCCCTTACTGCTCAATTCTCTAGCCCCTCCACTTCTCACCGTCACCCGTCCGGTCCTCACTGCCTCTTCAGTTTGCCACCGCTCACGCTATGCAAGGACTTCAGGCTTTGAGAAGGTCTGAGAGAGTTCTATGCAAGAGCATAAAAAGTCACAACATTGTGACACCGTGACTGTTCTTGCGCTTGTGCATAATCCTCCCAGATCTCATCAATGTTGGAAGTCCCGTCCCAGTATGAGAGGCATTTGGATTTCAGCATTAGCAGCAGAGATTTGAGGATGCGGCAAGGAACGGACGGTTGAGGCGGAGGGGCCGTAGAAGTGAGTATAAAAATTTGTTTATTTTTAAACTTTTTTATGGCCTTTCAAGATTTTGAAAATGGTGGCCAACGCTTGACATTTTGCTAAATCCATGAGTAAGCAAATTACAAAAAACAAAACAAACAAAAAAACAAAACGCCATTTTGGTGAATGCAGAATTTTGCAAAATCTGAGTAGAATTTAATTCCACTCAAATGTGTTAGCTCATGTCTACTGGCCACATCTATATGTCATTATTTAGGTCAGTTAGGACGTGACATAGATGAGGACCTCGCATAGGTCATCATTTATGTTGTGTAACTTGATGGATTTCTACATGGATTTCTAGTGACATCTAGTAGTAACCAGACAATCATGTGATGAGGTTTATAGACAAAATGTTAGTAAGAATTCATTATAAATCATGGATTTTCCTTCTCTCCAGAGCCGTCCACTTAGTGCGACACAAATACACAAGCCAGCTATTCGCTATGAAGAAGCTGGACAAGGAGAACGTGAATATTCCAAGAAGACTTGAACGTGCCTTTCTAGAGAGGGACATCCTAACATTTGCTGATTGTCCATTTGTGGCCTCCATGTTGTGCTCCTTTCCAACTCCTCATCATCTGTGTATGGTCATGGAGTATGCAGCAGGTAAGTCATATCCATTGTGCCTATATCCAGCCTCAATCTGCTTATCTCTAGCATCTTCTCCATAATCTGAATGTGACCACATGGACGGTTACATGTCCATACTGCATTTACTATAAGGTATCTGTTACCATGATGCCAGGAAAATCATTATCTCTGTGAAAGTCTCTGGTGAATGTCCTCACTGAGAATGGCAAAAATATCCACTGAGGATAAAAGGAGGATTTGACTCAATTCTAACAGTTTGTATAGATGAGCATTTCACAGAGTAATGAATAAGAGGCTTGCAGATGAGGCACGGCTCTGTCTTTTTATATTGGGTCACTCTGCTTTATACGCTCTACATTAGGCCTCTTTCACGCTTCAGTATTTCTGGTACGTGAGGTGACAGTTTACCACACGTACTGGAGACACTGACACATGTGCGCACATGTCAGTGTTTCCACGGACCGTGTGTCCATGTGATCCACACGTAGACATGTCTGTTTTTGGCCAGCAGGACGGATCACACAGACCCATTCAAGTCAATGGTTCAGTGTAAACACATACCGCACACGGATGCCATCCGTGTGACATGTGTCGGCGCCTGGGAATTAGCGATAAAGTTAGCGCCGGGTGCTAAACGCTGCCCTCATCATTGTCCCCTGCCGGCGCTGCGATCAGAACCAGCAGGGGTTAATGATGAGGGTTGTCTTCTCCCAGTGTATTTCTACCTGTAAAAATAAGAATAAAAAAAAAATCTATACCCTCACCTGTCCTAAATGTCCCCCACTGTAATCCATGAGACCGCTCAGCAGAGGAGCCGGGGAGAATGACTCCTGCAGCGAGCGGCCCCGAATCTGCGCTGAGCTCAGCGAGCGGTGTCCTGTCACTCACTGAGCTCAGCTGAGGTCTGGCGTCGCTCGCTGCAGGAGTCATTCTCCCCAGCTCCTCTGCTGAGTAGTCGCATGGATTACAGCAGGAGATACTTAGGACAGGTAGGTGAGTATAAGGGTTTTTTTTTATTTTATTCTTATTTTTACAGGTGGAGACACCGGGAGCAGACTACAACTCTCATTATTAACTCCTGCTGGTGCTGATCGCAGTGCCGGCAGGGGAAAATGATGAGCGCAGCGTTCAGTACCCGGCTTTTGGGAATAACGCTAACTGTACACTGATTCCCAAACGCCGGTACGTGTGCTCCTGATGCGGCACACGGACATCTCCGACACAGGTTTTTCCGGTACCAGAAATATCCGGACGTGTGAAACCGGCCTTATACAGTATATAAAGCAAAACCACAAATGAGACTGCTAACACCTTTAACTAATTATATATTTATTTATTGCAAGATACATAGTATATATAGCTCATACTTTTTTGGCCAGAATAGTGTCTCTTTTTTGTATGAGTTACCTTGTTATTTTTAAATATTTATTCCACGTGACTAATAAAGATTCATGCTTTTATATGGGATGTTGCTTCATTGCACTTATTTGTGCAGCTCTTGCACCTTTGTGGTTTTGCTTCATAGACATTTAGTGCAGTCCTAGTTACTATTCGGGTATGCTCCAATGGAGGGTTTTTTGCATTATTATACAGTATATCTCTGTGTATGACGTCCTGCCCCAATGTCTCCGCTCATTTCTCATTCACACTCCTCATGTGTCATTTACATTGTAACAAACCCTCTCCTGTCATATTTGCTTTCTGCTGTAGGAGGAGACTGTGGCAGTTTTATGAAGAACTATGGGTGTTTACCTGTCCCCTTGGCTCGTCTGTACATTGCAGAAACGGTTCTAGCTGTGGAATATCTGCACAGCTATGGTGTAATGCACAGAGACCTGAAGCCTGAAAAGTAAGTGACACTTGTAGTATAAGAAAGGGGAAAAAAGATATCGTTTATTATACAATCTATTTGCAACTTGGGGCTGACATCCTCTTTTTTTCACAGCCTCCTGATAACGTCAACTGGTCATATTCAAGTTACAGATTTTGGGCTTTCCAAACTCTGCCTCATGAGACCAACATCAGAGATCTACAAGGCTCCAATTGAGGACATCACCAGAGAGTTCCATGATAAGGAGGTAGGCAGGAACTTGTTCTTTACTCATCTCCTCCATTTCTCCTTCTCTTATACTTTCTCATCTAGAAAACGTTTCCACTGATGTTATTTGTCACAATTATGTTCTCTGATCATTATCTCATTCCTCTGTTTTTTCCAGATTGCTGGCTCCCCTCATTACATAGCCCCAGAAGTTATCTTAAAGGAAGGCTATGGAAGGCCAGCTGACTGGTGGTCAATTGGGATCATCCTATATACATTTCTTGTAGGACGTGTACCATTTTATGGGCCTTCCAAATATGACATTTACAGCCATATTGTCAGGGGTAAGTAAAATAATCTGATTGCTGTGTAATGTCATTGTTATTTGAATAGATTAGTTGTGTGATTTAGTTACTTTTGTTAATATAAAAGATTTTTGTTTTGATAAAATAAATTAAGATGTTTCATTTTCTGTAATATTTGCTTTTTACATAACAGATGACATATATTGGAAACTTACTAATTCGGCTTTTCCAGCCACAGCTCGGGATATCATCATTGAGCTGCTCAGAAAAGATCCAGCACAAAGACTTGGGACAGGTAATGTATATAATACTATTATTAATGACTTATTACACCTCTGTGAACAGAAAATGAATAATGAGGATCAGCACTGAGGTTTTGTTCTCTACCAGCTTGGCCATTCCCCATTCTTCATGCTAAGACTTTCAGTACATCTACTTCACTTCGGCTCTGTTACGTCAACCGTTCAGATTAACGCCCCCTTCACACGTCCGTATAAAATCAGTACTGAAACCAGTACCGGAAAAAAACAGTACTAGTGTCATCAGTGTTTTGAATCAGTGTGCCATCAGTGTGCCATCAGTGTTTTTCCGGTACGGCAAAGAAAAAGAAATGATAAAGTATCTCTTATACTTTGTAATGTTAAACAGATACAGCGTAAGGAAGGCACACAAATGGCACACGGATGCCATCTGTGTGATGTACGTGTTTTTCAGGGTCCCATAGACTTGTATTGGCACTTGTCATCTGTGCTGCCACAAAAAAACAGCAGCATAGATGATAATGGGTACGGGTGGCATACGTGAAAGAAAAATGGATGCCACATGTAGTGCAAACACGGATATGTGTAGGAGGCCTAAGAAACTTGTCTCTTTGACAATAACTATATCACTATTCATTGTTTTCCTTTTCAAGGAGGAGCAAATGAGATCAAATTTCATCCATTCCTGCGTAACTTAGATTTTGACAACCTTCTAAGTCAGAAGTCGCTGTTCATTCCTGATCTTGAGTCAGAAGAGGATACCATCTACTTTGACAGTAAGTAGAATGAGACATCATCTGCAGAAAGCTGCTGTGTGTCTTGCATTTCATTTTAAGTGAGAATCAGTCCCCACCTTGATTCATGATCAAATGGTGACTGTTCAGGACAAAGTATTATGCTAATAATCTCGATTAACTCTTGTACTTTTCAGCTCGATGTAGCAGACATCAACATATTGATTCAGATGAGGGGGACACAAGTGAAGATAATGACTGGCCGGAAAGCCAAAACTTTCTATCATCTTCGCATAGGCTTTCTAAAGTAAGTATGTGACCAATAAGATCCATACAACCTGTAATTAAAATAAAATTGTAAAATATTAAAATATTTTTTTTTCCTCTTTGTATTAGCTCTGTTCCATCCATACCAAGATGATGAACAATGAAGAACCCAAGTCACCTCCAGGGTATTCACCAGAAAGTGCAAAACAGTCAGACATGTGAGCAAATTATTTTTATGGGGTCCATTCTGATATGTGTTCACAACACCAAATTCAAGACGAGTGTAAGTCGATACTAAATCCAGTATCGATGACCACATGATTGCTGATCACCATGTTTCTGACTTGTGATAACGCTGGTGATGAAAGTTGATAACTATGACCAGCTTTAATTTCCAGTTCATTACAGGAAAATAAATATTGCTAGTGATTCTCCATTCTTGCTGGTAGAAAAGGGTCTTGAGCACAGCATCCCCTTCATGTTATTCAGATGTCCTAATGGGCTTTGCAGACAGGTGTTGTATCCGTATCTATTGTTTTCACTTGTAATTTATATGTTTTTCTTCTACCAAACAGACAGAAAGATTCTCCCCCCTCTAAGTCTGAAGACAACCAGACGCAGAAAGATTCTCCCCCTTCTAAATCTGATGACAACCAGACACAGAGAGATTCTCCCCCCTCTAAGTCTGATGACAACCAGACGCAGAAAGATTCTCCCCCTTCTAAATCTGAGGATGACAACCAGACACAGAGAGATTCTCCCCCCTCTAAGTCTGATGACAACCAGACGCAGAAAGATTCTCCCCCCTCTAAATCTGATGACAACCAGACGCAGAAAGATTCTCCCCCCTCTAAATCTGATGACAACCAGACACAGAGAGATTCTCCCCCCTCTAAGTCTGATGACAACCAGACACAGAGAGATTCTCCCCCCTCTAAGTCTGATGACAACCAGACGCAGAAAGATTCTCCCCCCTCTAAATCTGATGACAACCAGACGCAGAAAGATTCTCCCCCCTCTAAGTCTGATGACAACCAGACGCAGAAAGATTCTCCCCCCTCTAAATCTGATGACAACCAGACGCAGAAAGATTCTCCCCCCTCTAAATCTGATGACAACCAGATGCAGAAAGATTCTCCCCCCTCTAAATCTGATGATGATAAGCAGAGGCAGAAAGATTCTTCCCCCTCTAAATCTGATGACAACCAGACGCAGAAAGATTCTTCCCCCTCTAAGTCTGATGATGACAAGCAGTGTTTCACTGCTGAAGGCAGACAGTCATCCATATTGTCAGGTATGTATAGCTCTATAGGTCATTCTATTGCAGCCTGTGTCAAAAAGTGTAATGTGAAAACAGCCCAACATTTCATTTTATAAAAATCCTCACTCTTAGGCTGTGTGCCCATGATGCGTTTTTCAAGCGTTTACGCTGCGGAATTTCTACAGCGTAAACACTTGGGAAACGCTTGGTAAACCTTCCCCCATGGTCTCCAATGCAATTCCGCACTTTCAATGCCCATGCTGCGTATTTTTCCGCAGCGTTTATGCTGCGCTCAAAAATACGCAGCATGTCCATTAATTTTGCGGACGCGCAGCGTAATCGCCGCCATTGACTTGCATTAGAACGCGCTAATTCCGCAAGACTGCATCTGTACTTGCGTAATTGGCGCTTTCTAATGTGCGGATGGTACCCAAGTCTGGAGGAGAGGAGACTCTCATCCAGACCTGGGTACCATAGAATCTGTAAAGAAAAGAATTTAAAATAAAAAATAAAGCTTATAATCACCTTCCGATGTCCTCCCAGTGTTTTGTCCACGCCGTCCGGTCTCTTGCAATGCTCGCGCTGTTGTGAAGGACCTGTCATGACGTCACTGAGTCATGTGACCCATCACATGACTCAATGACGTCACCGCAGGTCCTTCACAGCACCGCGAGCATTGCAAGAGACCGGACGCAGCAGAGATGACACCGGGAAGACACCGGAAGGTGAGTATAATCTTTTTTTTTTCATTTTTTACCATTCTTATTCTTTTTTTTAACTATTACTCGGTCACACTATATAAATCCATGCCGGTTGCATGGATTTAAATAGTGTGACCAACTTGTCAAGCACTTTTCCAAGTGATGCTCAAAATCGTTTGGAAAACTTCTTGAAAAAACGCATGCGAAAGCGTATGTAAAAATGCTGAAAAAACGCTTCTCTCTGGCAGAAAAAACGCATGTAAATCTGCATGTAAATCTGCATACGTTTTTTTCTGCCAGAGAGAGGCAAAAACGTTCTGCATCAAATCTGCTACGTGGGCACATAGCCTCATAGGTTATAATTTTTAATGCATAAGAAGCCATTCAGTCTTCTGCCAAACTGATTCTGAATACTGCACCCATGGCTCCATCTAGGCCTATACTGATCCTTATCACCTTAAGAATGCACTGAGGTTTTAGCTAACTTATTTTAAGATATTACTTGCAGGATGCCGCAGTGTTATCATGTTAATAAGGGGACATAGTCCCCTGGCTAGACACCACATATCGGAAAACCTACAGGTTTCATATTAATCAGTTCACAAGGCAATCTAATTCTCAGACCCTCAGGTGGTTTTATGTATATATGACATATTCTCTCTATTATGGTGCAATAATCAATTACCGGGACTACAGGGTACAAGAATAACAGAATTCTATATAAAGATACAAAGCTAATCTTTTAGGAGTTTATAATATACATCTTTTTCTTGTTTTTTTTATCAGAATCACCAGTTCAGGGGAAAAGAAAATCTGCATCGAAAGATCGACAAAAAACAGAGAAGGTAGAAGAGAGAAGAAGTAGAAGAGGTAAGTGTAACAATAAGCTCCATGTTGCATGATGTCAGTCAGTGAGAAGGAGTCATGTGGAGCAGATATTATCTGTAGGATTACTGACAATGACCCCGTACATCTGTATGGATACGACTCCTCTATCATCCTGTCACAGTGACACTACAGTAGTATCCTCTAATACATACATGTCAAACTCTGGCCCGTGGACCAAACCTGACCCGCAGGGTGGTTATATTTGACCCACGACAACAGAACCACCACCACTATTTGGGGCCATTATTCTGTATGGAGGACAATGTGGGGCCCATTATACTGTACGGAGGACTATGTGGGGCCATTATTCTGTATGTAGGATTATGTGGGGTCCAAGTTTTTCATTTTGGCCCTCTGTGTGTTTGAGTGTGACATCCCTGCTCTAATATGTAGTCCCATTACTTACATTAGTTATGTCTCTTTGTCTCCTCTCACAGGTTCCACCTTCCGCCGGCTGATATCATCTTGCCGGCGTGGATTATCCAGGGTTGCTCGCTCCATCAGACAAAGCTGCATATTTGCTCCCTGTCATCGGAGCAACACAAACATCTCAATGTGAAAAACCCTTCATGTCTAGTGCCTAGTACAGCATGTCCACCATTAAAGATGCACCTGTGTGGAAGGACTTGTACCATCTACCTGTGGCCTTCTGACCAGCAAGTAACATCTGCAGAAGAAGGCCCTCCAAGAACATCTCTTCATTCTTCCATGTAATTCTTAATAAAAAAAAAACTAAAAAGAATCATTTCAAATTGATTAATGTCCCTTTGCATTTAATGTAATACTACTGACATTTATGGCATATCAGTACTAAACATCATATATGTCTGATGAGAGAATATCGTTTCCATGTTTCATGTTAATCCTCTAATCCTCAGCCAAAAGTGGAAGAGAAGACCAGTGATTCTGTTACATCTACGAATGACAGTCAATCCAGGGAAAAACACCTTCTGATCCATACATTTTTCAGGCACTCTGATCCTTTTACCTTCATGTGGCTCTACTTAAGGTTTATGTATAAGAACCAGTTGGATTCAGTACTGGGCATCCTGGGGGTCCCAGCAGCCACATCCCAATTGTTCAACTAAAAAAGACATACTGTATTATAGTGTGATATATATATATATATATATATATATATATATATATATATATACACACTGTGTGCAGAATTATTAGGCAAATGAGTATTTTGATCACATGATACTTTTTATACATGTTGTCCTACTCCAAGCTGCATAGGCTTGAGAGCCAACTACCAATTAAGTAAATCTGGTGATGTGCATCTCTGTAATGAGGAGGGGTGTTGGCTAATGACATCAACACCCTATATAAGGTGTGCTTAATTATTAGGCAACTTCCTTTCCTTTGGCAAAATGGGTCAGAAGAGAGATTTGACGGACTCTGAAAAGTCCAAAATTGTGAGATGTCTTGCAGAGGGATGCAGCAGTCTTTTGAAGCGTGATCACCGAACAATCAAGCGTTTCATGGCAAATAGTCAACAGGGTCGCAAGAAGCGTGTTGGCCAAAAAAGGCGCAAAATAACTGCCCATGAATTGAGGAAAATCAAGCGTGAAGCTGCCAAGATGCCATTCACCACCAGTTTTGCCATATTTCAGAGCTGCAATGCTACTGGAGTATCAAAAAGCACAAGGTGTGCGATACTCAGGGACATGGCCAAGGTAAGGAAGGCTGAAAAACGACCACCTTTGAACAAGAAGCATAAGATAAAACGTCAAGAATGGGCCAAGAAATATCTTAAGACTGATTTTTCAAAGGTTTTATGGACTGATGAAATGAGAGTGACTCTTGATGGGCCAGATGGATGGGCCAGAGGCTGGATCAGTAAACGGCAGAGAGCTCCACTCCGACTCAGATGCCAGCAAGGTGGAAGTGGGGTACTGGTATGGGCTGGTATCATCAAAGATGAACTTGTGGGACCTTTTCGGGTTGAGGATGAAGTGAAGCTCAACTCCCAGACCTACTGCCAGTTTCTGGAAGACAACTTCTTCAAGAAGTGGTACAGGAAGAAGTTGGTATCGTTCAAGAAAAACATGATTTTCATGCAGGACAACTCTCCATCACATGCATCCAACTACTCCACAGCGTGGCTGGCCAGTAAAGGTCTAAAAGAAGAAAAAATAATGACATGGGCCCCTTGATCACCTGATCTGAACCCCATAGAGAACCTGTGGTCCATCATAAAATGTGAGATCTACAGGGAGGGAAAACAGTACACCTCTCGGAACAGGGTCTGGGAGGCTGTGGTGGCTGCTGCACGCAATGTTGATCGAAAACAGATCAAGCAACTGACAGAATCTATGGATGGAAGGCTGTTGAGTGTCATCATAAAGAAAGGTGGCTATACTGATCACTAATTTTTTGGGTTTTTGTCTTTGCATGTCAGAAATGTTTATTTCTATATTTTGTGCACTGATATTGGTTTACCTGGTGAAAATAAACAAGTGAGATGGGATTATATTTGGTTTTTATTAAATTGTCTAATAATTCTGCACAGTAATAGTTACCTGCACAAACAAATATCCTCCTAAGATAGCCAAATCTTAAAAAAACCACTCCAACTTCCAAAAATATTAAGCTTGGATATTTATGAGTCTTGTGGGTTGATTGAGAACATAGTTGTTGATCAACAATAAAAATAATCCTCTAAAATACAATTTGCCTAATAATTCTGCACACCGCGTATATCTATATATATAATCGTCTTATCCCGTCTGTCTGTCTGTCTGTCTGTCGGGGAAATCCCGCGTCACTGATTGGTCCAGCAGCGGCCAATCAGCGACGCGGGATTTCAGAAAAAAGATGGCGGCCGTTAGAGGCTCATCTGCGGGACGGAGCTCAGCGGCGATGCAGCCGGGAGATGACTGGCGCGAGGCTCTCATCTCCCGGCCGCTAGCAGCAGAAGAACCCCGACCGGCGAGCAGCCGCTCATCTCCCGGCTTCTCACAGCGGAAGTAGCCGCACAGGCAGTGGCGTTGACCTCCATGCGGCTAGGGTGTCAAGGGAGGACCGGGGAGCGGCGCTGCGGGTCGGGATACTTCTGCTGCGAGAAGCCGCTCATCTCCCGGCTTCTCGCAGCGGAAGTAGCCACACAGGCAGCGGCGCTCCCCGGTCCTCACCAATACGATTCTGCTCCCCGGTCCTCACCTATACGATTCGCTGATTGGTCGCGGTCTCTGGCCGCGACCAATCAGTGATCTTGGCGCAAAAGTTAAACACCGCTGTGCTGATTGGTCGCGGCCGCTGCCCGCGACCAATCACCGATTTGGACGCCACATTTAAATAGCGGCCACGACCAATCACCGATCTTGGCGCAACATTTAAACACTGCTGTGTTGATTGGTCACAGACGCTGCCCGCGACCAATCAGCGATTTTGGCGCCAAATTTAAACAATGCTCTGCTGACTGGTCGCGGATGCCAGCCACGACCAATCAGCGAGATTGGCGCCAAATTTATACAACGCTCTGCTAATTGGTCGCGGACACCAGCCACGACCAATCAGCGAGATTGGCGCCAAATTTAAACAATGCTCTGGCGCCAAATTTAAACAACGCTCTGCTGATTGGTCGCGGCCGCCAGCCGACCGCGACCAATCAGCGAGATTGGCGCCAAATTTAAACACCACTCTGCTGATTGCGCCCAGTCGGCCGCATACATATTCTAGAATACCCGATGCGTTAGAATTGGGACACCATCTAGTATATATATAAATATATTCACTTGTGGAAAACCCTTTTAACTAGGGCTGTGGTGTCAGTAAGTCAAATTTCCAACTATAATAATTACTAATACCAAATATACTGCAACAAATAATAGTAAATATTCAGCAATTTATGCATGAAAATAATTTATAATATACAATATTAACACTATATAAGTATTTACATTTTTTTCTACCTGCAGTTGGAGTTGGTACGTTCTTCTGATACTAACTCCACAGCTCGGCTTTTCCTTCTTTCCTGCTCCTCTAACATAAAAGTACAGCAATTAATTACGACAAGTTAATCATTTAAATGCTGCTGTCAATCTCTGACAGCAGCACGTAAATGTAACCAGTGCCACTGCTTCCATTTACCAGCTCCCATCTGTGCCCTGTGACATGATCTCGGGGGCTGATGGGTCACTAGGACAGTGAGGGCCCTGTGCCCGCTGTCTTGGTGCTCCTCTGGAGCTCATCTATATGCTGAGCTTCAAAGGAGACCGAGATTTAGGCTACCGTCCCACTATCAGTATTTGGTCCAATTTCACCACAAATGGATTTTTTTCCCCATTTTTAGTACATTGAATAGTAAAATGAATCATTCAAAACTACAAGTAACCCCAAAGTCATGCCAGTTTCCATGGCCCAGAAGATTCTCTGAAGGAAGAGTGTCATTGGGTGACTGCTTCTTTGGTAAATACCATAAACATTAGCACTTAAAAAGGTCCATATGTCTGGAACCGTATAGATGATTTCGAAAGAAACAAAAAAAAGCTCAGTGATAAGAAACAGATGATGGTTATTAATGGAACACACTAACTGGGTCACATTTAAAAGTGGTGTACCCCAGGAGTCAGTATTGGGACTTCTATTTAATACAATTATTAATGACCTTTTGGGGGGTATACAGAGTAAAATTTCAATATTTTCAGATGATCGTAAACTCTGCAAGGTTATCAGTACATAGGAGGATAATGTAATATTACAGAGGGATTTATGTAAGCTTGAGGTTTGGGCTGAAAAATGGCAATTGAAGTTTAATGTAGATAAATGTTCTTGCTTGGGACAAATTACAATGTACAATTATGTACTAAACACTGGGAAAACCATCACTGGAAAAGACTTGGGTGTATGGGTGGACAGCAAACTCAACTTTAATAACCAGTGCTAGGCCGCTGCTGCCAAGGCAAATAGAACCATGGAAGCATTAAAAGAGGCATAGATGCTTATGATAAGAACATAGTTTTGTCTGTATACAAGTCACTAATTCAGCCACATTTAGAATACTGTGTATAATTTTGGTCTTTGGTGTATAAGACGGACATAGTTGAACTAGGACGTATGCAGACAAATGCAACCAAGGTTATTAAGGGAATTGGTGCACTGCAATTCCAAGACAGGTTATCAAAGTTAGGGTTATTCAGTTTGGAATAATGAAGGTTTAAGGGCGATCTTATTACAATGTACAAATATAAGAAGAAACAGTATAGAGATCTTATTAAGGAACTTTTTACATATAGACCTTCAACGATGACAAGGAGGCACCCTCTCCTACTAGAAGAAAGATGGTTTCTCAGTCATCATAGATGGCGATTCTTTACTCTAAGAATAGTGAAATTACGGGACTTTCGGGAACATAAACATCACAGTAAAAGATAATGCCTTACCAACACCAGGTCAGATTACCAGTGCACCGCAGGATGCAGCAAGACTCCATGATAAAGGCGGGGGCAGCACATGTGCAAAATACTAATGCCGACAGCCACTCACTAACCTACCAATTCTTGGAGGGGGTGGCTGTGTAGTATTATGCATGCACACCGATGGAGTTGTGAGCTTGCGTATTTTGGCCAAAATATCGTCCAATACCTCATGTGGTGTACTTATCTTATATACTATTTTTCATCTTTTTTGCACATCTTTTTGCAGGATGCAGCCAGGCCTCTTTAGTGTTGGCTGGGTGAATTGGGGCGTCTGTCCTGTGGGGGTGCATGTATATAGTTCTGGGCAACCCGCCTGATCTAATACTATGGGCGTCATCAATACGCTGCAAGCAAGACATCAATAGGCTGCAAGCCAGACACTGTGTATCACACATATCTGTGTGACTGGCGCCCTATGCAGACTCCATCGGTGTGCATGTATAATACTACACAGCCACCCCCTCCATGAATTGGTAGGTTAGTGAGTGGCTGTCTGCATCAGTATTTTGCACATGTGCTGCCCCCGCCTTTATCATGGAGGCTTGCTGCATCCTGCAGTGCATTGGTAATCTGACCTGGTGTTGGTAAGGCATTATCTTTTACTGTGATGTTTTTTGAAATTATGTCCAATATTCACCATTTTTAATATTCAGACTTTCGGGAACATCATATTGTAATTGTTGATTTACTAAACAAGTTCAAGTATGGCCCGGATGCTTTTGTTGAAAAATATATTACAGGTTATGGGAACTAGATTCTGTGATAGGACGTTCATCCAGGGAATTAGTCTAATTGCCATTAGTGGAGTTGGGAAGGATTTTTTCGTTAATAGGGGGCAATTAGCATCTGCCTCATGGGTCTTTTGCCTTCCTTTGTATCAACATGTTAGGTTATAGGTAGAACACAATGGATGTCTTCTTTCAATGTACTGTGTGGGGAAATGTATTGTCAGGGTGAATCATACTGTACATCATGCTGTGTGTAATAGGACCGTGGGGGCATCATATTGAGTGTGATAGCCACTGTGGGGCCATGAAAGTGGTATCATACTGTGTGTAGGCATATATGAGGAATTGGACTAGATTAGAATACTGGCATTCGAGAAAGAATGTCACACCGATTGTACTCCCGGGATTATGGTGTGCTGTGTAATAATATATGGTAGCAGGACCCCTCTAGTCTTCATTCCAGGTATACTAACTGCTCAGTGTTACATTGATTTGGTCGTGGAACCAGTGATATGGACATTTCTTAAACGTGCCTCAGTAACTATTTTTCAACATGGAAATGTTAAGCTACATGTTGCAGGTGCTACTGTGAGCAGCATGCTTGACTTAAACATGATACCATGGCCAGAAGCATCTCCGGATTTGACTCCCATCAAGCACTTCATTGGTCGAGCATTGCAAAAGGAGTTGCCGTCAGCAGATCTTGATGATTTGTGTGCCCAAGTGCATTCATTATTCCTCTCTGCTCTGCCTTGCTCACCGCTCCGGCGGTTCCTCTCTGCTCTGCCTTGTCCACCGCTCCGGCGGTTTCGCCCTGCTCTGCCTTGCTCACCGCTCTGGCGGTTCCTCCTGCTCTGCCTTGCCCACCGCTCCGGCGGTTTCGCCCTGCTCTGCCTTGCTCACCGCTCTGGCGGTATCTCTCTGCTCTGCCTTGCCTACCGTTCCAGCGGTTCCTCTCTGCTCTGCTTGTCTACCGCATCTGCGGTTCTGTTCCTGAATCCCAGTTTGTACTGGACCCTATCCAGCCTGCGCTCCAACCTGCTAGTGCCTCCCTGTCTGCACTCCAGCCGTGTTTGCCAGTACCTCCCTGTCTGCATACCAGCCGTGCCTTGCCAGTGCCCTCCTGTCTGCATACCAGCCGTGCTTGCCAGTATCCTCTTGTCTGCACTCCAGCCGTGCCTGCCAATACCCAACTGTCTGTGTGCCAGCCTAACCTGCCCGTTCCTGCATTCCCCGGTGTGGGTCAACAGCTGTGACCGGGGTCTAACCTGGAGTAGCACCTGGTCCCTCTGCTCGGTTCCTCCTTGGTTCACGGAGTCGTTAGCCTCCGTGCGACCTTGGTCGGATCGGGTAGATACTTAGTTATGCCCCTCCAGGCACTCCTCGGTTCATGGTACAGTGGGATCACTAATCACGCTCACGCCAGTCAGTCCAGGCACGAGTGTAACAGTTTTATTTATGTTGTATCGTGTTTGAAGGTTGCCTTTTCCTGATGGCAGGTTTCAGCTCTTTCCAAAGATGCTCAATAGGATTTAGGTCAGGGCTCATAGAAGGCCACTTCAGAATAGTTGAAAGTTTTCCTCTTAGCCGTTCTTGGGTGTTATAAGCTGTGTGTTTTGGGTCATTATCCTGTTGCAAGACCCATGACTGAGACCAAGCTTTCTGACAATGGGTAGCACATTTCTCTCTAGAATCCCTTGATAGTCTTGAGATTACATTTTACCCTGCACAGATTCAAGACACCCTGTGCCAGATGCAGCAAAGCAGCCCGAGAACATAACAGAGCTCCTCCATGTTTCACAGTAGGGACAGTGCTCTTTTCTTGATATGCTTCACTTTTCCGTCTGTGAACATAGTGCTGATGTGCCTTGCCAAAAACTTCAATGTTTGTCTCATCTGTCCATAGGACATTCTCCCAGAAGCTTTGTGGCTTGTCAACATGTAGTTTGGCAAATTCCAGTTTGGCTTTTTTATGAAATTTTTTTCAACAATGGTGTTCTCCTTGGTCGTCTCCCATGAAGTCCACTTTGGATCAAACAACAACGGATGGTGCGATCTGACACTGATGTTCCTTGAGCATGAAGCTCACCTTTAATCTCTTTAGAAGTTATCCTGGGCTCTTTTGTTACCATTCGAATTATCCGTCTCTTTGATTTGTCATCAATTTTCCTCCTGCTGCCACGTCCAGGGAGGTTGGCTACAGTCCCATGGATCTTAAATTTCTAAATAATATGTGCAACTGTAGTCACAGGAACATCAAGCTACTTGGAGATGGTCTTATAACCTTTACCCTTAACTTGCTTGTCTATAATTTTCTTTCTAATCTCCTGAGACAACTCTTTCCTTTGCTTCCTCTGGTCCATGTTGAGTGTGGTACACACCATGTCACCAAACAGCACAGTGAGTATCTGTAGCCCTATATACAGGCCCACTGACTGATTACAAGATTGTAGACACTTGTGATGCTAATTAGTGGACACAACTTGATTTAACATGTATCTGTTGTCACATTATTTTCAGGGGTACCATCATTTTTGTCCAGGCCTATATCATGAGTTACATTTTTTAAAAACTTCTGTGGAAGCAGGGTTGAAAAGCAATGTCTGACTTCCATTTGTTCATTTTCATAGATTTTTAATTTATTATTACTTTTGTCAGATTCAAATTATTTCTGTGACCATTGTGGGTTTTTCCTTTCATTAAACGAGGAGTACCAACAATTTTGACCACGTATGTATGTATGTACAAACACACACACACACACATATGTATATATATATATATATATATATATATATATATACACATACACACATACATATATATATATATACACACACATATATATACACACACACATATATATACACACATACATATACATACATACACATATATATACACACACATACATATATATATAGTGATGTAGCAGACATCCCTTTAATGGTTTGGTGTGTTTTTGAATGACCATGTACCTTCCTCTTTAACGGACTGGTCACATGACTGTGACATCACACAGGTCCTTATGCACACAGAGGGTGTGGACACATGACTCTGACATCAGTTAAGGTCCTATCTGTGTGTGTGCTGCAGTATATATAAACCCTGTGTGATTTGTGACAGGTGTGTTCCGGTGTGTAGGAGTTCCTGGGTGTTGGGAGCTCCTGTGTGGACACCGTGTGAGCGGCACGAGGCTGTTCCCTGTGTGTGGGGAACACCGCTCGTGGGAAGCCTGGTGAGGCCTGGTGGACTCCGGTGGAGGTGAAGCCTGGATCCCTGTGAGAGTGTGGGGGATGCCAGTAAGCCTCGGAGTGCCACACAAGCACCGCTCGTGTGAGGCCTGGTGAGGCCTGGTGGACTCCGGTGGAGGTGAAGCCTGGATCCCTGTGTGTGTGTGTGGGATGCCAGTAAGCCTCGGAGTGCCACACAAGCGTCCTGGAGGACAGAGCCTGGATCTGTGTGTGAGAGATGCCAGTGGTCTTGGACGGGTGGAGGTCTGGAGACCACGTGTGGTCAAGCCTTAGAGTCACAGTGGTGAAATGGACTAAAAGCAGCTGAAAGCCGATAAAGGTAATACTCTTTATGTTATGGACATTTTCATGGACATTGTTTTATTACCTTGCGGAAGGCTGTAATTAGAGCCAAGTGGGCCGGTGTGCCACTTGGGCTCGTGGACATTATGTATGTGAAATACGGTTTATGAAGTGTAATAAACTGTGGATTGTGAAACACGGCAAAGTAGTTGCTGGTGTGCAGTGATTGACGCAGCAAAGCGAGTATCCCCCAGGATAATAAGTAGTGCTGCCTTACAATATATATACACACACATATACATACATGTGTATATATATATATATATATATATATATATATATATATGTGACACCCCAGGGGTCTGGTTGCCACAGTAATAGAGATATTATGTCTGAGAGCAAGTGGGAGGTTTCTCTGGTCAGGATCCCTAAACATGCAACACGGTCCGCCCAGACCTGGGAGGGGAGGAATCTGCCCTTTTAAACTGGGTCTGGGGCGGGATTAGAGTAGTCAGAGTGAAGCTGCAGACAGAGTCAGAGTCTGGAGAGGGAAAGTGAGATCAGGAGCTCTGGAGGAGCAGTAGCTGAAGTCCAGGGGCTGGAGCTGAGCAGAGCTCGCCCTGGACGAAGACACTAAAACCGGACACAGGAGTCCGAGGCTGTGGGGACTGATATACACCCAGCAGCAGAAACCAGCCGGCAGGGGATTCCAGGTCCTCTGGCCATAGAAGCCCGGAGGCTCAGTCACAAAGAAGGGACCAGCGCCGCCATCCA
Source organism: Phyllobates terribilis (assembly GCF_046119375.1). NCBI lineage: Eukaryota > Metazoa > Chordata > Amphibia > Anura > Dendrobatidae > Phyllobates > Phyllobates terribilis. The sequence goes on along the minus strand of NW_027362950.1, from coordinate 1,139,365 downwards.
GGAGCGGAGGCTAACAGAAGGCCCCAAGTCACCAGCCATACGGGTGAGCACCACACGGTATACTCAGGGACGTGGTCTACTTGTAACCGCTGACAGCAAGGTAGCCAGGAAGAGTGCAGATAAACGGGGAGGCCTACAACTCCACCTGGCCAGGGGAACTCCTGCTTGCTCGCAGACTGACCAGGCCCCTTATACTAGCCAGTACTCCCGGGAGGGTCTGCCTTGTACCATCAGTAAAGACCCTAAACTGCACCTCCCGTCTCTGTGATTCCTTGCCGCTCCTGCACCATTAGCACTGGGACCCTCAGACCATCACTCCCATCATCTTCCACATTAGCTGCCCTGAGGCAATACTTCTCCCGTGGGGAGTCATCCCATACTCGGCTGCGCAAACAACATCAGCCTCAGCGGTCTGCAGCGCAGCGGCGGTCCCCAATGACCGCAATCCACGGGTGGCGTAGTCGGACACTTATTACAATACAAAAAGACTGCCACTGGTTTGACCACCCTGGGCACGGACCGGGTCACCGTCACACGGAGACTACAACCCCCAGCATTCTACAACAGGCCCGGTTCCGGGTTCCCCTGCACAACACAGGCCCAGGGGGTGCGTCAACTTTGGCGTAGTCGGCAGGATTTCGTGCCCGCAACCACCGGGTACTGCGTGCCTGAAAAAGAGACTTTTATACTTACCTGTGGTGAAGTTTCCCGCCGTCCGGAGTCGTTTCCCGCCATCCGGAGCCGATTCCCGCCATCGGACGCCATCTTGGACTGTTTCCCGCCGTCTTCTGCCTTCTTCCCGCCATCCGCAGCTGCTTCCCGCCTTCGGACGCCATCTTCGGGATGCCGCACGGGAAGAAGAGGGGCGTGGACGCCGAAAGCGCGCGAGATCCGAAGCTCCGCCCCACGCTCTGACGCTGCGCAAGGTCCTGGAAGGGAGGAAGAGCGACGCTGACGTCATCGGAGCGCGACGCCAGGTCCTCAACCCCGACGATCGACTGCGGAGCCGCGGCCTACGGAAGAAGAGCATTGCAAGGTAGGCCACGGTCCACTAGGGGGGAGGAGGATGCCGGACACCGAGGGGAGCTCCACTGCCACAGCCACCGCCAGCGCAACCGCTGCAGCAGTCATGCCATTCACCATGCCCTATATCCCGGGGGCAACCTGGCTACCCCAGTACTCAGGGGAGTCACATACTCTAAATGACTTTAGAGAAAGACTGGATAGCCTCTTCCAGGTGTACCCCCTCACAGAAGAGCAAAAAGTGAGCATCCTGGTGGCCCAATTAATCGGGGCAGCCCAAAGGGAGGTAAAGTCCTGGCCACCTGGGAGGAAGAGGACTGTCAGAGAAATACTAGCCCGGCTGAAAGACACATTTGACACCCGCACCTCAGCCGAAATAAAACTAAGATTTTATGGGTGCAAACAACGGGCACATGAGAGTATAAGAGACTATGCTCTAAACCTACAAGAGGCCCTGAGAGCCATTAAGCAGGCAGACCCTGACAGCGTGGGAAATGAAGATAAGCTGTTGACTGAACAATTTATTGAGGGTCTTCTGTGCAATGCCCACCGAACCCAGTTGCGGGCAATGGCCTTACAGGACCCTGACCTGGACTTTGCACAGTTCAAGGACAGAGCCATCCGGGTGCTCCGAGAACCGGCACCAGGTGGCGCTGTGACCCACAGGCGCCCTGCTATCACTTACCACCAGGAGACGGCGCCCTTGTCTGCAGGGCCTGTGGGAGCTGATGCGCAGGCTTTAAACAGTGACCCGGCTACTGACCTGCACCATCAGGTCCAAGAGCTGACTAAAAGCGTTGCCGCGCTAACCAGAACTGTGCAGTCTTTACAGGTCTCTTCTCCAGGAAAGATCCAGCTGGCATCCGGACCGGAGGACGTAACGTGGCGCCGACTGAGGAGGACCCCACCGGCCAGAGGAAGACCCAGCGACAGATACAACGAGGAAGGACGACCCATCTGCCGCCGCTGCAATCAACCCGGACATGTGGCAAGGTACTGTCATTTAAACGGGCACAACCTGGGGTAGAGGGCCAACCCCCAGGCATAAGACCATCAGGCCCATCAAACTGGCGTGATAAATACGTAGGGGGACGTCCAATCTTGCCTGTTGTACTGGATGGCATTCCTATGAGTGCCCTACTAGACACTGGGTCACAGGTGACCACCATCCCGTACGTGCTCTTTAAACAGTACTGGAATGACTCGGACATAACCCGCTACCCAGATGACGACCTGAGTATCATCGCCAGCAATGGTCAGCCCGTGCCGCAGGTGGGATTCAAAGAGGTGACCATTAAGATCGGTAAAGTCGAACTGGCGGCACAAGGACTGATTATAGTGGACATAGACCGTCATGAGAGTCACCCTAGAATAACCTTGGGAACTAATGTGATTGAAAATTGTCTTGCAGAGGTGATTCTCATTTTACAGCAGGTTGCCAAGAACGCCAGTTCCGGCCAGCAGCGTGTGCTCCAAAAAGAGATCCGGGCACTGATGAAGCGGCAACAGGTGGAACTATCTGGTGGTGAGATAGGTAGCGTGAGAATGTGTGACCCGTTCCCTATTGCCATGCCCCCAAAAAGTGAGATGATGATTTGGTGCCGGGCAGCTATTGGTCTAAGAGGTAGAGACTACCAAGCAATGGTAGAACCCGTCTACTCAGACAGTAGGCCCACCATTTTGACAGCACGGGGGGTGGTCGATGTACGCCATGGGAGGGTGCCCGTTCGCATCATAAATATCGGGGAGAGAGAAGTACACCTGCCCCGGTATGCCACGCTAGCCAAATTTTTCACCATAAACCAGAATTCTGTACAGGCCGTGGAACCCTTGCCTCCATCTCAACCAGAGGAAGGTAACGGCTCTAAGAAACCAATGGAGGACTGGTGTCAGCAACTGCATTTGGGTACTGACTCCACTCCCTCACACCAGAAACAGGGAGTCTATCGGGTGGTTCGAGAGTACGAGAGAGTGTTTAGTAAACACCCGCTAGACTTCGGGCGAGTAAAGGGGGTAGAACACCACATCCCCACGGGAGACCATCCTCCCATAAAGGAGAGATACCGACCCGTACCCCCGGCACACTACCAACACGCCAAGGGGATGCTTAGAGACATGAAGGAGGCTGGGGTAATCAGGGACAGCTGTAGCCCCTGGGCAGCTCCACTAGTCTTAGTGAAAAAGAAAGACAACACCTTGAGAATGTGTGTAGACTACAGGAAGGTCAACCGTATCACACACAAAGATGCGTACCCGTTACCAAGGATAGAAGAGTCCTTAGCTGCATTAAAATCTGCTAACTTCTTCTCTACTTTGGATCTCACTAGCGGGTACTGGCAGGTTCCTGTAGCAGAGGCGGACCGGGAGAAGACCGCATTCACCACCCCGATGGGTCTCAGTGAATTTAACTGTATGCCGTTCGGGCTCTGCAACGCACCAGGAACCTTCCAACGGTTGATGGAATGCTGTCTAGGACACCGGAACTTCGAGACGGTCCTGTTATACCTGGACGATGTCATCGTCTATTCCAAGACCTACGAGGACCACCTGAAACACCTGGCAGAAGTGTTTGAAGCTCTGGCAAACTACGGCCTAAAGGTGAAACCCTCCAAGTGTCACCTCCTGAAACCAAAGGTGCAGTACCTGGGGCACGTGGTGAGTGCTGACGGAGTGGCTCCCGACCCTGATAAGATCACCGTAATTAAGGACTGGCCAAGACCCTCCAGCATAAAGGAAGTGCGGCAGTTCCTCGGGTTGGTAGGCTACTACCGAAGATTCATTCCCGGTTTCACCAAAATGGCAGCCCCTATGCAGGACCTCCTGATAGGTCAATCTCGGAAAGCCAAAAACCAGAAGCCGCCCTTCAGGTGGGAAAAGCTGGAAGAGGAGTCCTTTTGCCAGCTGAAGATGGCCCTCACGGGGGATGAAATCCTGGCATATCCAGACTACAGCCAGCCCTTTATCCTCCACACGGACGCAAGCAACATCGGGCTAGGAGCCGTACTGTCCCAGATCCAGCAAGGGAAAGAACGGGTAATCGCTTATGCCAGCCGAAAGCTACGGCCCACGGAGTGGAACCCTGAGAATTATAGCTCATTCAAGCTGGAGTTCCTGGCAGTAGTGTGGGCAGTGACCGAACGCTTCAAGCATTACCTTGCCTCCTCCAAATTCACCGTGTACACGGATAACAACCCGTTGACACACCTGGACACTGCAAGGCTCGGTGCCCTGGAACAGAGATGGATGGCCCGCCTGTCCAACTTTGAATTCACCATCAAATACCGGGCAGGACGATCAAATGCCAACGCGGATGCCCTGTCTAGAATGCCGAACTTACCGGACGTAGGGGAAGATCCAGAAGATCTGGAAGAAGTTGAGCTCCCTGCGTTCCACCGTCATGGGATTACCCTGTATTCCCACCGTGTGAAGGACAGGCGCTCCGTGACGTTCAATCCCTTGCCCCACTACAACTGGGCGGAGACGCAAGACAGTGATCCCGCAGTCCATTTGGTGAAGGAAATGCTGACCCAGGCCGATGCCCGTCTTGACCCAGATGCTCCGGAGGAGACCAAGCAACTGTGGAAGGAGAAAAGTAAGCTGTTCCTCTACAGGGAGAAGCTGTGCCGGAGAATGGTTAACTCTCGAACGCATGAGTTGACCTGGCAGGTAGTGGTCCCAAGACGAGACGCGGCTATGGTTCTGGAGGCATACCACAACGGAGCAGGGCATTTCGGATGGAAGAAGCTGGAGTTCTTGTTGCGTGAACGGTTCGACTGGGTAGGCATGAGAGGAGCCATCGAGAGGTGGTGCAGAGACTGTGGCCCGTGCCACCTGAGAAGAAAGGACCGTGCTAGCCAGAAGACTCCCTTGCAGCCCATCATCACCAGACAGCCACTGGAACTGGTAGCCCTGGACCATGTGAAACTGGCTCCAAGCAGATCTGGGTATGTCTACGCCCTCACAATCATAGATCATTACTCCCGGTTCCTGATGGTAGTCCCGGTCAAGGACTTAACGGCTCAAACAGCAGCTAGAGCCTTCCAGCAGCACTTCTGCCGTCCACACGGGTACCCGGACCAAGTGTTGACAGACCAAGGACCAGCCTTCGAAGCGGAGGTCTTCCAGGAGTTCTGCAACCTGTATGGCTGCAAGAAGATAAGAACAACGCCCTATCACCCTCAAACCAATGGACTCTGCGAGAAGATGAACCAGGTGGTGATAGATCTGCTAAAAACATTGCCCCTGGAAGAACGCAGTCTGTGGCCTGAGAAACTGCCCGATCTGGTGGACCTGTATAACCACATCCCTGTAGGTTCCACCAACTGTACCCCGGCTTACTTAATGAGAGCAAGACCTGGTAAGCTGCCTATCGACCTGAATATGGGAGTCCTGACGCCTGAGGACACCTCGCCAGAGGCAGACTGGGATACAGAACGGCAGCAGCAGTATCGGAAAGTACAGGAGAGCGTCGAGCGAAGTCTGTCTCAAGCTAGAGAAAGGCAAGAGAAGGCTTATAACCAGTATGCTCCCGCTGTTCCCCTGGTACCTGGAGAGCAGGTCTTGAAGAGGAAGAGGCGGCTCCACAAGTTGGATGACCAGTGGAAGAAGGACCCGTACACCGTACTGCCATCAAGCCATGAGAACCCAAAAATCTGCGTAATCAGTAAGGATGGAGGAGAAACCACAGCCATTGTCTCCAGAGACCACCTGAAGAAGTGTCCCGAGCAGCTGCAAAGCCCTGAAGAAGATCAAGAAAACCCTCAACCCGCAGAGGAAAGGGAAGAAATGATCAGTACAGTACTCGGAGACTTCCCCCGGTCTTGGACACAAGTAAACGGCGCTGTCGTAGTACCCGTCCTCACCTTTCTCCAGCCAGCCCCGCAAGTGCCTACAGAGGAACCGGTGGAGCTGGAAGAGCAGCCGGCCCAAGGGGCAGAAGAGTCCACACCAGCAGTACAGGAGGATCAACCCTCTGCTAGTAGTGAGCCTGCTTTGTCCCTAGTGAGCCAAAGAGTGCGCAGAAAGCTGCCCAGCTTGCCCATAACACCTCCTACACCCTGTAGTGCAGAACCAGTTAGTGAGCTCCGTAGGTCCACTAGAGTCACTAGAGGTCAGATGCCCGCTCGCTGGAGAATCTAAACCAATGCACTGTAAAGTTGACTGTTTATTGAAAAATGTTTATGGTTTATGTTTGTTGCCTGTTACTAATTATGTTTCTCAGTTACCCTGCAGATTTATTTGGACTAACAGGTTATGGACACTGGATAACCGGAACAGTTTTGTAGATAGTTGCACGTTGGTGCCTCTTGCGAAAACGGTCGCAGAAGAGAAAACCTGTCTGGCGTGGCCTCCTTGCGGCCCAAAGTAGTTAGTATACCCTTGCAGCCACGCCCAAGGACAACGCAAGGGGTTTGCTTTGGACAGGTCCCCTATTCTGTGCCAAGACTTCGCCTTGTTGGGTGAAATGGACAGCCCCTTTGTTTCATAAATTTCACCTTGGGTGATATGGACACCCGGTCACGGAAACGCCGTGACCTCTACAGACTAAAGCTTCTTGTAAATATGTTGTCTTATTATTGTTATACCTTGTATTTATGTTTCTTTAAAAATGTGTTTAGTCCCGGAGTACTAAAATTTACTAGGGGGGAATGTGACACCCCAGGGGTCTGGTTGCCACAGTAATAGAGATATTATGTCTGAGAGCAAGTGGGAGGTTTCTCTGGTCAGGATCCCTAAACATGCAACACGGTCCGCCTAGACCTGGGAGGGGAGGAATCTGCCCTTTTAAACTGGGTCTGGGGCGGGATTAGAGTAGTCAGAGTGAAGCTGCAGACAGAGTCAGAGTCTGGAGAGGGAAAGTGAGATCAGGAGCTCTGGAGGAGCAGTAGCTGAAGTCCAGGGGCTGGAGCTGAGCAGAGCTCGCCCTGGACGAAGACACTAAAACCGGACACAGGAGTCCGAGGCTGTGGGGACTGATATACACCCAGCAGCAGAAACCAGCCGGCAGGGGATTCCAGGTCCTCTGGCCATAGAAGCCCGGAGGCTCAGTCACAAAGAAGGGACCAGCGCCGCCATCCAGGAGCGGAGGCTAACAGAAGGCCCCAAGTCACCAGCCATACGGGTGAGCACCACACGGTATACTCAGGGACGTGGGCTACTTGTAACCGCTGACAGCAAGGTAGCCAGGAAGAGTGCAGATAAACGGGGAGGCCTACAACTCCACCTGGCCAGGGGAACTCCTGCTTGCTCGCAGACTGACCAGGCCCCTTATACTAGCCAGTACTCCCGGGAGGGTCTGCCTTGTACCATCAGTAAAGACCCTAAACTGCACCTCCCGTCTCTGTGATTCCTTGCCGCTCCTGCACCATTAGCACTGGGACCCTCAGACCATCACTCCCATCATCTTCCACATTAGCTGCCCTGAGGCAATACTTCTCCCGTGGGGAGTCATCCCATACTCGGCTGCGCAAACAACATCAGCCTCAGCGGTCTGCAGCGCAGCGGCGGTCCCCACTGACCGCAATCCACGGGTGGCGTAGTCGGACACTTATTACAATGCAAATAGACTGCCACTGGTTTGACCACCCTGGGCACGGACCGGGTCACCGCCACACGGAGACTACAACCCCCAGCATTCTACAACAGGCCCGGTTCCGGGTTCCCCTGCACAACACAGGCCCAGGGGGTGCGTCATATATATATATATATATTACACTACCGTTCAAAAGTTTGGGGGTCACCCCCAAAATTTTGTGTTTTCTATAATAACTCATACGTTTATTTATCAAATGAGTTGCAAAATGAATAGAAAATATTGTCCAGACATTGACAAGGTTAGAAATAATAATTTTTATTTGAAAGAATAATTTTCTCCTTCAAACTTTGCTTTTGTCAAAGAATGCTTCCTTTGCAGCAATTACAGCATTGCAGACCTGGCATTCTAGCTGTTAATTTGCTGAGGTAATCTTGAGAAATTTCCCCCCATGCTTCCTGAAGCCCCTCCCACAAGTTGGATTGGCTTGATGGGCACTTTTTGCGCACCATACGGTTAAGCTGCTCCCACAACACCTCAATGGGGTTGAGATCTGGTGACTGCGCTGGCCACTCCATTACAGATAGAAGACCAGCTGCCTGCTTCTTCCCTAAATAGGTCATGCATAATTTGGAGGTGTGCTGTTATAGGAAGAAATTGGCTCCAATCAAGCGCTGTCCACAGGGTATGGCATGGCGTTGCAAAATGGAGTGATAGCCTTCCTTATTCAAAATCCCATTTACCTTGTACAAATCTCCCACTTTACCAGCACCAAAGCAGCCCCAGACAAACACATTACCTCCACCAGGCTTGACAGATGGCGTCAGGCACTCTTCCAGAATCTTTTCAGTTGTTCTGCATCTCACAAATGTTCTTTTGTGTGATCCAAACACCTCAAACTTTGATGCGTCTGTCCATAAAACTTTTTTCCAATCTTCCTCTGTCCAATGTCTGTGTTCTTTTGCCCATATTAATCTTTTCCTTTTATTAGTCAGTCTCAGATATGGCTTTTTCTTTGCCACTTTGCCCTGAAGGCCAGTATACTCTTACATGCCAAGAGTGTGCAAAGCAGTCATCAAAGCAAAAGGTGGCTACTTTGAAGAACCTAGAATATAAGACATATTTTCAGTTGTTTCACACTTTTTTGTTAAGTATATAATTCCACATGTGTTAATTCATCGTTTTGATGCCTTCAGTGTGAATGTACAATTTTCAAAGTCATGAAAATACAGAAAAATCTTTAAATGAGAAGGTGTGTCCAAACTTTTGGTCTGTACTGTATATGTCCAGGAAGACATGCACATTTTCTCTTAATTTTTTCTTTTTCCTTTAAAAATGTATTCTTTTGATCTAAAGTAATGGACGGTATAGAGCCTGATGTTTTTTCATATACTGCTGAGGAAGAAGAACGGATCCTAGGTGCGCTGAAGGATGATGGGACTTTTTTAAGTACACCTTCCCTAGTGGATCTTAAACGTAAATATGAAAGTGATTCTAAAAGGATGATTATTCTACAACTGCATTTGGTTACTTTGGGACAGTATTATAAAGCTCGGAAAATACCACGGGGTTTACGTTCAAATATAAGACCCAATCTTTTTGGAAATAATTTGACTTTTTGCTCCCGTTTTTGTCAAATCTCCAATAGATATGCCTTGGATATAATTTTGTTGAATATTGACTTTTTACAACAGGAAATATTGAAAATGACAACTTACATTGTGAATACTGAGGAAAAATTGAAATCATTGCTCAAAATTGAGGAATGGGATTCCTTCAAGGATTTAATAATGACTAAGGTGCAGGGTTTGCGCATGGAATTTGAGGATGTAAAACGTCGTAAATGGAATCGAGATATGGAGGATTATCAAACTGGTCACATTTATAACTGGCAGAAGGGTGGATCTAATTCATCATGGAGTAAAAGAGGTTATTTAAGGACTGATAAAAGGCCTAACAAGCATGATATAAAAGGACATTTACAATTGTGTGATAATTTCTCCTTTAGACCTAGATCAGGAGCAACAGAGAGGATCCAACGGAAAAGAAGAGGGGGCAAACGGCACCGAAGACAACAGAAAAAAACAGGACAAAATCAAACCACGGCAGCAGAGACAAGTGATGACACGGAAAAAAGAAATGAACTCGTGGTAAATATCTCTAAAAAAAATTTGACCATATCACAGATGACTGTCTTGAATAAGGGTTTGTCATTTAGTATGAGCAAACATGTGGACTGGTTTCAGCTGGAGCTAGATCTCCAGAGATTTTTTTAGAAATGTCAAATTGAGAAATTGGTTTTCTGGTAGTGTGATTGTCCCTAAATGTATAACTAGTGAACTTAGTCTACAACAGGTTCAGGTGGCCAAAAGGGGTACCTTTACGCCACCTGTGAATCCTCCGGTAATTAATGCATTTATGGAAGCGGTACAGAGGGATGTGAAAGCATTGAGAGGGAACTCAAATAAAAGACTGAAATCTCCAAATTTGAGTACAGAGGAGATACGGGCTTTGCAGGACCATGTCCATGACAGCGACATCATTATAAAACCTGCCGATAAAGGTGGGGCTGTCGTCGTCATGGACAGGGTCATGTATATTGAAGAAATTAGAAGACAGTTGAGTGACAGTGAAGTTTATGTCAAGTTGGAAAAGGATCCAAAATTTCTATTTTTAAATTATTTGAAAGTTATTTTGGATGGGGATTTGGAAAATAATATAATTGATAAAGATCTTTATGATTATTTATACAGTATGTGGAGAATCCTACCACCCCTGTGATATATGTACTTCCTAAAATACATAAAAATCTTAATCATCCCCCGGGACGACCCATAGTCTCCGGGGTAAATTCATTAACGAGTAAAATTGGAATTTATCTTGATAGAATATTAAATCCATTGGCGAAAAATACTAAATCCTTTGTGAGAGATACCATGGATTTTTTATTAAAAATACAGGAAGTTGAATTAAAAAGTGAGGTCATTTTGGCCTCATTTGATGTGGTATCTCTATACACCTCCATTGATAATGGTAGGGGGGTGGAGGCGATTGAACGGAGACTGTTTTATACGGATCTTAGTGAAAATAATAGGAAATTTATTATTGAATTATTAGAGTCCATATTATATCATAATTATTTCCTATTTGGTGATGAATATTTCCTCCAGAAATGTGGAACCGCGATGGGGGCCAATATGGCCCCTGCTTCTGCAAATATTGTTATGGCTACATTGGAGGAGAACTTTGTCTATGTGTCCCACCACTTTAGACATGTCATGGCGTGGTGGCGATACATAGATGACGTCTTCCTCCTCTGGACAGGTACACAAGGGGAACTGGAGGATTTTTATGGATATTTGAATCAGGTCGATAGGACTGTCAAATTTACATTGGTGAGTTCATGTAAATCTATTCAGTTTTTGGATGTTTTTATCACACAGGAAAATGGAAAATTATTGACCTCCCTCTTCATTAAACCGACGGATCGAAATGATTTCCTGAGGTATAAAAGTCACCACCCAAAACGCATGATAGAATCATTACCTTTTAGCCAATATTTAAGAATTAAAAGAATAAAGAGTAGTGAGGAGGGCCTGTATAAGAGTGCACAGAAACTTACGAAAAAACTTAGGTCAAGAGGTTACCCTCAGAGACTGTTAAATAAACAGGAAAAAAAAGTCAGTGGATTAAATAGGGATATTATTCTGAATAAAATGACCAAAAATAATAAGGATGATAGAATACCTATGGTATCGACATATGGTGAAGAGAGTGAACAGGTGGCAAATATAGACAGGAGTCATTGGAAAATGTTAAATAGATGTTTCCCGGATGTGCCAGAATTTAAAAATCCCCCTCTTTTTTCTTATAGAAGAAATAAAAATATTAAAGATGTACTAGTACATTCAGATATTGGCCCCTCTAAAACTGTGACTCAGACATTCATTAAGGGTAGAGGTAGAAAGGGTTGTTATCCATGTCTTTCATGTGTCAACTGCCCGTTTATGTTAAAAGGTGATCGGTTTCTTCATCCAAAAACTCAAAAAGTATACAACATAAAAAAATTTTTTACATGTGATTCTGACTATATAATATATCTGTTAGAGTGCCCCTGCTCACTTTGGTATATAGGAGAAACTATGTGCGATTTTAAAACTCGCATGAATAATCATAGACATTCCATTAGAAAAAAGAGGATGGACTTACCTGTATCAAAGCATTTTGTGGAGGCGGGACATACTGTGATACAATTAAGATTTAGAATTATAGATGCGGTCCCTTTACAAAGACGGGGTGGAGATAGAATACGATTATTAAAAAGAAAGGAACTTGAGTGGATCCATAACTTGAATACGTTGAAGCCAAATGGACTGAATGCTGAATTTATTACAGCAGGTATCACCTGAGGAGTATGTTCAGACATCAGCAGTGTATGAAATTTGGGGTATTTTAAATATAATTGGATTTTTATATTTTAATATATTTATATATGGATATTTTTGGTTTCTTGCAGATCAATCACTCTCACTATGATATTTTGTGGAGTCGACGCGACCTGCTGCAACATGCGTATAAAGAAAGGGAGACTTCCTCTGGGAATGGATTTTTTCTTAAAAAAATGTTTTCTTTATATATATAGTAGTTGAAAATATTCAAGTTTCCACCTAATGAAGTTATAAAAATATATTTCTACATTATGAAATGGTATTCCTGTTTATGGAGAGAATTGAACTATAATGTATTCCCAATTATCGCCTGAGATTGGGAAAGGGGTGGGGACCTGAGGAAGGTTCCTCCTCTGACCTCTTAATTTCACTCCATGGATGAACCTAGGGATAGGGAATTCCATGGAAGGGTGTTTGGGTTATGTATTAATATATTATCTCTCCGTTCATTTATGGACATAGGAATTACCGTATGGATACTGTTATTATAATATAAATAAATTGAGAAATTATGAATAGGATGGTGTCCCTGATAATGAAAAGTGGGTGCGTTCTTGCAGTTAATAGAGGATAGGATTAATTATTTGAGTGCACATTTTGTTCATATTTGAAAATAATCTTCTGGTGGAGTTTGCCAATTAAAAAGATAGCGACCGTAGTGTTAGAAGCGTAAAGCGCTTGCCCGGTGATGTCACGATATGGGCGGACTAGGTTTGCCCCGGTCATGTGACAAAACAATGTGGGTCCCATGGGAGACATGCGCAGATTGGATTCTGAGACGCCGAGAACAGCGTGGAGGAAGTAGGATGTGTGGTTATGCATGATTGCTGCGGGGTGAGTCGCACCCTCATATGTATTATTTACAATGTACACCTGGCACTAATAATTATCAATCAAAGCACTTGTCACTTTATGAGGGTTATGGATCATGATATTGATGATAATAATGTATCTGTTTAAAATGTATCACTATGTATGTAATTTTAATATTATTTTGAGATATGCACTTTTGCACTTTCTTTGTGAAATCATGGTTTTGTATAAATTAATTGTAATTATGGAATCACTGTTTGTAACTATATATATTGCACCATATGCATTTGAACTCTGCTTGAAAAAGGTTCTATGAACCGAAACGTTGCTTCTTGGGCTCATTAAAGTCCATTTTTTCTAACGAATTTTTGGAGTGCTGCCTTTTGATATACTTTCCATTGATATGCAACAGTTTGGACAGACTGCTTGGAGGCCTGGCACCTGCTAGTGAGTAATGATTAAATAGTGCTGTCTTATATATATATATATATATACAGTACAGACCAAAAGTTTGGACGCACCTTCTCATTTAAAGATTTTTCTGTATTTTCATGACTTTGAAAACTGTACATTCACACTGAAGGCATCAAAACTATGAAATAACACATGTGGAATTATATACTTAACAAAAAAGTGTCAAACAACTGAAAATATGTCTTATATTCTAGGTTCTTCAAAGTAGCCACCTTTTGCTTTGATGACAGCTTTGCACACTCTTGGCATTCTCTTGATGAGCTTCAAGAGGTTGTCTAGATTTAAAAATCTTTAAATGAGAAGGTGTGTCCAAACTTTTGGTCTGCACTATATATATATATATATATATATATATATATATATGTATATTATATACACACACATACACACTTGCATATTTTATTTATATAAGTAAATATAAAAATCTATATATATGTAACTATTTATATATTGTGACAGGATTAGAGAATAAGTTCAAGCGATCACCGTCCCCTGGACCAGACATGTGCTTCAGGTATTCCAAGGCACAATTCATACGAGGCAGGTTTGGTACTACTGGTTACAACCAATTTTACAAAGTCCTGACTCACCAGAGCTCGGCCTCGTTCACAGCTCTTAACCCAAACAATTGCTTTACTCACAGCAGTTTTCCCAGGAGCAGAGAGAGCCTCTTCTTGTGGACTCTCAGCCCTATTATACCAGACCTGAACATTGCAGGTGATTAGCCAGAAAATACACTGTTCTCATGAGCGGATCGAAGGTGACATGCACACACCACACGTTTCCTCCGCTCATGTTACATATCCTCCCATCTGTTTCTGTGGCACCCCAGGGGTCTGGTTTCCACAGTAACAGCAATGTTATGTCTGAGAGCAGGTGGGAGGTCTCTTGGTCAGGAATCCTATGCATGCCGCACCTCCTGCCCAGTCCTGGGAGGGGAAGAACTTCCCCTATATAAACCTGGGGCTGAGGCAGGGTTAGTGAGTAGAGAAGAAGTAGAGACAGAGAAGCAGATATAGGAAAAGAACATCAGGAGCTCTGTGGGAGCAGTGCTACAAGGAGTCAGGGGCTGGCAGCTGCAGAGCTCGCCCTGACTGAGAAGTTATCACCGGACCCGGAGTCCGAGGCTGTGGGGACTAACTCCTATCCAGCAGCAGAAACCGACCGGCAGGGGATTGCAGGTCCTCTGGCCCAGAAACCCGAAGGCACGGTCACACGCGTGGGACCAGCACCACCGTCGTGGAGCGGAAGCTACTAGAAGGCCCCGAGTCACCGGCCATACGGGTGAGCACCACACGGTACACTCAGGGACGTGGGCTACTTATACCCGCCTCTAGCAAGGTAGCCAGAAGAGTATCGTTAGTTTGGGAGGCCTACAACTCCGCCTGGCCAGGGGAGATCCCATCTGCTCAAGGACTGACCAGGCCCCAATCGCTAGCCAGTACTCCGGGAGGGTCTATCTTTGTCACCAGTAAAGACCCTGAACTACACCGTACCGTCTCCGAGTGGTTCCTGCTACCCCCATCATCCACGTCGGCTGCCCTGAGGCCATACCCCTCCCGTTGGGGGTTATACTATCACGCTGCACAATCCTACCACCGGCCTCAGCGGTCTGCCCTGCAGCAGCAGCTCCTTAGCTGTACTCAACGGGTGGCGTAGTCGTCCAACATCTACCGCTAATACAGCGCCACTTAGTCTGACTCCCTGGGCACGGACCGGATCACCGCCACGAGACTACAACCCTCAACAGATCCGGCTCCGGGTAAGCTCCCGCGTGCGCAACGCTGCGCGACACAGGCCCAGGGGCGCGTCAACTTTTGGCGTAGTCGGCAGGATTTCGTGCCCGCAACCACCGGGTACTGCGTGCCTGAAAAAGACTGTTCAAACTTACCTGTGGTGAAGATTCCCGCCATCCGGCGCCATCTTCAGCTTCCTTCCCGCCATCGGTGGAGTTTTCCCGCCATCCGGCGCCATCTTCAGCCTTCTTCCCGCCATACATGGAGTTTTCCCGCCATTGGACGCCATCTTGAGGACGGCGCGCGGGAAGAAGAGGGGCGTGGACTCCGAAAGCGCGCGAGAACTGAGGCCCCGCCTCACGTCCGGACGTTGCGTAAGGTCCTGGAAGGAGCCCAGCAGACGCCGACGTCACAGGAGCGCGACGGAAGGTCCTCAACCCTGACGATCCACTGCGGAGCCGCGGCCTACGGAAGAGGATCATCGCAAGGTAGGCCACGGTCCACTAGGGGGGAGAAGGATGTCGGATACGGAGGAGAGCTTCACCGCTTCAACCCCCGCCAGCGCCACCGCTGTTGCGGTCATGCCTTTCACCATGCCCTATATCCCGGGGGCAGCCTGGCTACCCCGGTACTCAGGGGAGTCACATACCCTGCATGACTTTAGAGAAAAGCTGGATAGCCTCTTCCAGGTGTACCCCCTCACAGAGGAGCAAAAAGTGAGCATCCTGGTGGCCCAATTAACCGGGGCAGCCCAAAGGGAGGTAAAGTCCTGGCCACCTCGGGGGAGGACTGTCGCAGGGATACTAACCCGGCTGAGGGACACCTTTGATACCCGCACCTCAGCCGAGATCAAGCTTAGATTGTACGGGTGCAAACAGCGGGCACATGAGAGTATAAGGGACTATGCCCTGAACCTACAAGAGGCCCTGAGAGCCATTAAGCAGACCGACCCTGACGGCGTGGGAGACGAGGACAGGCTGTTGACTGAACAATTTATAGAGGGTTTATATTGCAATGCCCACCGAACCCAGTTGCGGGCAATGGCCTTACAGGACCCTCATCTGGGATTTGCACAGTTCAAGGACAGAGCCATCCGGGTGCTTCGAGAACCGGCACCAGGTGGCGTTGTGACCCCCAGACGCCCCACTACCACTTACCACCAGGAGGCGGCGCCCTTGTCGGCAGGGCCTGTGGGAGCTGATGCGCAGGCTTTGAACAATGACTCGGCTCCAGACCTGCACCATCAGGTCCAAGAGCTAGCTAAAAGCGTTGCTGCGCTAACCCGAACTGTGCAGTCTTTACAGGTTTCCACTCCAGGGAAGATCCAGCTGGCATCCGGACCGGAGGACATCCCGTGGCGTCGACCAAGGAGGACCCCACCGGCCAGAGGAAGACCCAGCGACCGATACAACGAGGACGGACGACCCATCTGCCGCCGCTGCAATCAACCCGGCCATATGGCAAGGTACTGTCCTTTAAACTGGCACAACCTGGGGTAGAGGGCCAACCCCCAGGAAAAAGATCACCAGGCCCATCGAACTGGCGCGACAAATATGTGGGAGGACGTCCAGTCTTACCCGTGGTACTGGATGGCATTCCTATGAGTGCCCTACTGGACACCGGGTCACAGGTCACCACCATCCCGTACGTGCTCTTCAAGCAGTACTGGAATGACTCGGATATCACCCGCTACCTTGACGACGACTTGAGTATCATCCCCAGCAATGGTCAGCCCGTGCCACAGATTGGATTTAAAGAGGTGACCATTAAAATCGGTAGAGTCGAACTGGCAGCACAGGGACTGATCATTGTAGACATTGACAAACACGAGAGTCACCCAAAGATAACTCTAGGAACTAATGTAATTGAAAATTGTCTTGCAGAGGTGATTTTCCTTTTACAGCAGGTTGCCAAGAACGCCAGCTCCGGCCAGCAGTGAGTGCTCCAGAAAGAGATCCGGGCACTGATGCGACGGCAACAGCTAGAACTCTCCGGTGGTGAGATTGGTAGCGTGCGAATGTGTGACCCTTTCCCTATTGCCATGCCCCCGAAAAGTGAAATGATGATTTGGTGCCGGGCAGCTATTGGTCTGAGAGGTAGAGATTACCAGGCAATGGTAAAACCAGTTTACTCAGACAGTAGGCCCACCATTTTGACAGCACGGGGGGTGGTCAATGTACGCCATGGGAGGGTGCCCGTTCGCATAATAAATATCGGGAAGAGGGAAGTGTACCTGCCCCGGTATGCCACGCTAGCCAAATTGTATACCATCAATCAAGATTCCATACAGTCCGTAGAACCCTTGCCTCCATCTTCCCCGGAGGAAGGTAACGGCTCTAAGAAAACAATGGAGGACTGGTGTCAGCAACTACATTTGGGTACTGACTCCACTCCCTCACACCAGAAACAGGGAGTCTATCGGGTGGTTCAAGAGTACGAGAGAGTGTTTAGTAAACACCCGTTAGACTTCGGGCGAGTCAAGGGGGTAGAACACCACATCCCCACGGGAGACCATCCTCCCATAAAAGAGAGGTATCGACCCGTACCCCCTGCACACTACCAACACGCCAAGGGGATGCTTAGAGACATGAAGGAGGCTGGGGTGATCAGGGATAGCTGTAGCCCCTGGGCAGCTCCACTAGTCTTAGTCAAAAAGAAAGACAACACCATGAGGATGTGTGTAGATTACCGGAAAATCAACCGTATCACACACAAGGATGCGTACCCCTTACCAAGGATAGAGGAGTCTTTGGCTGCTTTAAGATCTGCTAACTTCTTCTCTACCTTGGATCTCACAAGTGGGTACTGGCAGGTTCCTGTAGCAGAGGCGGACCGGGAGAAGACCGCATTCACCACCCCGATGGGACTTAGCGAGTTTACCTGCATGCCGTTCGGACTCTGCAACGCACCAGGAACCTTCCAACGATTAATGGAGTGCTGTCTGGGCCACAGAAACTTCGAGACGGTCCTGTTGTACCTGGACGATGTCATCGTATATTCCAAGACGTATGAGGACCACCTGAAACACCTGGCGGAAGTGTTCGAAGCTCTGGCAAGCTACGGCCTAAAGGTGAAACCCTCCAAGTGTCACCTCCTGAAACCAAAGGTGCAGTACCTGGGACACGTGGTGAGCGCTGATGGAGTGGCTCCCGACCCTGATAAGATCACCGCAATTAAGGAATGGCCAAGTCCCTCCAGTGTAAAGGAAGTGCGGCAGTTCCTCGGGTTGGTAGGCTATTACCGCAGATTCATCCCCGGTTTCACCAAAAAGGCAGCTCCTATGCAGGACCTCCTGATAGGCCAGTCCCGGAAGGCCAAGAACCAGAAGCCACCCTTCAGATGGGAGAAGTTAGAAGAAGAGTCCTTCCGCCAGCTGAAGATGGCCCTCACGGGGGATGAAATCCTGGCGTACCCTGATTACAGCCAGCCCTTTATCCTCTACACCGACGCAAGTAACATCGGGCTAGGAGCCGTGCTGTCCCAGATCCAGCAGGGGAAAGAACGAGTAATCGCTTACGCCAGCCGAAAACTGCGACCCACCGAGAGAAACCCTGAGAATTACAGCTTATTTAAGCTAGAGTTCCTGGCAGTGGTGTGGGCAGTCACCGAACGCTTTAAGCACTACCTCGCTTCCCCCCGGTTCACCGTGTACACGGATAACAACCCGTTGACACACCTGGACACAGCAAGACTCGGTGCCCTAGAGCAGAGATGGATGGCCCGTCTGTCCAACTACGAGTTCACAATCAAATACCGGGCAGGACGCTCCAATACCAACGCGGACGCCCTGTCCAGGATGCCAAACCTACCGGACGTAGGAGAAGATCCAGAGGGACTGGAAGAAGTCGAACTCCCCGCGTTCCACCGTCATGGGACTATCCAGTATTCCCACCGGGTAAGGAGTAAGCAAGCTGCTACGTTTAATCCCTTGCCTCACTACAACTGGGCGGAAACGCAAGACAGTGACCCTGCCGTCCGACTGGTGAAGGAGATGCTGACTCGGCCAGAGGCTCGCCTTGACCCAGACGCTCCGGAGGAAGCCAAGCAACTGTGGGCTGAGAAGAGTCGACTGTTCCTTTATAAGGGGAAGTTGTGCCGCCGAATGGTTAACTCCCGGACGCATGAACTAATTTGGCAAGTAGTGGTGCCACGAAGAGACGCAGCCATGGTGATGGAGGCATACCACGACGGGGCTGGACACTTCGGATGGAAGAAGCTGGAGTTCCTGCTGCGCGGGCAGTTCCACTGGGTAGGCATGAGGGGAACCATCGAGAGGTGGTGCAGAGACTGTGGCCCGTGCAACCTAAGAAGGAAGGACCGTGCCAGCCAGAAGACTCCCCTGCAGTCCATCGTCACCCGGCAGCCGTTGGAATGGTAGCCTTGGATCATGTAAAACTGACCCCAAGCAGAAGTGGCTACGTCTACGCACTAACCATCGTGGATCACTACTCCCGGTTCTTGGTTGTCGTCCCCGTCAAGGACTTAACAGCTCGAACAGCAGCTAGAGCCTTCCAGCAGCATTTCTGCCGTCCACACGGGTACCCGGACCAAGTTTTGACAGACCAGGGACCTGCCTTTGAAGCGGAGGTCTTCCAAGAATTCTGCACTCTGTATGGCTGCCGGAAGATAAGGACGACACCCTATCATCCGCAAACTAATGGACTTTGTGAGAAAATGAACCAGGTGGTGATAGATCTTCTGAAAACATTGCCCCTGGAAGAACGCAGTCTGTGGCCCGAGAGGCTGCCCGACCTAGTGGACCTATACAACCACATCCCGGTAGGTTCCACCAACTGTACCCCGGCTTACCTGATGAGGGCAAGACCTGGTAAGCTACCTGTTGACCTGGAGATGGGAGTCCTGACACCCGAGGACACTTCACCAGAAGCAGACTGGGACACAGAGAGGCAGCAGCAGTACCGGAAAGTACAGGAGAGCGTGGAGCGAAGTCTCTGTCAAGCTAGGGAAAGACAAGAGAAAACTTACAACCAGTATGCTCCCGCTGTTCCCCTGGTACCCGGAGAGCAGGTCTTGAAGAGGAAAAGGCGGCTCCACAAGTTGGACGACCAGTGGGAGAAGGACCCGTACATCGTACTGCCCTCAAGCCACGACAACCCAAAGGTCTGTACCATCAGTAAAGACGGAGGGGAAACCACAACCATTGTATCCCGGGATCACCTGAAGAAGTGTCCCGAACAGCTACGGAACCCTGAAGAGGAACAAGAAGACCCTCGACCCGTAGAGGAAAGGGAAGACATGGTTAGTACTGTGTTCGGAGACTTCCCTCGGTCTTGGACTCAAGTCAATGGCGCAGTTGTGGTACCTGTACTCACCTTCCTCCAACCAGCATCCCAAGCACCTACGGAGCAACAGGTAGAGCTGGAAGAACAGCCGGTCCAGGAGGCAGAAGACCCCACACAGGCAGACCAGGAGGATCAACCCTCTGCTTATAGTGAACCTGCCATACCTCTAGTGAGCCAAAGGGCCCGTGGACAGCTGCCCAGTTTACCCTTGACAGCTCCTACACCCTGTAGTTCAGGGCTAGACAGTCAGCTCTGTAGGTCCACTAGGGCCACTAGAGGCCAGTTACCCGCACGTTGGAGGATTTGAAGTGTTTAAATTGTTTTATTTGTGGTCACCTGTCTGTTACTTGTGTATAATTATGTGTTTCTAGTTATTTATAGGAGTCCTTGGTGGATTTACCGGGAATCCTTTATACATGGTTGGAGCGTAACCTAGGGATGGACTAAAGACTGTTAAGGACTCGGGGCAGGACAGACCCCTACCTGGTTACGTCTCCCTGTTTTTGTGAAATGGACACCTTGCTTTTCTTCAAAAACTGCACCCGGTTGCGGACACGCCGTGACCATTCTAATATGTTTTTTTTTATTGTACCGTTTCTGTTTGTATTGGTTATGTTTTTCTAAAATATGTTTAGTCCCGGAGTACTAAATTTCACTAGGGGGGAATGTGGCACCCCAGGGGTCTGGTTTCCACAGTAACAGCAATGTTATGTCTGAGAGCAGGTGGGAGGTCTCTTGGTCAGGAATCCTATGCATGCCGCACCTCCTGCCCAGTCCTGGGAGGGGAACAACTTCCCCTATATAAACCTGGGGCTGAGGCAGGGTTAGTGAGTAGAGAAGAAGTAGAGACAGAGAAGCAGATATAGGAAAAGAACATCAGGAGCTCTGTGGGAGCAGTGCTACAAGGAGTCAGGGGCTGGCAGCTGCAGAGCTCGCCCTGACTGAGAAGTTATCACCGGACCCGGAGTCCGAGGCTGTGGGGACTAACTCCTATCCAGCAGCAGAAACCGACCGGCAGGGGATTGCAGGTCCTCTGGCCCAGAAACCCGAAGGCACGGTCACACGTGTGGGACCAGCACCGCCGTCGTGGAGCGGAAGCTACTAGAAGGCCCCGAGTCACCGGCCATACGGGTGAGCACCACACGGTACACTCAGGGACGTGGGCTACTTATACCCGCCTCTAGCAAGGTAGCCAGAAGAGTATCGTTAGTTTGGGAGGCCTACAACTCCGCCTGGCTAGGGGAGATCCCATCTGCTCAAGGACTGACCAGGCCCCAATCGCTAGCCAGTACTCCGGGAGGGTCTATCTTTGTCACCAGTAAAGACCCTGAACTACACCGTACCGTCTCCGAGTGGTTCCTGCTACCCCCATCATCCACGTCGGCTGCCCTGAGGCCATACCCCTCCCGTTGGGGGTTATACTATCACGCTGCACAATCCTACCACCGGCCTCAGCGGTCTGCCCTGCAGCAGCAGCTCCTTAGCTGTACTCAACGGGTGGCGTAGTCGTTCAACATCTACCGCTAATACAGCGCCACTTAGTCTGACTCCCTGGGCACGGACCGGATCACCGCCACGAGACTACAACCCTCAACAGATCCGGCTCCGGGTAATCTCCCGCGTGCGCAACGCTGCGCGACACAGGCCCAGGGGCGCGTCATTTCTACCTCAGCACCGGAATATTCTTAGCTCTTAAATCATTAAACCAAAACTAGGACCCTGGACAGGGCACCTGTATTGGCCAGCTGACGTCCGGGTCTATGCTCTACAGAAAAACTAAAATATTTTATTACGTTTCTATGATCTGGGATCTCAGAAAACATATCCCTATTGTCATGGCCAGCTCCAGGTTTTTCTGGGCCCTGGGCAAAAGAGTCTCAGTGGGCCCCCTTAACACATACCACGATTCATATATATATATATATATATATATATATATATATATATATATATATATATATATAATACAATGCAAAGATTTCACTTCTTACAGTACATGAGATATATCTATTGTAAATTCTACAAAAGCTCAAAAAACGGCGAATTGCTCCACACAGGATACTGGCCCCCATAAAATGCTCCATACAGAATACTGGCCCCCATATAAAGCTGCATACGGAATACTGGCCCCCATATAACGCTCCATACGGAATACTGGCCCTCACATAACGATCCATACAGAATACTAGCCCCCATATAACGCTCCATACAGGATATTTTCCCCCATATAACGGTCCGTACAGGATACTGGTCCCCTTATAACGCTCTATACAGGATACTGGCCCCCTTATAACGCTCTATACAGGATACTGGCCCCCATATAATGCCCCATGCAGGATGTCCCTTTCCCACCCATATAATGCTCCATGCAGGATGTCCCTTTCCCCCCATATAATGCCCCATGCAGGATATCCCTCTTCCCCACCATATAATGCCCCATGCAGGATGTTATCCCCCCTCTTTATAATGCCCCATGCAGGATGTCTCCCCCCCCTATATAATGCCCCATGCAGGATGTCTCCCCCCCTCTTTATAATACCCCATGCAGGATGTCTCCCCCCTTATATAATGCCCCATGCAGGATGTCTCCCCCCCCTCTTTATAATGCCCCATGCAGGAAGTCTCCCCCCTATATAATGCCACATGCAGGATGTCACCCCCCCTCTTTATAATGCCCCATGCAGGATGTCACCCCCATATAATGCCCCATGCAGGATGTCACCCCCCCATATAATGCCCCATGCAGGATGTCACCCCCCCATATAATGCCCCATGCAGGATGTCACCCCCCCCCATATGATGCCCCATGCTTCTGTTATAGCAGAAGCTGGAGTCCCTCAAGTTTAAAGGCCCCATCTATGCTATATAAGTCTGACAGTTATTTTAGGTGAAAACAACAGCTATGAATGTTCCTTCTTGTATCAATAGCGTGTCCTTGGGAGAAGATAAAGTGATTCTCCCTGGCCAGATGTTTCTTCTAGTGTAGCAATAATGTGTTCTTGCAGAAAGATGAAATGACCTTGCTAACTAGATAAGTCTAATTAAATATTTTAAAGCATACAGAAACTAGCTTTTTTCGCTTGTTCAGCTAAACTGTATAATCGAACCATATGTGGCAAATCCGTTTCCTGCCTTTAGGGTGTATATTAGCCCTGTGTTTTGTAATAAAGTTTTTAGAGTATGTTTAGACACAAACATCCTGTCCTGTTTCTTCATTCTCTCCGAGCTCGTAATCCAAAGGATAGAAGACCCAAAATTCAGTGACGACAGCTGGCGCCTCGAACAGGGACCTTGAGTTAATCTACCCAAGGGTGCTCGACCGGTTCGAGACGTGGGACGAGTGAAGCTCTCTGTTGGTGATATATACAGTGCTGAGGTAAGAATAACTGTTATATTCTACCTAATTATATCACTGCATAGAAGAGACTCCCTCACCCCCGAGCGGTCGGCTCCCCAGGTAATTCAACAGATTGTTGTCTGGCTCAGGTCCCTTTGAACCAGTAGAATCCCTCAGATAAATTGACAGTCCTGCCTTCTATCCTTTGGAGAATTTAAGAATGAAAGTATGGATCCGATGATTGTGTTGTGGATGTGTCCCGGGATTGATGTTTTTGGTCTGTTTTTCTGGTTGGCGTATAAGTCCTAGAGAGGCTAGTAGTGGAATGGTTCAGAAACCTTTGTGGCCCATTGTCTAAGTGACCATTGTCTAAGTGACTGAGGAGTCTCTTCTAGGTGAGGAGAACCGAAAAAATGGGGAACCAAAATGCCAAGGAAGGCATTATAGCCAAAGACTTAGTGGTACGCAGAGAAGGGAAACAGGCACTGATTGGAATTGACAAAATATTGTGTAAAGCGGGAATGAATGAGAATGGAGAGATGAATGGAGAGAAATGGAAATCCTTCTTTAACTCCTATCATGGATGGCTGAAAGATAAGGGTCTGTTAGGGACAGTAGATGTATGGATGAATGCATGCGCTTATTTTGAAGGAGAGATTGAAGAATTAGGAGACGGACGTTACAGACTGACAAAAACTGGAATGACAGATTTTCCTCCCTGTCCGCTCCCGACGTCACCCCCACCCCAGTACCAGAATTCCCAGGAACCTAAATGTTGGGTTTGCCCCAGATGTGGACAGCAGAATCCCTTGACAGTAGACATCTGTGTGGCATGTGGAGGACCGAGACCCCACCCAGCTAGTCTATTCCCAATGAGGACGGTAGTTGTGCCAGGAGCACCAGCAGCAGCAGCAGCAGCAGGGGGGGATGCAGTGGTTCCAGGTCAGGAAGCTCGTACAATGTTAATGTATAGACCATGGAGCCCTTCAGAGCAGTTGGCACTGATCTCCCAGCTGCCAGATCCGTCCCAGTCCCCTATGGGTTTTGCTAGAATGATCACCACCATACAGGATACGTATCATGCCACTAGAATAGATCTGCAGGGGGTAATTAAGGGAAAATTGGCAGATGAAGCCCGCTATGATAGGTTGATAGATGAGACAAAAAAAACAGTATGCCAATAGGACCGGACCCGTAGATGCAGAATCTAATGATGCAGCAGCTGGAGTCCTATTCGCAGCAGCGTTGGTAAAAGCATGTCAAGACAGGCAAGCAGAAAAGCAAGTTACACTAGAAGATAGAGTGCAGGGAAAGGAGGAAGATCCTAAGGATTATTTCTATGCACTAAAGAAAACCTGGTCAGAAATGGGGTTCAACCCCGGGAATAAGACTAGTGAGAGGGTATTAGCAAGTGCTTTCATGAATGGACTAAAGAAAGAGATTGCAGAGAAGGTAAAAGCAAGTAGACCGGACTGGAGATCAGTGAAGGCAGAAGATTTAGCTAGAATAGCTCAGGGGGCACAGCATGACATAGCGCAGGCAAAAAGAGCTGCCAGAATACATATAGTAGAGACGACCCCCAGAAACAACAGAGGCAGAGGACGGACTGAAGGAGGAGGACAGAAACTGTGTTACGGATGTAAAAAGCCAGGACATTTTAGAAAGAACTGTAGGACCAACCCGTATCCAAATGCTCAGAGTACGGGTCCTCCAGCCGACCAAACAACGCCCCCATAGGATGAGGGTAGCTTGCACATGAACCCCCTCATCTCCTTACCCCCAACTCCCAGTTGTATAGTGCAGGTGAACCTACCAGGGGGACATGAAATCGATTTCCAAATAGATACGGGGGCCGACAATTCAGTAATTACGCAAGGTGATTGGCCATATGTAGCGCCCCAAGGACTTGGTCACTACAGAGGTATTGCACCTCATCCAGAGGTGTGATATCCCACTCCCGGGTAAGGATGGAGTATGGATCAAGGCTCAGTAGGCTGCATACAGCACACACACCCCATTTCCGAGGGACAGCTCAACGGTGCTCCCACTAGACAGAAGTGCAGGCACGACAGCATCTGTCCCTGGCTGGAGTGGGGAGGGGGGTGGAATACCCAGTGCTATAGGGGCAGATAGGGGTTGGGTCCGGAGCATAGGAAGGAGCCCATTGGTTGCTAGTCACCTGGGCTCATGGTCAGAGGGAGGTATATAAGGTGGGCACTATCTTAGAACAGTGTTCAGTCTGAGAGAGGAAGTGACAGAGCAGGGCCTCTGTGGAGCTCTGCTCCGGAGGCGGGCCTAGCCTGTGAGGCCCAGCCAGCACTGAAAGAGAAAGAAGAAAAAGTTCAGTCTGTGAGGAGAAGTGGAGAAGGCAGGGAGCAGGGCTGCTGCATGGGCTCTGCTCCCTGGGCAAGCCTAGCACAGAGGCCGAGGCCAGAGAGAGAGAGAGGAGAAGGAACAGTGGAAAGGAAAAGGAAACAAGACCAGAACAGAAGTAACAAGTGAAA
Organism: Phyllobates terribilis; assembly: GCF_046119375.1. Classification (NCBI taxonomy): domain Eukaryota; kingdom Metazoa; phylum Chordata; class Amphibia; order Anura; family Dendrobatidae; genus Phyllobates; species Phyllobates terribilis. The sequence continues at coordinate 1,113,195 of NW_027362950.1, read as the reverse complement.
CAGAAAGGCTCAGGAACGAGAAGGAAGAGAGAACCCTAAGGACCCAGGATATTGCGGGTGACGGGTTGGCAGAACAGGGTACCGGATCCCAAATTGGTGGAAGCGAATCATCTTCAGCCAAGAACCGGAGGTCGTGACCAGCCCTTGGTGCGACCCCTCGTTACACCTTGCTAGGAAGGCATACCATATAGGGTCAGGGACATGGGCACGTAGCCCTCCCAAGAGAAGGCCCGCGGGAGCTGGACATAAGCTTGGTCACTGGTGGGGCACGAGCCAGAGAAAGGACGGAAGGGAGCTTTGAGACATACTCCAGAAAGACCTGGGAGTTGACCGAGTCCCTTGCCTGGTGGACGCAGCACGGCTTGGGTGGTCACTGCTTCGCGAGAGTGACCTGGAGAATACAAACTGTGAGTAAAGGACATTGGATTGCAACACGTTGTCTGTGACTTCTTGCTCCTCCGGCACTATTGGTACTGGTACTATCTCCACCATCACTCCCATCATCCACGCTAACTGCCCTGAGGCTGTACTCCTCCTGTGGGGAGTCATCCCATTCTTAGCTGCACATATAACACGGGCCTCAGCGGTCTGCCTTGCAGCGGCGGTCTCCATTGACCGCAATCCACGGGTGGCGTAGTCGGACACTTGTTATTACACTAAGACTGCCACTGAATTGACCACCCTGGGCACGGACCGGGTCACCGCCACGGAGACTACAACCCCCAGCGATCTGGCTCCGGGTATTCCCTGCACAACACAGGCCCAGGGGGCGCGTCAACTTTGGCGTAGTCGGCAGGATTCAAACCAACCCGCCACCAACGGGTATTGCGTGCCTGAAAAAGACTTTTGCACTTACCTGAGAGAAGTTTCCCGCCATCAGACGCCATTTTCGGGACGCCGCTCGGGAAGAAGAGAGGCGTGGACGCCGAAAGCGCGTGAGATCCGAAGCTCCGCCCCACGCACTGACGCTGCGTAAGGTCCTGGAAGGGAGAGGGAGTGACGCTGACGTAACAGGAGCGCGAAGCAAGGTCCTCAACCCCGACGATCGACTGCGGAGCCGCGGCCTACGGAGGAAGATCATCGCAAGGTAGGCCACGGTCCGCCGGGGGGGGGGAAAGACATCGGGAACGGAGAGCAAAATGGCGGACCGGCAGCAGACTAAGCTGCCCAGCATCGGCAGTGCCCCAGTCGTCACAGGCCCCGACCAGCACCAGGAGAAGACGGGTGACGCAGGAGCGGTCGCGGGAGCAGGTAAGAGGAGTCTCCCTGTCCCGGACGCTGCCAGCGTCAGCCTGCTCCCGGGCCCCCTGGTGGAGCCGCCGATCCCGGGCGCTGCAGACACCGACCTGCTCCAGACCCCGCAACAAGCCCTGCAGCCGAGCCCTCCAGCCCTGGGCACCGCCATCACCAGCCCGCGCCCAGGCCCAAAGTCGCACCCTCTGACCCCGGGCGTCATCAACAGCGGCCTTCTCCAGACCCCGCCGCAAGGCCTACTGCACAAGGGTGCCAAGGGACAGTACGCCCTCCACGTTCACCGGCTCACGGAGGAGAAGCTGCAGTACCACCAGTACGAGGAAAGCCAAGAGGACCCGGACGGGTCTGAAGACTGCCCTCAGGAGGGAGCTCAAGGAGGACATAACTATTAAAAGAAAGTAGCGTGAGTAAGGAACTGTACAAAGTTACCCGTCAGGGTACAAGGACTGTTTTTCTTTTGAACTGTTAATAAGTGTGGTCCCCGTTGGGACAGCTAAAAGACTGTTACCCGTTTCCAAGATACCCCCTTTCTTACCTGGCTGAGGACTGAGAGCAGCCATCCCCTTTCCAACCGGCCGAGGACTGGGAACGGCCAACCCCTGGTAAATAGTTGCGCTTCTTAAAGCGCCCCTACTGGTTTTTTAAAAGAACTGCAACGTCTACCTCAGGACGAATTAAATGGACTGTTGCACCTTTGAGAGAGAAAGTGAACACCTGGTCGCAAGTTGTCCAGCGGCCAGAAGTCAAGAATGCGTTTTTGAAGAATGTTTTATTTGCAAAAGTTTTATAGTGTGTTTTATGGTAAAAGAGTTCCGGAAGTAATAACCAAAAGTGTTTCATCAGAGTGTTTCCCATGAAGGGAATTGTACAAGTGTGTCTGTTTCCTGATGTAAGCAGTTAATGAAAAAGTTTTTGCATACCCTGTGAATTGTTTTTGCTCTGTTCCAGCCCGAGGACGTGCTGTGCTTTACCAGGGGGGAATGTAGCGCCCCGAGGACTTGGTCACTACAGAGGTATTGCACCTCATCCAGAGGTGTGATATCCCACTCCCGGGTAAGGATGGAGTATGGATCAAGGCTCAGTAGGCTGCATACAGCACACACACCCCATTTCCGAGGGACAGCTCAACGGTGCTCCCACTAGACAGAAGTGCAGGCACGACAGCATCTGTCCCTGGCTGGAGTGGGGAGGGGGGTGGAATACCCAGTGCTATAGGGGCAGATAGGGGTTGGGTCCTGAGCATAGGAAGGAGCCCATTGGTTGCTAGTCACCTGGGCTCATGGTCAGAGGGAGGTATATAAGGTGGGCACCATCTTAGAACAGTGTTCAGTCTGAGAGAGGAAGTGACAGAGCAGGGCCTCTGTGGAGCTCTGCTCCGGAGGCGGGCCTAGCCTGTGAGGCCCAGCCAGCACTGAAAGAGAAAGAAGAAGAAGTTCAGTCTGTGAGGAGAAGTGGAGAAGGCAGGGAGCAGGGCTGCTGCATGGGCTCTGCTCCCTGGGCAGGCCTAGCACAGAGGCCGGGGCCAGAGAGAGAGAGAGGAGAAGGAACAGTGGAAAAGAAAAGGGAACAAGACCAGAACAGAAGTAACAAGTGAAACAGAAAGGCTCAGGAACGAGAAGGAAGAGAGAACCCTAAGGACCCAGGATATTGCGGGTGACGGGTTGGCAGAACAGGGCACCGGATCCCAAATTGGTGGAAGCGAATCATCTTCAGCCAAGAACCGGAGGTCGTGACCAGCCCTTGGTGCGACCCCTCGTTACACCTTGCTAGGAAGGCATACCATATAGGGTCAGGGACGTGGGCACGTAGCCCTCCCAAGAGAAGGCCCGCGGGAGCTGGACATAAGCTTGGTCACTGGTGGGGCACGAGCCAGAGAAAGGACGGAAGGGAGCTTTGAGACATACTCCAGAAAGACCTGGGAGTTGACCGAGTCCCTTGCCTGGTGGACGCAGCACGGCTTGGGTGGTCACTGCTTCGCGAGAGTGACCTGGAGAAAACAAACTGTGAGTAAAGGACATTGGATTGCAACACGTTGTCTGTGACTTCTTGCTCCTCCGGCACTATTGGTACTGGGACTATCTCCACCATCACTCCCATCATCCACGCTAACTGCCCTGAGGCTGTACTCCTCCCGTGGGGAGTCATCCCATTCTTAGCTGCACACATAACACCGGCCTCAGCGGTCTGCCTTGCAGCGGCGGTCTCCATTGACCGCAATCCACGGGTGGCGTAGTCGGACACTTGTTATTACACTAAGACTGCCACTGAATTGACCACCCTGGGCACGGACCGGGTCACCGCCACGGAGACTACAACCCCCAGCGATCCGGCTCCGGGTATTCCCTGCACAACACAGGCCCAGGGGGCGCGTCACATACATTGACACTGATTTTTCACATCATGTCATTGCCACCCCCTTCAATTCCCCGTCTGTCCTGCTTCCTGTCACTAAAAGAATTCCCCTGCAAATTCAAGGAGCCACTGTACATAGCAAGCTCATGGTATCGCCCCGAGGCCAATGTAACCTTTTGGGAAATGATGTGTTGTCCCAATTACAAGCACATATTGAGTATCATCCCGATGGCACTGTCACCATGACCCCAGGTTTAAAACCAAGTACCCTTTGCAAAATTATGTCACTAGATATTGCCAGCATAGAAGAGACAAATGAGTTTCCCCCGATATTGGAGCAGGCTGTACCACATGATTTTTGGGCCTCAGACAAAACAGATGTTGGTAGGTTAAGAGTTCAACCAGTAATGGTGAAATTAAAACCAGGAGCCATCTTGCCTCAACAGAGGCAGTATCCCCTTAGCTCGGCTCAGGAGAATGCCATAGCCCAGCAGGTCCAAAAATTACTACAGAGAGGAGTCCTAGTCAAAACCCAGTCCCCTTGCAACACTCCCCTGTTCCCAGTAAAGAAAAAGAGTGTGCCAGGACAACCAGCCGCATATAGAATGGTCCATGACCTCCGGTTGGTTAACAAAGCCACAGAACTTCTAACACCAGTTGTGCCCAACCCGCATACTCTTCTGTCACAGATACCTTCTAACTCTCTTTGTTTTTCAGTGGTCGATTTGGCAAATGCATTTTTCAGTGTACCATTACATCCTGACTGCCAGTACCTGTTTGCTTTCACATTCCAGGGCAGTCAATATACATGGACAGTGTTGCCACAGGGTGCCCAGAATTCACCCACAATGTACACTGCAAGTCTGCAGGAAATACTGGAGGGATGGTCTGAACCACATATCGTTGTTTTGCAATATGTCGATGACCTGCTCATTTGTGCCCCCTCCAGGAAACAATGTCATAGTGCAACTATATCGCTTATGTTGTTTCTCTATCACGCTGGCTGCAAGGCATCGAAAGATAAGCTTCAGTTTTGTAAATCTTCAGTCACCTTTTTGGGACATTGCATTACACCAGGAGCTCGTCATTTAACAAATGCACGTAAACTAGCAGTACAGGCATTCACTGTCCCCATTAATGTTGCAGCCCTCAGAACTTTTCTTGGACTTGTTTCCTATTGCAGACAGTGGATTCATGCCGCCTCTGTTTTAATGCAGCCCCTCTATGACTGTCTTACCCCAACACCTTTTGTACTAACATCAGAGGCAATAGACTGTTTTTATTCTCTCAAGAACCGTATTTTGGCTGCTCCAGCTTTGGGTACACCTAATTATGAGCTCCCATTTACTCTGTACCTTCATGAACAAGCTGGACATGCAGCAGGAGTTTTAACTCAAACACACGGTGATAATCAGAGACCTGTTGCCTATTTTAGTGTCAGATTGGATGCGGTAGCCAGAGGTGCACCATCCTGCGTACGTGCTCTGCATGCTGTTGGACTATTACTCCATAAATCCGCAGACATTGTTCTTGACCACCCGCTCACCGTTCTAACACCTCATGATGTCTACACTATATTGAATCAAGTGCAACCCGCTCACCTCTCAGCAGCACGTCATCTCAGGTTACAATGTGCACTGTTAATGCCTCCCAATGTTTCTTTACAGAGGTGTACTACCCTGAATCCAGCAACTTTGTTACCTCTCTCGGATCTAAAGGAGGAGTCAGGTACTGTGCTTTTTAAGGAAGATCCAAGAGAGGAAGTTCCTCATGACTGTGTACAAATGATGGCACAAGAAACGGCAGGTTTACCTACTGTATTTGAACATGAATTACAAAATGCAGATTTTGAATTTTTTGTAGATGGATCCCGTCATCAGGACGATTCAGGTACCTTCCATACTGGATATGCAGTTGTCTCCCTCAATGCAGTAATCAAGGCAGAACCAATGCTCCCACACCAGTCGGCTCAAGAAGCTGAACTTAGGGCCCTAACCGAGGCCTGTAAACTAGCGGAAGGTAGTATTGTTAACATTTACACAGATTCTAGGTACGCATTCGGTATATCGCATGATTTTGGTCCAATATGGAAGTCAAGAGGTTTCCTGACGGCAGCAGGACACCCCATTAAGAATGCTGATGCGGTCCAGCAGTTAATTAATTGATGCGCTACAACTACCTAAACAAGTAGCTGTCATAAAGGTAAGAGCACATACCAGACGCACCGACTAGGTAAGCAGAGGAAACATGATGGCAGATGCAGCGGCAAAAACAGCAGCCTGTAAGCCGCAACAAGGGTCAACAGTACGTCAGTTAAGTGCCCCTAAAAACCCCTTTGTGTCGGAGGACATCTTATCCCAAATGCAGGCGCAGGCTCAAAAGGAGGAGGTTGATAAGTGGTTAAAGGAAGGTGCATGCCTGAATGAAGCAAATGGGGTATGGGGGAAAGGGACACGACGATGCCTTCCAAGGGCACTGTACCCAGCAGCTGCCCAGATACTACATGGGCCGACACACCAATCTAAAACGGGTGTGATGAGTGTGATGCAGAAACATTGGGTGGCACCAGGATTCTCCACCTGTATTGAAAACCTGGTACAAGGGTGCATGATATGTGCTACACATAATCAGGGTAGAGTAGTTAAAACACCACCCAAACACACCCCCCGGCCCCTTTATCCATTCCAGAGACTGCAAATTGATTATATTCAGCTGCCAAAGTCAGGATCATGGGAATATGTGTTGGTCTGTATTGATTTGTTCTCAGGATGGCCAGAGGCTTTCCCGATTGCCAAAGCCACGGCTACGGCAACCGCAAAGAAACTGCTTGCGGAGGTGGTCTGCAGGTATGGGGTACCAGAGGTAATTGAGAGTGACAGAGGTACACACTTCACAGGTGAAATAATGAATGAAGTCATGTCAGCTCTAGGAATTCAACAAGCATTCCATACCCCATGTCACCCACAAAGTAGTGGTACAGTGGAAAGACTGAATGGGACATTGAAATTAAAAATTCAGAAAGCCATGGCTGAGACAGGAAAACCATGGCCGGACTGTTTACCACTTGCTCTGTTTTCAGCAAGATACACGCCTAATAGAAAGACTGGACTCTCTCCATATGAGATATTGTTTGGCAACGTACCCGGCCTAGGGTGTTTCTATCCGCAAGCATTAGAAATGAACAACCATGTGCTAAGTTCCTATGTGAGGGCTTTACACAAAAAGATTAAGCAAGTACATGATAATGTCTTCAGTTCTCTTCCAGATCCAGATCAAGACTCTAGCAGCCATACGCTGCAACCTGGAGACTGGGTGGTTATAAAAAGACACGTGAGGAAAAGCCTAGATCCACGGTTTGACGGACCCTTTCAAGTTCTGCTGACCACAAGTACAGCCGTTAAGCTAGAGGGAAAAGAGACCTGGATCCACGCGTCCCATTGCAAAAAGATACTAGGAGAACCAGCGGACAAAGAATGATGACATTGTTTATACTTACCTGCATACTTGCGACCACAGGTGCATGGACTAGGTTAGGCACCATGGATGGAGACGACAATAGATTCATTAGACACCATCTTGCTCTAATCGATGGACTAAAGGAGCAAAACCAGACCATTGCTAATTGTTGGATATGTACACATGCCCCTGTGACGTCCACTAGCATACCCTTTCTCGCTGTCCCGGTCTCATGGGAAGAGATAAACTTTTGAGTGAACTGTTCAGATACTTTGGCCAATAATTCCACACAGAGATTTTCCTTTCTAAATCCCGCAAATTGGTTTAAAGGTATTGGTGGGTGGTTGGCTGGTATAGTACAAGCTATTTTACAGGTTTTGCTAATGTGTCTTGCGGTTTATTTGGTTTTTAAGTTTTTTTTAATGTGTATTCAGCGTTGTACTAAAAGAAAACATAGAAATTCGTATTGATAAATGAAGGAACAAAAGGATGGAATGTTATAGCAGAAGATGGAGTCCCTCAAGTTTAAAGGCCCCATCTATGCTATATAAGTCTGACAGTTATTTTAGGTGAAAACAACAGCTATGAATGTTCCTTCTTGTATCAATAGCGTGTCCTTTTGAGAAGATAAAGTGATTTTCCCTGGCCAGATGTTTCTTCTAGTGTAGCAATAATGTGTTCTTGCAGAAAGATGAAATGACCTTGCTAACTAGATAAGTCTAATTAAATATTTTAAAGCATACAGAAACTAGCTTTTTTCGCTTGTTCAGCTAAACTGTATAATCGAACCATATATGGCAAATCCGTTTCCTGCCTTTAGGGTGTATATTAGCCCTGTGTTTTGTAATAAAGTTTTTAGAGTATGTTTAGACACAAACATCCTGTCCTGTGTCTTCATTCTCTCCGAGCTCGTAATCCAAAGGATAGAAGACCCAAAATTCAGTGACGACACCTCCATACATTAAAAAAAAAAAATCAAATACTCACCCTCACCTCACTCCTCCTCACCTGCTGCCGCTGCTCAGGTCCGGACTCCATTGCTGGCATCTTCCCGCTCTGCGCTGCCTGTGATGGCTCCTGGGAGGGTGCGGTGGAAAGACATCACCGCGCCCTCTAACCTGAGACATCACAGGGAGCGCAAAGCGGGAAGACAGCGGAGCTGCGGGGGCATGGGGAGAGGTAAGTATCCGGCTGCCGGGGCCCTGAGCAAGTGGGGGAGAAGGGCGGGCGCTGGCACCGCTCTCCTTCGCCCATAGCCCGGCGTGGTGCCCGACCGCAAGTGGGCCCTCTCGCCTGCTCAGGGCCCTGGCACTTGCCCGGGTGCTGACGCCGGCCCTGCCTATTGTTCTGTACAGACTCCTGTACTTCTAGTACCTGAGCACCTGACACGTCTGACATTTTTACCTCAGATCAAGCTGCGTTTTACAGTATCAGCAAAAGATATGAGATTTTAGAAATTTCACTCATGTGCTTGATTTTTTTTCCTGACTGAATTTGACAAATGCAGCGTTTTTAAAATCCACAGCGTGTCAATTCTCTCAGTGTTTTTGTAGCTTTTTTTTTACAAAGAAATGAAAGGGGGAAAAAATGCTGTAAAAAATGCAAGTTTTTTACAGCGTTTTGACAGCGGTTGTGGTGAATGAAACTAACTTTATTAAAAATGTACTGTAGACAAAGCTCATATGTAATCCACACCCAAAAAAAGGCTACAAAAAAGTGACAAAAATGCAGGGAACATGAGGAAAACCAGGGGTTTTGAACACAGTGTTTTTACTGCCAAGACAAGTTTTTATTGTTGCAGTAAAAAACACAGAAAAACGCTATGTATGAGGGTCACTAACATGGGCCCTTCAAAGTTAAGCTTAAATAATATTCTAGATATGACTCTATTATACCAACTGAGCTAAACTGCAAGGGTCCCCGCAGGGCCTGACTGTCCATCTGGAAGTTCCAACAAATACCAGATGGGCCGGTGTGGACACTTGTTGACAGTATCCACTTTCTGAGGATGTGGATATCATTAACCATTAACAACTGAGGTGGAGCAGAGAGCCATGGACTCCCTGCTCTGCCACTTGCTCAGAAAAGCCGTAGACTGCTTATGTCTTATGAACTCAAAGAGGTCAGCACCACATGAGGGACATCAGGCGATGCAATGACCTCACTTCAACATCTGCTGCACCTAGACTGTAGTGAGGAGGAGAATATCACCCCTCAGCGTGGGAGAGAGGGGGTGATAAGTATTAGCATATGTTTCTGGTTTCCCAGGACACAATTATTACATAAGAAGGCCCGGGGGGCATTATAAGGATACACAGGGCACCACTGTCATGAGACATTATTATTATTATTAGTCAGTATAGGGGGCATTATTATTATAACGTAGCCCAGTGAATATAAGTATTATTATAAGGAAAAAGAGGACACCATTATTGATAGCAATAAATTTAGATTTTCTTCAAGTATTTGCAATTTGAGGAGATCTGAGTTGCTGCAAATCTATTTTTTTTAATTTGTCAAACTAGGTGAAAACATTGTCTGCTCTCTGTTACTGATAGAGGAGACTAGATTACTCCACGTGCTCTCCTCACACACTGAGCAGCACTTATGTCCATAAAATGGCCGCTGGGGGAGGAGCATGTGACCAGATCAGCCTATCGTATCAGCCTCCTCCAACAGACAAGCAGCTCTCCTATGTGAGGAGTTTTAGTATTGGAGGCTGAGGACAGGTCTGGTCACTGCTCCTCCACCAGCGGCCATTGTATGGACAGAATGCTGCTCAGTGTGTGAGGAAAGCTGCACTAATAAGTGTAAATGGCCGCCCCCTTTAATATACGTGCTTAAATATTTAAGGGGTGCAGTGAAAAATTTATATGCGAGCAAGTAAGGTTCAAATTTCGGTGTTAATTTCACTTAATATCATTGTGGCAGTGTAAAAAAAATGTTAATGCTCATTGATTAGTTGACGCCGACCCATGCACCAAAGAAGATGCCACATCTGTCGCTCACTAGATTGTTTTATGTTTAGGCTGCCCTCTACTGACAACTAGAGGAATCATTTGCAGGTCAAGTATGTAAATCTGCATGGTATAGCATTAGTACATGAAATTGGCCCACTAAGGGTCTTCTCTATGCAATTATAGCCTATTTTGAACTCCCATGCCCAATATATTTGAGTGTCGCTTGTACTATTTATTTGAGAAGCCTTATGAGTATAGTATGCCCTTATCAGAATGACAATGTTTGCAATAGGCATATAGATTGTATGATATGTCATGGAACGCACTCAGCTGTAAAGTTCCAGGATTGACTGTGCATTGAAATCTAGGTGACAGCGGCGAGGCGGCTTCACTGTGTCCATGATCACATGATCCCGGTGCTGGTCACATGCTCTGACTGGGAGAATGGCGGCCAGGTGGTTCCGGCGTGTGGAACGCATACTGACTCTCCGGTCACGTGCTTCCTGTCACGTGTTTCCGGTGACCACGGATATCCGGTTGTGCTTGGAGCACATGGGGCGTGCAAAAGAGACGGTTGCATCTAGTTTGGAGTTGATTATTTGTGGTCCTCAAACAATCAACTCCATTCTAGCTGATTCACCATTGAGCCGTCTAGTTTGGAGTTGATTTTTTGAGGGCTCATTTTATCAGCTCCACTCTAGACAGATCACTACTGAAGTGACTGGATCGGGGGGATATTTTGTGGATCTCATTCCAGCATCTCCACTCTAGCTGATTCACTGGTGAGGTGACTGGATCGGAGTGGATATTTTGAGGATCTCATTCCAGCATCTCCACTCTAGCTGATTCACTGGTGAGGTGACTGGATCGGGGGGATATTTTGTGGTCCTCATTCCAGCATCTCCACTCTAGCTGATTCACTGGTGAGGTGACTGGATCGGAGTTGATCTTTTGATGATCTCTCTGCAGCTTCTCCATTCTAGACAGTTCAGTTTCTACACTGAAGTTCCTCAAAAAATCACCTCCAATGTTCAGAATGGAGCAGATTCCCGGATCCTCATAGCCTGCAATGTAGTGGAATTGGAATGTACACACATTGTAGATATATATCAGCCTTATAATTCTAATGATTTCATGTTTTTATTTTTTAAGTACTTGCTCAAACTGTTATATTTATTACGTATTTCCAAAGGGCAAAATTTTATTTTTTTCATGATTAATCAAACTTGCATTTTATTATCGCTTTTTGTAATATAAATAATCACACACAGCGCTGATCGTTCAGTTTTACGTGGGGAAAAACGTAACAAAGCGCAGCGACAGAGTCCTCATAATTTACAACATTGTATTGGAGTGGATTTTTTGAGGACCTCATTTTAGTAACTCCATTCTAGCTGATTCACCAGTGAGCCGTCTAGATAGGAGTAGATTTTTTGAGGACCTCATTTTAGTAACTCCATTCTAGCTGATTCACTAGTGAGCCGTCTAGATCGGAGTGGATTTTTTGAGGACCTCATTTTAGGAACTCCATTCTAGCTGATTCACTACTGAGCCGTCTAGATCGGAGTAGATTTTTTGAGGACCTTCCTATAGCCTTCACTCTGTACAGTTTGGTGCTGAGGTGACTGGAATCGAGTTTTCTCAAAGAGTGAGCGGAGCCTCGTGGGGAGTAACGTAACAAAGCGCAGCAACACAGTCCTCATAATTTACAACATTGTATTGGTGTGGATTTTTTGAGGACCTCATTTGAGCAACTCCATTCTAGCTGATTCACTAGTGAGCTGTCTAGATCGGAGTGGGTATGTTGAGGATCTCCCTGTAGCCTCCAAACTGTACAGGTGCTGAGGTGACTGGAATTGAGTTTTCTCAAAGAGTGAGCGGAGCCTCGTGGGGAGTAACGTAACAAAGCGCAGCAACACAGTCCTCATATTTTACAACATTGTATTGGTGTGGATTTTTTGAGGACCTCATTTGAGCAACTCCATTCTAGCTGATTCACTAGTGAGCCGTCTAGATCGGAGTGGGTATGTTGAGGATCTCCCTGTAGCCTCCAAACTGTACAGGTGCTGAGGTGACTGGAATCGAATTTTCTCAAAGAGTGAGCGGAGCCTCGTGGGGAGTAACGTAACAAAGCGCAGCAACACAGTCCTCATAATTTACAACATTGTATTGGTGTGGATTTTTTGAGGACCTCATTTGAGCAACTCCATTCTAGCTGATTCACTAGTGAGCCGTCTAGATCGGAGTGGGTATGTTGAGGATCTCCCTGTAGCCTCCAAACTGTACAGGTGCTGAGGTGACTGGAATTGAGTTTTTCAAAGAGAAGGTGTAGCCTCGCGGGGAAAAACATAGCAGAGTGCAGCCGACAGTCCTCATAATTTACAACATTGTATTGGAGTGGATTTTTTGAGGACCTCATTTGAGCAACTCCATTCTAGCTGATTCACTAGTGAGCCGTCTAGATCGGAGTGGGTATGTTGAGGATCTCCCTGTAGCCTCCAAACTGTACAGGTGCTGAAGTGACTGTGACTCGCCCCCTGGGCCGTGGGGCACTCGGATCCGGGCAATAGGGAACGATGGGGGTAGTAGTGGCAACCCGGTTCCGTGGCTCAGGGTGGTCAGGCCAGTGGTAGTCCGTTATGTGCTATTGATTATGTCCGACTACGCCACCCGTGGATTTGCGGTCATTAGGAACCGCCGCTGCAGGGCAGACCGCTGGGGCTGATGATATATGCAGCTGGGATGGTGTGACTCCCCACGGGAAGAGTGTGGCCCCAGGGCAGTGTGGTGGATGGTGGGAGTGATGGTAGTGAGAGTCCCGATGCCGATAGTGCTGGAGGAGCAAGGAGCACACAGACAACAAGTTGCAGTCCAGGGTCTTTACTAAAACAGGTAAACTGACCCATAAACAGTCCCGGCTAGGAGGGGACCTGGATGTCTGAGAGCAACGGGGAAATTGGCCCTGGTCAGGGTGAGGGTGTAGGCCTACCGTGCTTTCTGCGCTCCTTCTGGCTATCTCCTCGTTATAGGGTAACAGCCCACGTTTCCGAGCTTTCCGTGTATTCTCGCCTGTATAGCCTGCGACGTGGGTTCCTTTCTGCTCCCAGCCTTGTACGGCTTTACTGGTCCCTTCGGTTGTGGCAGGGCCTCCAGGCTTCTTAGGCCAAGGAATATACAGTCCCTTGCGAACTTGTTATCTGCTGGAGAATGTGGAATCCTCCCAGCCTCAGACACCAAAGTCTGGTAAAGTAAGTATTTTATCTGCCAAGACAGGCTCTCTTCGCCTCTTGTCTCTGGCTTGTGGCTCTCCTCCTGCCACACTTCCTCTTAGGTGCAGTGCAACTGTCTGTCCCTGCTCTGCTCTGGGACAAGTCTCAGTGCTGAGACAGGCCATCAAGTTCTCTCTAACCCTGCCCCCAGTACCAGCTTTTATAGGGGCAGCCTGCTCCCCCTACTGGCCTGAGACAGGAGGCATTGCATGCTAATGTTCCCCTGACCAGAGAACCTCCCGCTTGCTTTCAGACACAGCTTTAATTACACTTGTGGCATCCAGGCCAGGGTGACACATTCCCCCCTAGTAAAATTTAGTACTCCGGGACTAAACAGTAAACAAAGACAATATGCATAACTATAAAACATTATCAGGAAAGTGACGCACAGATTGAGTTCTTAAGGTCACAGTGTGGTCTTTGACCGGGTGTCCATATCACCAATACAACGGGGAGCCTTAACCAGGTGGGGGTCTGTCCTACCCCATGTCCTTTACAGTCTTAGTTCATTCCTGGGTTAGGCTCCGAACGCAGTCCATACAAGGTCCTGGTTATAAAAAGTCCATAACCTGTGAGTCCTTACGGTAGCTGCAAGAAACTGAAACACAGAATTACCAGACATGCATGTAACTTGGCAAACAATTCAACATTTGGCAACAGGGTTATTTACAATCTTAGCGCGCTCTATATTTTCCAGCGAGCGGGTATCTGCCCCTTTGTGCTCCTGGTTGACCTCCTTAACCCACTGTCTGGTGGTGGACCAACCTGGCTTTCCCCACTAGCGTTAGGGGTACAGCTACCAGCTGGGTGTACAGGTAGGGCAGGCAGCTGTCTGCGGGTCCTTTGGCTTACCGCAGGCATGGCAGGCTCACTGTCAGCAGAGGGTTGACTCTCCTGGGCTGCTGGTACAGGCTCTTCTGCCTCTGGAACCGCTTGCTCCTCTTCACCTTCCGGCTCTGGTGTTGGTTGTTGCTGTGCTGGTTGCAGGAAATGCAGGACAGGTACCACTATGGCATCATTTATGCGAGTCCAGGACTGAGGGAACTCTCCGAGAACGGTGCTGATCATTTCTTCCTTGACCTCTGCGGGTTCAAGGTCACTCTGATCCTCTTCTGCACTACGGAGTTGCTCGGGGCACCTTTTGAGGTGGTCTCTGGAGACGACACTAGTGGTTTCTCCTCCGTCCTTGGTGATTATGCACACCTTTGGGTTGTCGTGGTCAGACTGCAGTACGGTGTAGGGTTCCCTTTCCCACTGGTCGTCCAACTTATGTAGCCTTCTCTTCCACTTCAGGACTTGCTCACCAGGTTCTAGGGGACCAGCAGGGGCGTGTTGGTTGAAGAGTTTTTCTTGCCTCTCTCTCACCTGGGCCAGGCTCTTCTCCACACTCTCCTGTACCTTCTTGTACTGCAGTTGCCTTTCCGTATCCCAGTCCGCATCCGGGGAGGTGTCCTCAGGTATTAGGACTCCCATCTCCACGTCTACGGGCAGCTTACCTGGTCTAGCTCGCATCAGGTAAGCCGGGGTGCAGTTTGTAGCATTCACCGGGATATTGTTGTATAGGTCTATCAGGTCCGGCAGTTTTTCTGGCCACAGGCTGCGTTCCTCCAGGGGCAACGTCTTCAGGAGATCAATGACTATATTGTTCATCTTCTCACACATCCCGTTGGTTTGGGGGTGGTAAGGCGTTGTACGAATCTTCTTACAGCCATAGAGGTTGCAGAACTCCTGGAAGATTTCAGCCTCGAACGCAGGACCCTGGTCTGTCAGGACCTGTTCCGGATACCCGTGTGGACGGCAGAAATATTGCTGGAAGGCTCTGGCCGCTGTTTGGGCTGTCAAGTCTTTTACCGGGACCACCACGAGAAAACGGGAATAGTGGTCCACGATTGTCAGGGCGTAGATGTACCCTGACCGGCTTGGAGCCAACTTGACATGGTCTAGAGCTACCAGCTCAAGAGGCTGCGTGGTGACGATGGGCCTCAAGGGTGTCTTCTGGCTGGTGCGGTCCTTCCTCCTTAGGTGACAAGGGCCACAGTCTCTGCACCATTTTTCTACAGCACCTCTCATGCCGACCCAAAAGAATCTTCCTCTTAGCAGGAACTCCAGTTTCTTCCAACCGAAGAGCCCCGCTCTGTCATGGTAAGCCCCCAGGACCATAGCTGCATCTCGCCTTGGGACCACGACTTGCCAGGTCAGCTCGTGCGTCCGGTGGTTGACAATCCTTCTGCACAACTTGCCTTCGTAGAGGAACAGCTTGCTCTTCTCTTTCCATAGCTGCTTGGCTTCCTCTGGGGCATCTGGATCTAAGCGGGCGTCTTTCCGGGTCAGCAGATCTTTCACCAGGCGGATTGCAGGGTCACTATCTTGGGTCTCGGCCCAGCTGTGGTGAGGTAGGGGATTGATCATCACGGTTGTTAGATCTCCTCCTTCACGCGGTGAGAGTATTGAGCGGCTCCATACCGGTGAAACGCGGGGAGTTCTACCTCCTCCAGCTCTTCTGGGTCTTCGTCACCTTCAGGTAAGTGAGGCATCCTTGATAGGGCGTCCGCGTTGGCATTGGTTTTGCCTGCCCGGTACTTGATCACGAAGTCATAGTTGGAGAGACGGGCCATCCACCGCTGTTCCAGGGCACCCAGTCTTGCATTGTCCAGGTGTGTCAACGGGGTGTTGTCCGTGTACACGGTGAACTTTGCGGAGGCCAGGTAATGCTTGAAGCGTTCCGTCACGGCCCACACCACCACCAAGAATTCTATCTTGAAGGAGCTGTAATTCTCCGGGTTCCTCTCGGTGGGCCTCAGCTTCCGGCTGGCGTACGCGTTCACCCTTTCTCTGCCCTGTTGGTTTTGGGACAGTACGGCTCCCAGTCCCACATTACTGGCATCTGTGTGGAGAATGAAAGGCTGGCCGTAATCAGGGTAGGCCAGGATCTCATCCCCCGTGAGGGCCATCTTTAGCTGGCGGAAGGACTCCTCTTCCGGTTTATCCCTCTTGAAGGGTGGCTTTTGACTTCTGGACTTAGACTGTCCGATCAGGAGGTCCTGCATAGGAGCTGCCATCTTAGTGAACCCGGGGATGAACCTTCGGTAGTAGCCTACCAACCCGAGAAACTGTCTCACGTCTTTGATGTTCGAGGGGCTTGGCCAGCTCTTGATTGCCGTGACCTTGTCAGGGTCGGGGGCCACTCCTTCCGCGCTTACCACGTGCCCGAGGTACTGGACCTTCGGTTTCAGCAGGTGACACTTCGATGGTTTCACCTTCAGGCCATAGCCTGCCAGGGCTTCGAACACCTCGGCCAGGTGCTTTAGGTGGTCCTCGTAGGTCTTCGAATAGACGATCACGTCGTCCAGGTAAAGGAGAACCATCTCGAAGTTTCGGTGCCCTAGACAGCATTCCATCAGCCGCTGGAAGGTCCCTGGTGCATTGCAGAGCCCGAAAGGCATGCAGTTGAATTCGCTCAGTCCCATCGGGGTGGTGAAGGCGGTCTTCTCCTTGTCAGCCTCTGCCACAGGAACCTGCCAGTACCCGCTAGTAAGGTCCAAAGTAGAAAAGAAGTTAGCTGATTTTAGTGCGGCTAAAGACTCCTCTATTCTAGGCAGCGGATATGCGTCTTTGTGGGTGATACGGTTGATTTGTCTATAGTCCACGCACATTCTCATGGTGCCGTCTTTCTTTTTCACCAGAACCAAGGGGGCTGCCCAGGGGCTACAGCTATCTCGAATGACCCCAGCTTCTTTCATTTCTCTTAGCATGCTCTTTGCGTTCTGATAATGTGCAGGGGGTACAGGTCTGTGTCTCTCTTTTATTGGTGGGTGGCTCCCTGTGGGGATGTGGTGTTCTATCCCTTTTACTCTGCCGAAGTCTAGCGGGTGCTTACTAAAGACTCTCTCGTACTCCTGTACCACCCGGTAGACTCCTTGTTCTTGGTGCAGGGGAGTGGAGTCAGCACCCACGTGGAGTTTCTGGCACCAGTCCTCCTTTTGTTTCTGGGAGCCATTACTCTCCGCCTGAGGAGATGGAGGCAAGGGTTCCACGGCCCTGATAGCTTTGTGTTCGACCACAAACAGCTTGGCGAGTGTAGCGTACCTGGGTAAGTGTACCTCCCTCTCCCCAATGTTGAGAATGACGATGGGCACCCTCCCATGACGGACATCAACCACCCCCCGGGCTGTCAAAATGGTGGGCCTGCTGTCTGAGTACACGGGTTCTACCATGGCTTGGTAGTCTCTACCTCTCAACCCGATTGCAGTCCGACACCAGATCATCATTTCACTTTTGGGAGGCATGGAAATGGGGAATGGGTTACTCAGTCTTACGCTACCGATCTCACCACCAGACAGTTCTACCTGCTGCCGTCTCATCAGGGCTTTTATCTCCTTGTTGACGACTCTCTGTTGGCTGGAACTAGCATTCACCGCCACCAGTTGTAAGATTACAATTACCTCTGAAAGACAATTTTCAATCACGTTAGTACCCACAGTTATTTTAGGGTGACTTTCACGACGGTCAATGTCCACAATAATCACTCCCTGTGCTGGTAGTTCAACTTTACCAATTTTAATGGTCATCTCCTTGAACCCCATCTGCGGCACGGGTAAGCCGTTACTGGCGATGATGCTCAAGTTACTGTCTGGATACCGTGTGATATCAGCATCAGTCCAATACTGCTTAAAAAGTACATAAGGGATAGTGGTTACTTGTGACCCAGTATCCAGCAAGGCGCTCATGGGGATACCGTCCAGCACCACGGGTAAAACCGGGCGCCCCCCAACGTACTTATTACGCCAATTGTAAGGGCCTGGTGATCTTATGCCTGGGGGTTGGCCCTCTGCCCCAGGTTGGACCCGTTTAAATTACAGTACCTGGAAATGTGTCCGGGCTGGTTGCATCGACGGCAAATGGGCTGTCCACCCTCTGCGTAGCGGTCTGTGGGCCTCCCTCGGAACGACGGGATCCTCCTCTGTCGACGCCACGGGACATCCTCCAGACTTGAAGCCAGCTCGATGGGTCTTGACGGGTCCACTTGCAACGCCTGGACGGTCCTGGTCAACGCCGCGACGCTCCTGGTCAGCTCCTGGACTTGGTGGTGCAGGTCTTTCGACGGGGCTTGGTTCAGGGCCTGTGCATCAGCCCCCACGGGATCCATAGAGGAGGGCGCCGCCTCCTGGTGGTTGGTGAGAGCAGGGCGCCGGGGCTTTATAGCGCCACTGGTTGCAGATTCACGGAGCACCCTTATGGCCCTGTCCTTAAATTGGGCAAAGGTCAGGTCGGGGTTCTGAAAGAACATGAGGCGCAGTTGGGCCCTGTGGGCGCTAGACAGCTGACCTTCTATGAATTGTTCTGTTAGCAGCTTATCCGTTTCCTGCACACTGCCAGGGTCAGTTTGTTGAATAGCCCTCAGGGCTTCCTGCAGATTTAGGGCATAGTCTCTGATGCTGTCCTGTGCCCGCTGCTTACACCCATAGAACCTCATTTTAATTTCAGCGGAGGTACGTGTGTCAAAGGTACCCCGCAGCCGGGCCAGAATACCCTTCACAGTTCTTTTCTCCTCAGTGGGCCATGATTTTACCTCCCTCTGGGCTGCGCCAGTTAACTGCCCTGTTAATATGCTGACCTTCTGTTCCTCTGTCAGGGGGTAAACTTGGAACAAACTGTATAGCCTTTCCTTGAAGTCAGTTAGGGCATGGGGCTCCCCTGAGTATTTGGGCAGCCAGGCCGCTCCAGGGATGTAGGGCAGGGAAAAGGGCATCACCGCTGCTGCAGCTGCGTTGGTGGTAGTGGGCACCTCTGTATACGACATCTTTCTCCCCCCTAGTTAAGCGTGGCCTACCTTCCGACGATCCTCTTCTGTAGGCCGCGGCTCCACTGCTGCTGCTATGGACGAGGACCTGGCGTCGCGCTCCGATGACGTCAGCGTCGCTCTCTCTCCCTTCCAGGACCTTGCGCAGCGTCGGTGCGTGGGGCGGAGCTTCGGATCTCGCGCGGTTTTGACGTCCACGCCCCTCTTCTTCCCGCGCGGCGTCCTGAAGATGGCGTCTGATGGCGGGAAGCAGCTGCGGATGGCGGGAAGACGGCAGAAAACGGCGAGAAACGGTCCAAGATGGCGTCTGATGGCGGGAATCGGCTCCGGATGGCGGGAAACTTCGCCACAGGTAAGTTACAAAAGTCTTTTTCAGGCACACAGTACCCGGTGGTTGCGGGCACGAAATCCTGCCGACTACGCCAAAGCTGACTCGCCCCCTGGGCCGTGCGGCACTCGGATCCGGGCAATAGGGAGCGATGGGGGTAGTAGTGGCAACCCGGTTCCGTGGCTCAGGGTGGTCAGGCCAGTGGTAGTCCGTTATGTACTATTGATTATGTCCGACTACGCCACCCGTGGATTTGCGGTCATTAGGAACCGCCGCTGCAGGGCAGACCGCTGGGGCTGATGATATATGCAGCTGGGATGGTGTGACTCCCCACGGGAAGAGTGTGGCCCCAGGGCAGTGTGGTGGATGGTGGGAGTGATGGTAGTGAGAGTCCCGGTGCCGATAGTGCTGGAGGAGCAAGGAGCACACAGACAACAAGTTGCAGTCCAGGGTCTTTACTAAAACAGGTAAACTGACCCATAAACAGTCCCGGCTAGGAGGGGACCTGGATGTCTGAGAGCAACGGGGAAATTGGCCCTGGTCAGGGTGAGGGTGTAGGCCTACCGTGCTTTCTGCGCTCCTTCTGGCTATCTCCTCGTTATAGGGTAACAGCCCACGTTTCCGAGCTTTCCGTGTATTCTCGCCTGTATAGCCTGCGACGTGGGTTCCTTTCTGCTCCCAGCCTTGTACGGCTTTACTGGTCCCTTCGGTTGTGGCAGGGCCTCCAGGCTTCTTAGGCCAAGGAATATACAGTCCCTTGCGAACTTGTTATCTGCTGGAGAATGTGGAATCCTCCCAGCCTCAGACACCAAAGTCTGGTAAAGTAAGTATTTTATCTGCCAAGACAGGCTCTCTTCGCCTCTTGTCTCTGGCTTGTGGCTCTCCTCCTGCCACACTTCCTCTTAGGTGCAGTGCAACTGTCTGTCCCTGCTCTGCTCTGGGACAAGTCTCAGTGCTGAGACAGGCCATCAAGTTCTCTCTAACCCTGCCCCCAGTACCAGCTTTTATAGGGGCAGCCTGCTCCCCCTACTGGCCTGAGACAGGAGGCATTGCATGCTAATGTTCCCCTGACCAGAGAACCTCCCGCTTGCTTTCAGACACAGCTTTAATTACACTTGTGGCATCCAGGCCAGGGTGACACATTCCCCCCTAGTAAAATTTAGTACTCCGGGACTAAACAGTAAACAAAGACAATATGCATAACTATAAAACATTATCAGGAAAGTGACGCACAGATTGAGTTCTTAAGGTCACAGTGTGGTCTTTGACCGGGTGTCCATATCACCAATACAACGGGGAGCCTTATCCAGGTGGGGGTCTGTCCTACCCCAAGTCCTTTACAGTCTTAGTTCATTCCTGGGTTAGGCTCCGAACGCAGTCCATACAAGGTCCTGGTTATAAAAAGTCCATAACCTGTGAGTCCTTACGGTAGCTGCAAGAAACTGAAACACAGAATTACCAGACATGCATGTAACTTGGCAAACAATTCAACATTTGGCAACAGGGTTATTTACAATCTTAGCGCGCTCTATATTTTCCAGCGAGCGGGTATCTGCCCCTTTGTGCTCCTGGTTGACCTCCTTAACCCACTGTCTGGTGGTGGACCAACCTGGCTTTCCCCACTAGCGTTAGGGGTACAGCTACCAGCTGGGTGTACAGGTAGGGCAGGCAGCTGTCTGCGGGTCCTTTGGCTTACCGCAGGCATGGCAGGCTCACTGTCAGCAGAGGGTTGACTCTCCTGGGCTGCTGGTACAGGCTCTTCTGCCTCTGGAACCGCTTGCTCCTCTTCACCTTCCGGCTCTGGTGTTGGTTGTTGCTGTGCTGGTTGCAGGAAATGCAGGACAGGTACCACTATGGCATCATTTATGCGAGTCCAGGACTGAGGGAACTCTCCGAGAACGGTGCTGATCATTTCTTCCTTGACCTCTGCGGGTTCAAGGTCACTCTGATCCTCTTCTGCACTACGGAGTTGCTCGGGGCACCTTTTGAGGTGGTCTCTGGAGACGACACTAGTGGTTTCTCCTCCGTCCTTGGTGATTATGCACACCTTTGGGTTGTCGTGGTCAGACTGCAGTACGGTGTAGGGTTCCCTTTCCCACTGGTCGTCCAACTTATGTAGCCTTCTCTTCCGCTTCAGGACTTGCTCACCAGGTTCTAGGGGACCAGCAGGGGCGTGTTGGTTGAAGAGTTTTTCTTGCCTCTCTCTCACCTGGGCCAGGCTCTTCTCCACACTCTCCTGTACCTTCTTGTACTGCAGTTGCCTTTCCGTATCCCAGTCCGCATCCGGGGAGGTGTCCTCAGGTATTAGGACTCCCATCTCCACGTCTACGGGCAGCTTACCTGGTCTAGCTCGCATCAGGTAAGCCGGGGTGCAGTTTGTAGCATTCACCGGGATATTGTTGTATAGGTCTATCAGGTCCGGCAGTTTTTCTGGCCACAGGCTGCGTTCCTCCAGGGGCAACGTCTTCAGGAGATCAATGACTATATTGTTCATCTTCTCACACATCCCGTTGGTTTGGGGGTGGTAAGGCGTTGTACGAATCTTCTTACAGCCATAGAGGTTGCAGAACTCCTGGAAGATTTCAGCCTCGAACGCAGGACCCTGGTCTGTCAGGACCTGTTCCGGATACCCGTGTGGACGGCAGAAATATTGCTGGAAGGCTCTGGCCGCTGTTTGGGCTGTCAAGTCTTTTACCGGGACCACCACGAGAAAACGGGAATAGTGGTCCACGATTGTCAGGGCGTAGATGTACCCTGACCGGCTTGGAGCCAACTTGACATGGTCTAGAGCTACCAGCTCAAGAGGCTGCGTGGTGACGATGGGCCTCAAGGGTGTCTTCTGGCTGGTGCGGTCCTTCCTCTTTAGGTGACAAGGGCCACAGTCTCTGCACCATTTTTCTACAGCACCTCTCATGCCGACCCAAAAGAATATTCCTCTTAGCAGGAACTCCAGTTTCTTCCAACCGAAGAGCCCCGCTCTGTCATGGTAAGCCCCCAGGACCATAGCTGCATCTCGCCTTGGGACCACGACTTGCCAGCTCAGCTCGTGCGTCCGGTGGTTGACAATCCTTCTGCACAACTTGCCTTCGTAGAGGAACAGCTTGCTCTTCTCTTTCCATAGCTGCTTGGCTTCCTCTGGGGCATCTGGATCTAAGCGGGCGTCTTTCCGGGTCAGCAGATCTTTCACCAGGCGGATTGCAGAGTCACTATCTTGGGTCTCGGCCCAGCTGTGGTGAGGTAGGGGATTGATCATCACGGTTGTTAGATCTCCTCCTTCACGCGGTGAGAGTATTGAGCGGCTCCATACCGGTGAAACGCGGGGAGTTCTACCTCCTCCAGCTCTTCTGGGTCTTCGTCACCTTCAGGTAAGTGAGGCATCCTTGATAGGGCGTCCGCGTTGGCATTGGTTTTGCCTGCCCGGTACTTGATCACGAAGTCATAGTTGGAGAGACGGGCCATCCACCGCTGTTCCAGGGCACCCAGTCTTGCATTGTCCAGGTGTGTCAACGGGGTGTTGTCCGTGTACACGGTGAACTTTGCGGAGGCCAGGTAATGCTTGAAGCGTTCCGTCACGGCCCACACCACCACCAAGAATTCTATCTTGAAGGAGCTGTAATTCTCCGGGTTCCTCTCGGTGGGCCTCAGCTTCCGGCTGGCGTACGCGTTCACCCTTTCTCTGCCCTGTTGGTTTTGGGACAGTACGGCTCCCAGTCCCACATTACTGGCATCTGTGTGGAGAATGAAAGGCTGGCCGTAATCAGGGTAGGCCAGGATCTCATCCCCCGTGAGGGCCATCTTTAGCTGGCGGAAGGACTCCTCTTCCGGTTTATCCCTCTTGAAGGGTGGCTTTTGACTTCTGGACTTAGACTGTCCGATCAGGAGGTCCTGCATAGGAGCTGCCATCTTAGTGAACCCGGGGATGAACCTTCGGTAGTAGCCTACCAACCCGAGAAACTGTCTCACGTCTTTGATGTTCGAGGGGCTTGGCCAGCTCTTGATTGCCGTGACCTTGTCAGGGTCGGGGGCCACTCCTTCCGCGCTTACCACGTGCCCGAGGTACTGGACCTTCGGTTTCAGCAGGTGACACTTCGATGGTTTCACCTTCAGGCCATAGCCTGCCAGGGCTTCGAACACCTCGGCCAGGTGCTTTAGGTGGTCCTCGTAGGTCTTCGAATAGACGATCACGTCGTCCAGGTAAAGGAGAACCGTCTCGAAGTTTCGGTGCCCTAGACAGCATTCCATCAGCCGCTGGAAGGTCCCTGGTGCATTGCAGAGCCCGAAAGGCATGCAGTTGAATTCGCTCAGTCCCATCGGGGTGGTGAAGGCGGTCTTCTCCTTGTCAGCCTCTGCCACAGGAACCTGCCAGTACCCGCTAGTAAGGTCCAAAGTAGAAAAGAAGTTAGCTGATTTTAGTGCGGCTAAAGACTCCTCTATTCTAGGCAGCGGATATGCGTCTTTGTGGGTGATACGGTTGATTTGTCTATAGTCCACGCACATTCTCATGGTGCCGTCTTTCTTTTTCACCAGAACCAAGGGGGCTGCCCAGGGGCTACAGCTATCTCGAATGACCCCAGCTTCTTTCATTTCTCTTAGCATGCTCTTTGCGTTCTGATAATGTGCAGGGGGTACAGGTCTGTGTCTCTCTTTTATTGGTGGGTGGCTCCCTGTGGGGATGTGGTGTTCTATCCCTTTTACTCTGCCGAAGTCTAGCGGGTGCTTACTAAAGACTCTCTCGTACTCCTGTACCACCCGGTAGACTCCTTGTTCTTGGTGCAGGGGAGTGGAGTCAGCACCCACGTGGAGTTTCTGGCACCAGTCCTCCTTTTGTTTCTGGGAGCCATTACTCTCCGCCTGAGGAGATGGAGGCAAGGGTTCCACGGCCCTGATAGCTTTGTGTTCGACCACAAACAGCTTGGCGAGTGTAGCGTACCTGGGTAAGTGTACCTCCCTCTCCCCAATGTTGAGAATGAGGATGGGCACCCTCCCATGACGGACATCAACCACCCCCCGGGCTGTCAAAATGGTGGGCCTGCTGTCTGAGTACACGGGTTCTACCATGGCTTGGTAGTCTCTACCTCTCAACCCGATTGCAGTCCGACACCAGATCATCATTTTACTTTTGGGAGGCATGGAAATGGGGAATGGGTTACTCAGTCTTACGCTACCGATCTCACCACCAGACAGTTCTACCTGCTGCCGTCTCATCAGGGCTTTTATCTCCTTGTTGAGGACTCTCTGTTGGCTGGAACTAGCATTCACCGCCACCAGTTGTAAGATTACAATTACCTCTGAAAGACAATTTTCAATCACGTTAGTACCCACAGTTATTTTAGGGTGACTTTCACGACGGTCAATGTCCACAATAATCACTCCCTGTGTCGGTAGTTCAACTTTACCAATTTTAATGGTCATCTCCTTGAACCCCATCTGCGGCACGGGTAAGCCGTTACTGGCGATGATGCTCAAGTTACTGTCTGGATACCGTGTGATATCAGCATCAGTCCAATACTGCTTAAAAAGTACATAAGGGATAGTGGTTACTTGTGACCCAGTATCCAGCAAGGCGCTCATGGGGATACCGTCCAGCACCACGGGTAAAACCGGGCGCCCCCCAACGTACTTATTACGCCAATTGTAAGGGCCTGGTGATCTTATGCCTGGGGGTTGGCCCTCTGCCCCAGGTTGGACCCGTTTAAATTACAGTACCTGGAAATGTGTCCGGGCTGGTTGCATCGACGGCAAATGGGCTGTCCACCCTCTGCGTAGCGGTCTGTGGGCCTCCCTCGGAACGACGGGATCCTCCTCTGTCGACGCCACGGGACATCCTCCAGACTTGAAGCCAGCTCGATGGGTCTTGACGGGTCCACTTGCAACGCCTGGACGGTCCTGGTCAACGCCGCGACGCTCCTGGTCAGCTCCTGGACTTGGTGGTGCAGGTCTTTCGACGGGGCTTGGTTCAGGGCCTGTGCATCAGCCCCCACGGGATCCATAGAGGAGGGCGCCGCCTCCTGGTGGTTGGTGAGAGCAGGGCGCCGGGGGTTTATAGCGCCACTGGTTGCAGATTCACGGAGCACCCTTATGGCCCTGTCCTTAAATTGGGCAAAGGTCAGGTCGGGGTTCTGAAAGAACATGAGGCGCAGTTGGGCCCTGTGGGCGCTAGACAGCTGACCTTCTATGAATTGTTCTGTTAGCAGCTTATCCGTTTCCTGCACACTGCCAGGGTCAGTTTGTTGAATAGCCCTCAGGGCTTCCTGCAGATTTAGGGCATAGTCTCTGATGCTGTCCTGTGCCCGCTGCTTACACCCATAGAACCTCATTTTAATTTCAGCGGAGGTACGTGTGTCAAAGGTACCCCGCAGCCGGGCCAGAATACCCTTCACAGTTCTTTTCTCCTCAGTGGGCCATGATTTTACCTCCCTCTGGGCTGCGCCAGTTAACTGCCCTGTTAATATGCTGACCTTCTGTTCCTCTGTCAGGGGGTAAACTTGGAACAAACTGTATAGCCTTTCCTTGAAGTCAGTTAGGGCATGGGGCTCCCCTGAGTATTTGGGCAGCCAGGCCGCTCCAGGGATGTAGGGCAGGGAAAAGGGCATCACCGCTGCTGCAGCTGCGTTGGTGGTAGTGGGCACCTCTGTATACGACATCTTTCTCCCCCCTAGTTAAGCGTGGCCTACCTTCCGACGATCCTCTTCTGTAGGCCGCGGCTCCACTGCTGCTGCTATGGACGAGGACCTGGCGTCGCGCTCCGATGACGTCAGCGTCGCTCTCTCTCCCTTCCAGGACCTTGCGCAGCGTCGGTGCGTGGGGCGGAGCTTCGGATCTCGCGCGGTTTTGACGTCCACGCCCCTCTTCTTCCCGCGCGGCGTCCTGAAGATGGCGTCTGATGGCGGGAAGCAGCTGCGGATGGCGGGAAGACGGCAGAAAACGGCGAGAAACGGTCCAAGATGGCGTCTGATGGCGGGAATCGGCTCCGGATGGCGGGAAACTTCGCCACAGGTAAGTTACAAAAGTCTTTTTCAGGCACACAGTACCCGGTGGTTGCGGGCACGAAATCCTGCCGACTACGCCAAAGCTGACTCGCCCCCTGGGCCGTGCGGCACTCGGATCCGGGCAATAGGGAGCGATGGGGGTAGTAGTGGCAACCCGGTTCCGTGGCTCAGGGTGGTCAGGCCAGTGGTAGTCCGTTATGTGCTATTGATTATGTCCGACTACGCCACCCGTGGATTTGCGGTCATTAGGAACCGCCGCTGCAGGTCAGACCGCTGGGGCTGATGATATATGCAGCTGGGATGGTGTGACTCCCCACGGGAAGAGTGCGGTCCCAGGGCAGTGTGGTGGATGGTGGGAGTGATGGTAGTGAGAGTCCCGGTGCCGATAGTGCTGGAGGAGCAAGGAGCACACAGACAACAAGTTGCAGTCCAGGGTCTTTACTAAAACAGGTAAACTGACCTATAAACAGTCCCGGCTAGGAGGGGACCTGGATGTCTGAGAGCAACGGGGAAATTGGCCCTGGTCAGGGTGAGGGTGTAGGCCTACTGTGCTTTCTGCGCTCCTTCTGGCTATCTCCTCGTTATAGGGTAACAGCCCACGTTTCCGAGCTTTCCGTGTATTCTCGCCTGTATGGCCTGCGACGTGGGTTCCTTTCTGCTCCCAGCCTTGTACGGCTTTACTGGTCCCTTCGGTTGTGGCAGGGCCTCCAGGCTTCTTAGGCCAAGGAATATACAGTCCCTTGCGAACTGGTTATCTGCTGGAGAATGTGGAATCCTCCCAGCCTCAGACACCAAAGTCTGGTAAAGTAAGTCTTTTATCTGCCAAGACAGGCTCTCTTCGCCTCTTGTCTCTGGCTTGTGGCTCTCCTCCTGCCACACTTCCTCTTAGGTGCAGTGCAACTGTCTGTCCCTGCTCTGCTCTGGGACAAGTCTCAGTGCTGAGACAGGCCATCAAGTTCTCTCAAACCCTGCCCCCAGTACCCGCTTTTATAGGGGCAGCCTGCTCCCCCTACTGGCCTGAGACAGGAGGCATTGCATGCTAATGTTCCCCTGACCAGAGAACCTCCCCCTTGCTCTCAGACACAGCTTTAATTACACTTGTGGCATCCAGGCCAGGGTGACACAACTGGAATTGAGTTTTTCAAAGAGTGAGCGGAGCTTCGCAGGGAGAAACATAACAGAGCGCAGCAACACAGTCCTCATAATTTACAACATTGTATTGGAGTGGATTTTTTGAGGACCTCATTTGAGCAACTCCATTCTAGCTGTTTCACTAGTGAGCCGTGTAGATCGGAGTGGATTTTTTGTGGACCTCATTTTAGTAACTCCATTCTAGCTGATTCACTAGTGAGCCTTCTAGATCGGAGTGGATTTTTTGAGGACCTCATTTTAGTAACTCCATTCTAGCTGATTCACTAGTGAACCATCTAGATCGGAGTGGGTATTTTGAGGATCTCCCTGTAGCCTCCAAACTGTACTGTTTGGTGCTGAGGTGACTGGAATCGAGTTTTTCAAAGAGTGAGCGGAGCTTCGCAGGGAGAAACATAACAGAGCGCAGCAACAGATTCCTCATAATTTAGAACATTGTATTGGAGTGGATTTTTTGAGGACCTCATTTTAGCAACTCCATTCTAGCTGATTCACTAGTGAGCTGACGCGCCCCCTGGGCCAGTGCTGTTTGGGGATACCCGGAGCCGGATCAGATGGGGGTTGTAGTCTCCGAGTGGCGGTGACCCGGTCCGTGCCCAGGGTGTCAAACTCAGTGTGTGGCAGTCCTTACAGATGTTGTTGGATGTTCTTTGTGTCGACTACGCCACCCGTTGATTTGCGGTCAAAAGGCCGCCGCTGCAGAAGGGTCCGCTGAGGCTGGTGGTGTGTGTGCAGCTGTGGTAGTATAACCCCCAACGGGAGGGGTATGGCCTCAGGGGGTCAGATGTAGAGGATGGTGGTTGTGGAGGTGCAGTGTGGATGGTAAGAAGACTCAGAGTCGGGCTGTGCAGTTCAGGGTTTTTACTTACTGCTGTTCTTTTGGTCACTCTGGCCTTGAGTGACCACCCGAGCCGTGCTGCGTCCACCAGGTCCTGGACTCGTCCAACCCCCAAGCAATTCTGGAGCGTGATCCTGAGCTCCCTTTCTGACTTTCCTTTCTACGGCCGTTCCCACCAGGGATCCACTTATGTCCGGCTTCCTCGGGTCTCTTGTTGGTTAAACCCTTTTCTCTGGGTTCCCTGACCCTATACTCGGTGTGCCTTCTCAGTGGATTTAGTGAGGGTCGTGGCATATCCTGCCCACGACCTCCGGTTCCTGGCTAAGGTGTGCTTTGCCTCTGCCAGCTTGGGATCCGGTACCCTTGTGCCAACCCTTCACCCTTCTGGTCTGATTTTAGGTTCTTGGGGTTCCTTCTTCTTTTCCCCTCTGGGTCTTTCTTTTCTCCTCTCTCTCTCTTGGCCTTGGAGCTGGTTGAGCCTCTCTGCTCTACTCCTCTACAAAGACTGACTGTCTGACCCTGTTCTAAGATGGTTCCCACCTTATATACTCCCTCTATGTGTGAGCTCAGGTGACCAGCACCCAATGAGCTCCTATCTTTACCCAGACTGCTCCCTCTATCTGCCCCTACACTACTGGGATGTTCCACCCCCCTCCCACTCCAGCCAGGGACAGACGCTGTCGTACCTGCACATGTATCTGGTGGGAGTACAGTAGTTCTGTCCCTCGGTAATGGGATGTATGTAGTGTATGCAGCTAGCTGAGCTCAGTCCCACACTCCATCCTTACCCGGGAGTGGAATACCACACCTCTGGGTTGAGGTGCAATACCCCTGTAGCAGCCGAGTCCTCAGGGTGCTACATTCCCCCCTGGTAAATCACAGCACGTCCTCGGGCTGTAAGAGAATAAAAACATCCACAAACATACAATTTTTTCATAAAACATAAACATATAAAACATCATATATATTAGCAGCAATAAACTTTTTTTTTTTTTTTTCTTGTTCCTCCGGCCATGGTGCGACTTGTGACCGGGTAAAGTGCAACAGTCTATTCTTGAAAAATAGTTTTCCTATAAAACCAGTAGGGGGCGCCTTAGAAAGCGCAACTATATACAAGGGGAAATGGCCGCTCTCAGTCCTCGGTCAGTGGGAATAGGGACACACGGGTTGCAGTTCACACTTGTCCCAACGGGGAACATCTTTAAATCAGCAACAGTTCACTGTACCCCGACGGGTAACTATATACAGTCTCTCTTTACCGTACTTTAATGACGGCGTCCTCCTGCTCCTTCTTTGTATTCTTCAGACCCGTCCGGGTCCTCTTGCTCCTCCCCACACCGCAGCTCCTCCTCCGTCAGCCGGTGTACATGGAGGGCGTAGGGTCCTTTGGCACACTTGTGCCGGGTAAAGGTGACCTCATCCCCTACATATAGGTCACGACCTCTGTGTCCCTCCGGCAGATGGCTTTCTACGTCTCTGCGGGTGACAAAGACGTCGCCGGGGGTATGATGGTCTCTTATGAAACCCCAACCGTGCTGCATATGAAATTTAATCGCAGTCCCGGTGGTACGGGGACCATGAACTGCACGGGGGTCTCTCCTGGTCCGGCTCTTCTGCTCCGCGCTCCGCACCTGCATCTGTTTCTCACGGACCCGCCTCTCTCTTCGTTCTCGTTCGAAGACTGCCAACTGCTGGCGGCAGCACTCCACACGCTCCGCTGCGGCTGCCCGTGTTTCTTGAGTGAACCCCATGAGGTCTTCTCCGGTGGGGTCCCACTCGAACTGTGCTTCTTCCAGCGGGAGCGGGGTTCTCCTGACGGGCTTCGGAGCCGGAATCAGGGGCTCGCACAGGGGCCTTGCTTTTTGGAGTTCCAGTTGGTAGTACTCCTGTGGCCATATAAAAGGCTGCCCATCCGGGCACGTGTGCTGGGCAAATAGATCTTCACCCAGGTGCGGCACTCGAGATGTTGAGGGCGCGGTGATGGTAGCAGCGCCCGGGTTGACCAGGCCTTGTGACCAGGCTTGGGGCACCCTAAAGGTAAAGGGCACCGTAAGGACGGCGGCGCCCGGGGTTACTCGGCCCTGCGACCAGGCCGGTGGCTCCGCGGAGGTAAGGGGCGCTGTTGGAATTGCGGCGCCCGGGGGTACTAGACCTTGCGACCAGGCCGGTGGTGTTTCCTGCTTTGCCGCGCTCAGGGTTGAGGCGCGTGACGTCACAGGGGTCGCTGCCGCGGCTTCTGCTTGAGGCCTAGTCTGGAGCGGTGACGGTGCAGCGACGGGCACGGCAGGGGGAATTTCGGGCTCTGCGACGGGGAGCTGGGGCAGGCTCACGGTTTCTCGGGTCGGGGTAGTGACGTCCCCTTTACCTGCCTCCGTCTGTTCAGCTCCCTCCTCGGCGCCGTCTCCGGCCTTCACTCCTCCTGCACCATCCTCAGAGGCAGTCTGTCTCCTCGTCTCGGGTGGCGTGCTCCGCTGACGGGTTCCGGTCTGCTGGGCCATCTCTCGGCTCCACTCCGCCAGCGTGTCTCGCTGCACCTGGGCCATCCTCCGTGCGAGGCCCTCCAGCGCGGTCTGTGCACACTCCCGGTCTCGGGGGAGCTGTGCCAGGATCTCCACCAGACCTAGTGGGGTGGTTGCTTGCAGCAGGCTCCTGACCACTGGGTCGGTGCTGCCTGACTCTCCCTCCATCTCCGGGTGTGCTTTCTCCATACTCCTCTCCAGACTTCTTGTCTCCGGGTGCGCTCTCTCCAGACTCCTCCAGGCTGCACCCATCTTCGCTCTTTTGTTCTGTCTCCGCCCACATTGAGGGTGGTCCCGGGGCAACTTGGTGATTGTCAGTTCCAGGGGCAGTTCCCTCACGCTGATGGACATCTCTAGCATCACAGTCTCTGTTGGTGGGGGCGGTTTCCGCTTTTGGCGCCATTCTTCGACCTGGCCCACGATGGGAGGTGGCCTCCTGCCACCCTCTGGCACGCCCATAATGGCGTCCGCTCTTCCAAGGCGGGAAATCTTCTGAAATGGCGGGAATCGTCTCCCAGTGGCGGGAAACTCCGTGGATGGCGGGAAAAAGCTGCAGATGGCGGGCAACCGGCGGGAAACGATCCGTGATGGCGTCCGATGGCGGGGACCCTCCGGAACCGGCGGGAGACTTCTTTTTGAGGTAAAGGTGAACTTTTCTTCAGGCACGCAGTACCCGGTTGTTGCGGGCACGTTATCCTGCCGACTACGCCAAAGTTGACGCGCCCCCTGGGCCAGTGCTGTTTGGGGATACCCGGAGCCGGATCAGATGGGGGTTGTAGTCTCCGAGTGGCGGTGACCCGGTCCGTGCCCAGGGTGTCAAACTCAGTGTGTGGCAGTCCTTACAGATGTTGTTGGATGTTCTTTGTGTCGACTACGCCACCCGTTGATTTGCGGTTAAAAGGCCGCCGCTGCAGAAGGGTCCGCTGAGGCTGGTGGTGTGTGTGCAGCTGTGGTAGTATAACCCCCAACGGGAGGGGTATGGCCTCAGGGGGTCAGATGTAGAGGATGGTGGTTGTGGAGGTGCAGTGTGGATGGTAAGAAGACTCAGAGTCGGGCTGTGCAGTTCAGGGATTTTACTTACTGCTGTTCTTTTGGTCACTCTGGCCTTGAGTGACCACCCGAGCCGTGCTGCGTCCACCAGGTCCTGGACTCGGCCAACCCCCAAGCAATTCTGGAGCGTGATCCTGAGCTCCCTTTCTGACTTTCCTTTCTACGGCCGTTCCCACCAGGGATCCACTTATGTCCGGCTTCCTCGGGTCTCTTGTTGGTTAAACCCTTTTCTCTGGGTTCCCTGACCCTATACTCGGTGTGCCTTCTCAGTGGATTTAGTGAGGGTCGTGGCATATCCTGCCCACGACCTCCGGTCCTGGCTAAGGTGTGCTTTGCCTCTGCCAGCTTGGGATCCGGTACCCTTGTGCCAACCCTTCACCCTTCTGGTCTGATTTTAGGTTCTTGGGGTTCCTTCTTCTTTTCCCCTCTGGGTCTTTCTTTTCTCCTCTCTCTCTCTTGGCCTTGGAGCTGGCTGAGCCTCTCTGCTCTACTCCTCTACAAAGACTGACTGTCTGACCCTGTTCTAAGATGGTTCCCACCTTATATACTCCCTCTATGTGTGAGCTCAGGTGACCAGCACCCAATGAGCTCCTATCTTTACCCAGACTGCTCCCCCTATCTGCCCCTACACTACTGGGATGTTCCACCCCCCTCCCACTCCAGCCAGGTGCAGACGCTGTCGTACCTGCACATGTATCTGGTGGGAGTACAGTAGTTCTGTCCCTCGGAAATGGGATGTATGTAGTGTATGCAGCTAGCTGAGCTCAGTCCCACACTCCATCCTTACCCGGGAGTGGAATACCACACCTCTGGGTTGAGGTGCAATACCCCTGTAGCAGTCGAGTCCTCAGGGTGCTACAGAACCGTATAGATCGGAGTGGATTTCTTGAGGATCTCCCTGTAGCCTCCAAACTGTACTGTTTGGTGCTGAGGTGACTGGAATCGAGTTTTTCAAAGAGTGAGCGGAGCTTCGCAGGGAGAAACATAACAGAGCGCAGCAACAGAGTCCTCATAATTTACAACATTGTATTGGAGTGGATTTGTTGAGGACCTCATTTGAGCAACTCCATTCTAGCTGATTCACTAGTGAGCCGTATAGATCGGAGTGGATTTTTTGAGGACCTCATTTGAGCAACTCCATTGTAGCTGATTCACTAGTGAGCCGTATAGATTGGAGTGGATTTTTGAGGACCTCATTTGAGCAACTCCATTCTATCTGATTCACTAGTGAGCCGTCTAGATCGGTGTGGATTTTTAGATGATCTCCCTGTAGCCTCTATTCTGTACAGTTCATTGGTGACCTGAGTAGAATGGAGTTGCTGGAGCGATGTCCTCATAAGATCAAATCCAATCTAGACGCCTCATGACTGAAACCTCCAGAATGGAGTTAATTCCAGGAGCTCCTCATAGATTCCAATCTCATGGCATAGGAATTATAAATGTATGTATGCATTGTCACTTTTTGTGACATACATAATTACACACAGCACTGATTGTTCAGTTTTGCTCAAATTTGACTTTTACTGTATTTCCACCAGTCCCAGCCACAGCAGCGACATTTCTGAAGAGTGGGCGGAGCTAGACAACATTTATGTGATCATTTCTGCCACATTTGTGATATAAATTATGATAATGTCCAGCCGCTCTTCATAATGCTGGTGCTGACCAGGACTGGTGGACAAACAAGAAAAGTAAAATTTTATCAAACATGAACAATCAGAGCTTTGTGTAAGTTTTTAAACTATGAAAAGTGATAATATAAAAAACAAACAAATTTTTTAATTTAACAAAAAAAAAGCTTTCTACCTCTCACATTTTATTAAATACTGGCATGCAAAATTTGTTTCTTCATGAATTGTGGTTGTAATCTTGTATAATGTCTGCCAAGAAATAATAAAACACCCTGCAGCAACTCCAATCTATATTTTTTTTGTTTTCTTTTACATTTTAGCCCCTTTTTGTAATACAATCTTACTATTAGCGCCATATAGTAGTTTTGGCCAACATCTTGTAGTAATGTCCCCATCATGGTTCCTATCTTGTGCTTATGTCCCCCATCATGGTACTCATCTTGTTTTATTGTCTCCCATCATGGCCATCTTGTAGAAATATCCTCCTACCTGGTCCCCTTTTTGTAGCAATCTCACCATTCGGCTCCCTATCTCACAGTAACGTGTCCCTTCCTGGTCCCCTTTTTGTAGTAATGTCTCTTTGCAGTAATGTCAAGATCCTGATCCTCATCTTCTAGTACTGTTCCCATCCTGGTCCCCTGCAGACATTAGCTGCTGGCCTGTGATTGACCCACAGTTGGCATTGGTATAGCTGAGCAAAGAGCTTGTCTGTGCACGGCGCCTGCAATATGTTCCACTGAAAAAGTGCTGACGTGCCACAATCCTCAAGGTGTATGGTGCCTGCGGCCTGCATGAAGCAGCCTCTGTGGCCAAATGTTTGAGACCCCCACTCGAGTCTATAAAGCTACAGCTGCCAATCAAGATACAGGGTGCCATGATATACTGAGGGGCTGCGATTGGCTTGATTAGTTATTCTGTGATGACAGATTCTCTTTACACCCCGAGTGATTTCAGACCAATCACCTATTCTGTGTAGAAGTGATACAGATTTACAAGACAGTGACTTGAAGGGTCAACGTGATATTTGAAATTTTTTCTCAACATTTTATTTCAGTTATATTTTCAAGCAGATCAGGGGGTGTTCATATCCTGAGCCGACCATAAGCTGCCCCCAAAAAACTCACTGTCTTCACCGAGGGGTGCGCAGTTCAGGCAAAAGAAACGTATACACAGTCCATAATATGGATATCCATGGAAAATGGAGGGCTTGTAGTGATCGATGGGTTATTGCATTGTGGGGTGGCTAGGTTCTGCTTGAAAGTATAAGGACATTCACAAATGAAAAAGATATCATACAAGGTTTACTTAAGTCTTGCAAATAAGAAAACAGGTGTACTGGTGTGATAATTCTAAAAATACAGGTGCATCTCACTAAATTAGAATATCATCAAAAAGTTAATTTATTTCAGTTCTTCAATACAAAAAGTGAAACTCATATAGAGTCATTACAGACAGAGTCATCTATTTCAAGTGTTTATTTCTGTTAATGTTGATGATTATGGCTTACAGCCAATGAAAACACAAAAGTCATTATCTCAGTAAATTAGAATAATTAACAAAAAACACCTGCAAAGGCTTCCTAAGCATTTAACAAGGTCCCTTAGTCTGTTTCAGTAGGCTCCACAATCATGGGAAAAACTGCTGGCTTGACAGATGTCCAGAAGGCAGTCACTGACACACTCCACAAGGTATCAGAGTCTGGAGGAAGAGTGGAGAGGCCACAATCCAAGCTGCTGGAGGTCTAGTGTGAAGTTTCCACAATCAGTGATGGTTTGAGGAGCCATGACATCTTCTGGTGTAGGTCCACTCTGTTTTATCAAGACCAAAGTCAGCGCAGCCGTCTACCAGGACATTTTACAGCACTTCATGCTTCCCTCTGCCGACAAGCTTTTTGGAGATGGAAATGTCATTCTCAAGCAGGACTTGGCCCCTGTCCACACGGCCAAAAGTACCAGTACCTGGTTTACACACAACAGTATCACTGTGCTTGATTGGCAGAAAACTCACCTGACCATAACCCCATAGAGAATCTATTATAGAGAATCTATGGGGTATTGTCGAGAGGAAGACTAGAGACACCAGACCCAACAATGCAGACGAGCTGAAGGCTGCTATCAAAGCCATCTGGGCTTCCATAACACCTCAGCAGTGCCACAGGCTGATCGCCTCCATGCCACATTGCCGCATTGATGCAGTAATTGATGCAAAAGGATCCCAGACCAACTATTGAGGGCATTTACTGACCATACATTTCAGTAGGATAACATTTCAGATTTTAAAATAATTTTTCAAGCTGTTATAAAGTATTCT
The DNA here is from genome assembly GCF_046119375.1 of Phyllobates terribilis. NCBI lineage: Eukaryota > Metazoa > Chordata > Amphibia > Anura > Dendrobatidae > Phyllobates > Phyllobates terribilis. The sequence continues at coordinate 1,077,290 of NW_027362950.1, read as the reverse complement.
AATTTACTGAGATAATGACTTTTGTGTTTTCATTGGCTGTAAGCCATAATCATCAACATTAACAGAAATAAACACTTGAAATAGATCACTCTGTGTGTAATGACTCTATTAGACAACCAACAGAAGATTAGACCCCTAAAATATAACTTTTATTCGAATATGCTAAAAAGGACTCAGTAGTCACCATAACAACAAACACAAAAACAAGACAAAATGCCAGGGAACAGGGATAAGTCACACATCAGTCAGGAAGGATTACGGGCTCTATCTGTCCCTATTTTGTCCCTAAATTCTCTCTCTTCCTGACAGCGGAGGTTGGCACCCTAATTTTTGCTCCGTGGCGCCCCCGCTCAACGTTGGTGTCCCTAATATCCCTGGTAAATATCTATCTTTATATTTAAAAAACCACAATCGTGAATAAAAGATAGAGAAAAGTGAACGTACAGATTAAGAAGCCGACAATTCATCATAGATATGCATTTAAGGAGACCCAAGGGAGAGAATTTAGGGACAAAATAGGGACAGATAGAGCCCGTAATCCTTCCTGACTGATGTGTGACTTATCCCTGTTCCCTGTCATTTTGTCTTGTTTTTGTGTTTGTTGTTATGGTGACTACTGAGTCCTTTTTAGCATATTCGAATAAAAGTTATATTTTAGGGGTCTAATCGTCTGTTGGTTGTCTAGTCTTGCAATTGGGCCCCGCTTATACATCCCTTGTTCAGGTGTGTAATGACTCTATATAATATGACTTTCACTTTTTGTATTGAAGAACTGAAATAAATTAACTTTTTGATGATATTCTAATTTAGTGAGATGCACCTGTAGATAAAAGGGTTTAACTTGAATTGACGTCATAGCACAGACCTGCATCAACTCAGCTTAAACAGAACAAAACCCATAGGACCCTATTCATCATAGTTTTTACTCCAGAATTCTGTTATAAAATGCTCAATCGTATAATTTGGATGCAACTGAAGACTATGTAAAAATGTTGCAACTATTTCCTTTCTAATGGCATTTTTATCGGTAAGTAGGCAGGGTTGTGATGACTGCTGTTTGGCAACTTCATCATGAGCAGCGGTGGTCGCTACAAATCTTCCTCCAGTAAGTGGCATAGCGCATGTAGGCGCTGTCCAGCCATCAGACGCTTCTGATGAATATGTCTCTTAATGAATCAGGAGCTGCGTCCTTCACCTCCGCCCTCTCATCAAGACATTAATCAGGTGCATAGTTCTTTAAGGTGACAATGCAGCAATTTAGCTCGAGTAGTTAATATTTTGTATGCATTTATGTACATAAATGACATAGCCGAGTGCTGTGATGGCCTATTTTTATTAGTCCTATACAGAATCCATAAATGGACGGACCGACCTGTGCTAAGCATACGTGAAAATTATTTTATCAAACATGGACATAGTCTTTCCTAAGTAACATTGGGGTCCCTGGTGGTCCTAACCTCAGCAACTTATATTTTATCCAATATGACAGTAACAGTGTGTCCCTCCCCAGCCTGTGTTTATGTACTCTATGTAATGTAACCTGCTTTAGTGTAAGGGGTGTAAGGCTATGTGCCCACGATGCAGAAATGCTCAGTTTCCGCATCTCCCTGGCAGAAAAAACGCATGCGGATTGCACATGCGGATTGCACATGCGGATTGCACATGCGGATGTGAAGCGTTCTTCACTTGCATTTCCACATGCGGGTTGACAAGCGCTTTCCAAGCGATTTTAACATCACTTGGAAAGTGCTTGACAACTTGGTCACACTATATAAATCCATGCAACCGGCATGGATTTTTATAGTGTGACCGAAAGAATGGTAAAAAATAAATCTATACTTACCTTCTGATGGCCCCCGCTGTCTTGCTTTGCTCCGTCCTGGCTGCCGGCAGCGCGAGGTACACTGAAGGACCTGCCGTCATATGACTGACGTCAGCGCAGGTCCTTCAGTCCACAGCACGCTGCCGGCAAGTGAAGAAAGGGGCACCGCGAGCCATCAGAAGGCAAGAATAATATTTATTTTTTATTTTATTCTTTTTTTCACAGGTTCTATGGTACCCAGGTCCGGAAGAGAGTCTCCTGTCCTCCACACCCGGGTGCCATCCGCACATAGAAACGCATATTATCCATGTGTGCAAATGTGCGGACACAGATGATATGCGTTTCAATGCAAGTCAATGGCGGCAATTACGCTGCGTGTCCGCAAAATTAATGGACATGCTGCGGATTATCATTCCGGAAAAACACGCAGCATGTGCACAGCACGGATTATCATTGGGGAACATGGCAGGCCTTCTACCATGCATTTAAGCGTTTCTGCAGCGTTTTTGCCGGTGCTTAAATGCATCGTGGGCACACAGCCTAACAGCGTGTCCCTCCCCTGTGTTCATGGACTGTAATGTTATCAGGCCTAGGTCAACATCTCTTGTTGCATCTAGAGGGTGTGAACCCTTCCCCCATCCAGGGGCTGATCCCAGTAGACAGAACAATAGACTCATGTTTGGCCCAGTCAGTTGCGTGGGGCCTCCCGATGCTGGAGGGTCTCAGGCTGCGGCCAGATCCTCCTGGCGTGTGTGGATTGATAGAAGCCGCCACGTGGGACTGTGTTGTGTCCCTCATCTGCTGGATCCATTGAACTTATCCAAGGACTATTTCTATATTTTCCCTGGCCGGAGGCGCCCCTGGACTTGTTTCTGCTGTTATATAGCAAAAAGGAACCAAATACAGAGTATATGGCAAAGGGGGGGGTTGTTTAATAGGACATTCCATGTCTTTTTAAATATACTTTTGGTCCGTTCCAGTCACGTGACCGCAGGCCCTAATCATCTCCTGGACCATCAGCGCATGCACGCTGAACCGCCCGAGCCAGATACGTCACGCACGGCCATCAAGGTGAACCACGCATGACAGGGAACCAGGACTCGTTGCCATGGCCACCCTCACACCGGCCACGCAGCCCCCCTGGATGCCCCTCTACCCAGCCCATGCCCCCCTCACACCAGCCACGCAGCACCCCTGGATGCCCCTCTACCTAGCCCATGCCCCCCTCACACCAGCCACGCTGCCCCCTGGAGGCCTCTACAACATTTATTCACATGGTCAGCTCTCCCCACCTCAGTCCACTCCGGATCAGCATCAGTCCTCACAGCAGAACGCTGAACACGAGCTCCTCAGCAGAGCCATAGCCAGGGCACAGGTTGTTGCACAGCTCAGTACAGGAACCTCAGCCGAGTCCTGGAACTCTTTTTATTAGAAAAGTATAAAACAAACCATAAAACACACTGCACAAAGAACAAATTGCAAAACACAAACAAGTCCAAATTATAATGTCCAGTATGAATTAAAAGGCAAAAATGTCCTGCAATGTTCATGGAACATAAAACGTCATTTCCAAAAGTCCCCCCCAGCAAGGGAAGACCTTAACCCTTTTTTTCCAAAAATATCCCCTTCCAACATTCACTCCACATTCATACCTAAACCTCCAAAACAAAACAACAAACTGGCCCAGTTTTTTTTTTTTGTTCCCACTCCCAACACCCAAGGTCCCACGATAGTCTGTGGCCTCATCACACCAGGGTCCCACTAAAGTTTGTGGCCCACAAAGATACCAGGTCCTTTTGCCTTTTTTCCCATCCATTTTAGGATGTCCAAACCACCAACCCATCCACCAAAACCCCTCCCCCCCTCCCCCCTGAAACCCCCCACCCAACCTACACTAAACCCCCCCCAAACACACATCATAATACACAGACATATAAAAAATAATATACGCAACTTTATAACACTACAATAAACCTAAAAAACTTAATCACATTACCATATACAACAACCATGAACCAAAATCAGACCCAAGTTCGGTGCTTGCAAGCCCTATATACGGGTTCCAATACCATAAAACAAAAAACTACACGTGAGGGTAACAGCCCACCACCGGGAACTGGAGACTACAGAGGCTCTCACCCTAATCTATCACACAGAATCCTATCCCTCTCTAATAAAGAAAAAGAAAAATCTGTCCCTACCACCCTACCAATCTTTCCCTACCTGTCCCTACCTGTCCCTCACTACCAACCTAATACTAACTACCTGTCCCTAAAGACTGTCCCTACGTGTCCCTCCCTGACCCTACACATCTATCTGACCCTACAAATAAATATAAAATATAGAAAGGGACTAAACTAACCCTATCACAGACACACATTCCCTAACTCTCCCTAGGGCACATTAAATGAGAACCCCCTCCATAGAAGGGAAGCCCTCCCTGCACCCAGCCTCTCATACTCCAGCGAGCGCACTTTTGCCAGGTCACCCAGGATGTTCCTAATCACCTCTTCCCATGGGAGGACTTTCTGCTGGGTGGACACTAAACACCGTGCGTTCCACGTGTAAAACCTAGTCACTAAGCTAAGTAAGAAAACAGTGCCCCGATCTCGGCCACCAAGGGATCTGAATGCCCCATAGGCCCACTCCGCATAGGAAAGGCCTGCCAGCCTGGGCCAGCCAATGGAAGCACCCACCCTCTTGTAGACCTCTGTATTAAAAGGACACCGAAGCAGGAAGTGCTCCATGCTTTCAAGCATGCCGCCACACTCCTCGCGGGGACAATCCCGGTCATCAGAGTTCCTGTACTTCAGGTTGTCCCTCACATACAGTCTCCCATGGAAGCAGCGCCAAGCCAAGTCCCAAAACTTCAAGGGGATCCGCTTAGAGTTTAATAACCCGAGCCCCACCTCCAGATCCCGGCTTGGGCAATCCTTGAGGGCCAGGGGCTTCTGGAAGTGGGTCAACAGAACCCTATTGTCAAGTAACCTCTTTGACAAGGTCCTGATCTCCCACACTCCCAGACCCCACCGGCGGATCACCTTCACAACCAGGGTAGCATAAGCCGGAAGATGCCCATGAGGCGTGCGAAGGTCCTTCACCCGCCCTCCTGTCTCCCATTGCTGGAAGAAAGGCCGAAACCACCCCCTACAGGAGAATACCCACGGAGGAGCCCTCTCTAACCAGAGGTTGGCGATGTTTGCCTTAAGAAAGGTGTTTACTAGAAACACCACTGGGTTGACCATACCCAACCCTCCTAGTCTCCTCGTGCGGTACGTGACCTCCCTCTTTATTAGGTTCAGCCTATTCCCCCATAATAGTTGGAAGAACAGGCTGTAGACCCGTGTCCAAAGAGGTTCTGGCAAGATGCAGACGCTGCCCAGGTATATTAATAAAGGGAGCAAATACCCCTTGGCCAGGTTAACCCTTTCCCTCAGGGTCAAAGACCAACCCTTCCACTGATCCACCTTCTGGGCGGCAATCTTAAGTCTGCCCTCCCAGTTTTGCTGGGGATAGTCCCCCGGGCCGAAACTGATGCCTAAAATTTTTGCTGTGGCCTGAGGCCCTGGAAGGGTGTCCGGGAGATCAAAACTAGGATCTCCCCCTCCCAGCCAGAGACTCTCACACTTATCCCGGTTGATCATGGACCCAGATGCCACAGAGTAGCGCTCAACCTCAGACATGACCCAGTCTGCCTCCTCTCTCGAGGATACAAAAAGGGAAACGTCGTCGGCGTACGCCACTACCCTCAAGGTGGTCTCTGGCTCCGCCCGGTCCATCCCGACTCCCACCAACGGTCCGCGTTCCACTCTCCTTAAAAAGGGGTCGATCGCGAACACGTATAACAGTGGGCTCAGAGGACAGCCCTGGAGGACACCAGACTTCACCTCAAAAGGGGGTCCGAACGAACCGTTCACAAGCGGAAAAGTCTCTGCCCCATTGTATAATACTCTCAACCAATCAACAAACCTCCCAGGCAGACCGTACCTCAAAAGGACGGACCAGAGGTACTCATGGTTAACCCGGTCAAAGGCCTTCGCCTGGTCTAAGGACAGCAAGTACCCCTTCCAGTGACCTGCCCTGCTCTGCTCCACTGCCTCCCGGACACCGAGCACAGCACTAAAAGTACTGCGGCCTCGAACAGAGCAGTGCTGGGCCCCTGAAAGGAGCCGGGGTGCAAACTTCACCAACCGATTGAAAAGCACCTTTGCCAGAACCTTTCGGTCCGTATTGAGAAGTGCTATGGGACGCCAATTCTCAATACGGGACGAGTCTTTACCCTTTGACAGAATAATCAGGGCGGACTTCCTCATTGAACCGGGCAGAAAGTCCGAGGAGAGACATTCATTAAAAACCTCAGTCATGAGGGGGACCAAAGAGTCCCTAAAAGTCCTGTAAAACTCGGATGTTAAGCCATCCGGACCGGGCGATTTTTTGGGCCGGAGCCCATCAATGGCCCATCTCACTTCCTCTTCCCTGATTGCTTCTGCCAAAACATGAAGAGAGGGGTCATCCCCTGGCTCAGGGATGGTTTCAGCCAGGAAAGCCGACATCTCATCCCGATCTGGATTCCTCCTTCCCAAGAGGTGCGAGTAGAAGGATCTGATCACCTCCAGGATCCCTGATTTGGATCTGTTCAGGGAACCCGTACTGTCAATCAGTCCTGTTACCATCTTGCAACTCACTGACATCCTGCAGTTCCTGTAGGGGTCGGGCGAGCGGTACCTCCCGAAATCCCTCTCAAAAACTAAGCATGTGTGCCTATCATACTGGCACCCCTTCAGCAAGGCCTTCACCCTGGAGATTTCCTCACGGTCCCCTCTAGTCGAGACGAGCTGCTCGAGTTTCCTCCCCAGCTCCCGATACAGGCGGTACCTGTTCAGGCCTCTGAGGCTCGAGAGCTGACGGAAGAACCCCGCAACCCTTCTTTTGAAGATCTCCCACCACTCAGACTTACTGCTACAGAGACCCAAGAGAGGTAACTGGCTCTGAAGAAATTCCTCAAAGGATTGTCTTACATCCGCTTCTTCCAACAGGGACGAATTCAGCTTCCATAGGCCTCTCCCTATCCGGGGAGTCTCTGTAACATTCAAGGAAAATAAAATAAAACAGTGATCGGAGAATTCCACCTCAACAGCGGACACTGCAGAAGAGACGGCTTCCTCCTTTAAAAGAAACCTATCTATCCTAGACCTACAACTACCCCTATGAAAGGTGAAACCTCCGTGACCTGGGGTGTGCCGGATGTGGACATCCAGCAGGCGAGCTTCGCTTGCTATACTATTAAGAGTATTACTATCAAAATCCAGCCTTCGGTCTCCGGGGCCTCCCCTATCACGGGATCTAGTTATAGTATTAAAGTCCCCACCGAAGACCACCTGCCGGCTGGTAAAAAGATAGGGCTTGATCTTCAGGAAGAGACATTTACGGTCCCACCTTGACTGTGGACCATAGATGTTAATGAGCCGGAGCTCCTGTCCCCCCATGAAGACGTCAAGGACCAAGCACCTCCCCATTTCTACCTCGATCACCCGTCTGCATTCCACCGAAGCGGCCTTAAAAAGGACCGCTACCCCGCTATACGGCTCGGCCGCAAGAGATCAGTATGAGGGCCCGCATCTCCACTCCCTCCTTGCTTTGTAAATGGCCCCCATGTCCGTTAGTCTGGTCTCCTGCAAAAATAAAATGTCAGCCTCAACTCGGTTGAAAAAATCAAAGGCCATAAATCTGGCCGTATCTGACTTTATACTGGCGACATTAATCGACGCCAGAGTCAACGGGGTAGGTTCCGCCATCATGGGTGATTGAGTTAGACGGCCTTCTTTTTGACCGTACCCCCCGATTTTTTCCGCTCACCTTCAGAGGAGGAGCCAGACTCTCCCCTCCTCTTCAGTGACACCGAGGTGTCCATGGTACCCGCCACCTCCTTCCCAGTACTGGGTTCCTCACCCCTGGACCCCAGGGCAGTCCCCCCCCCAGAGGAAAGTGAGCCCCCGGAGGATGGACCCCGCCGCTCCCTGAAGGCACCTCAGATGTTACCGCCGGTCCCCCGCCCCCGACCTCCGACACAGCAGAGTCATTGAGGGCATGGAACCGGTTGGAGAGGGGGATCAGAGGGGAGCCGGTGAGCCCTTCCGTAGGCACCTTAGCGGCCAGGGGGGGGCTTTAGATGTTTTTGCCCCTTTTTTGTTCCTCCTCCTCCGACTCTTAATGGTCTTACCGTCACCTGATTTTTTAGGCTGCTCCACCACCTCCTCGTCCAGACTTTCATACTGGGAGGAATCTTCAGAAGCAGCCACCTCCTCCCTCTCCATCCTCCTGATCTCCTCGTTCACCGCCTCCTCCCCCAGGGCCTCAGGGGCTCCGGCTGCCGCTTCTGGGGTGGGGACAGACATCACCCCAGTCGCCTGAGGCTTATCCTGCCCCCTACCCCCACGGCGCCTCACCTGTTGCCACTGGTGGGCAGATGAACTGGCCTCGCCTTCCCTCACTGGCCCCTCAGCTCCTCTCCCGCCCCCACCTCCAGCTCCAGCAGAGGATGCACCGCTGGGGACCCCCCCACGGCTCTCCCCCGCCTGACCAGAGATGGTGTTAGAAACGGAGCGGGGGCAGCGGCTATACGGGTGACCTAGGTCACCACACAGATGACACCTAATGTCACCACAGGCCGCGGCAAGATGACCTACCCCACCACACAAGGCACATTTCTGCACCTTGCAGCCCGCGCTGAAATGACGGGGATCACCGCACCTGTGGCAGGCCTTCGGTTGCCCCTGGTAGAAGATCAGGATCCTGTCTCTCCCCAGAAATGCTGAGGAAGGGATGTGGGTGACAGTACCGCCTGAGACCTTCAACCTCATCATGAAGGTCCAGCCCCCTGACCAAATGCCAAACTCGTCCCTGTTCTTTTTTGGGACGTCCGTGACCTCCCCATAGCGAGAAAGCTACGTCAAGATATCGACCCCAGAGAGTGACTCGTTATTGGTTAGAACGGTCACCCTCTTTACGCCATTTTGGCGGGACACCGCCTGCACGGCAAAGTCTCGCCAGCCGGGCTCCCCCTTCACCAGTTCAAAATTCGACCAGAAAAGCTCTAGGCCCTCCGGTCGAACAAAACTGATGTCGAAGACGGGGGTACCAAAAGGATGGATCAGGGCAAAGATGTCAGTCGCCCTGAAGTCCATCTTCAGGAGGAGCTCCACGACCCTCGCTCTTGGCGGGCACGCTTCACTGCCCCTCCACCGAAGACGGACTACATTCCTCCTGGCCACCCCCTGCCCGGCTGTCGGGAGGGACCACACTGTCTCCCCCTCCCTTTTATCTTGGAAGGCGGCCAGGCCGTGTCTATCCAGCGAAATGGCCAGGTCCACCTCTCTTCCCTCTACCTGGATCGTCCATTCTCCCTTCTTGAGGGCCTCCAGGAAACGGCATCACAAGTCACCATCCCTGAGGTCCAGAGGTGAGGAAGCCCCCCGAGAAGACCCCGAGGCCCCGGCCACAGACACGCCAACATTCGTATCCTCAACCACAGCCACATTCATACCCACGCCATCCCCATCCATGTCAACAGTCACCCCACTTGGGCCACTCTCACTCACATGCACACTGGGGTCACAGTTTTTCATTTTTTGCAAGCATTTTTTGCCAGCAGTTTTTCCACTGCTGCCACCTGCTGGCAGCACCTTCCCTGCCGGGGGGATTTGGGAGCCAGGTGCTGAGACTTTTGCCGGTGCCCCTGCCCCAGATAAGCCCACGAGCACAGGGGACACCGACAGGCAGGCACCACCTCTGCTGTCTGTTACAGCTGTGGCACCACTGCTCCCATCAGCTGCCAACGCTAAGCCCCGCCCCTTTCCGGGCGGAGCCACGCCCGCTTGGGCGGGTTTTGTCTGCGAGGCCACGCCCCCCGCACCAGGCAGCACGGTGGGGGCCCCGGAGGCCACTCCCACCGGTGCCGTGGGTGACAGGGAGGCCACGCCCCCCGCACCAGGCAGCACAGTGGGGGCCCCAGAGGCCACTCCCACCGGTGCCGTGGATGACAGGGAGGCCACGCCCCCCAAAGCCGGCCGCGCCGGGACCCCCGAAGCCGACCGAGAACCGGGTCTACTCACAGGGGCCCCTGGACCAGCGGCACCAGCTCTCAGGGGCATAGCACCACCTACCGTCACACCCTTTGCCACAAAAGGCCTGGCCACCCCAGCTCCGGCGGCCGGCACCAGGCTAGGCCACTCCCCCTCGGCACCCAGCGGCGGTGGAGCCCCCCGCGCTGACCCATTACCGGGCCCCTGCGCAGGGGGCCCTGACCTCACCACGGATTTTGCCAGAGGAGCAAGCCCCACCTTACTCTTATGAGCCGGCTCTGCCGGAGCCGCAGGCCCCGCGCCCTTTACCTTACCAGGTTTCTGGGTCCCTAAAAGTGATCCAGATTTTTTAGTGGATCCGTGTGTGAGGGACCCAGACACCCCAGCACACGCCGCCGGAGACGCGGCCCCGGCTGTCGGTGCGCCGCCGACAGCGCAGGAGGCAGCGGCAGATGTACACGCCGCCTCCTGCACGCCAGCAGGAGCACCAGGTGCCAGGCCAGACCCCCTTTTTACAGGGGCTCCAGCACGAGCACCACCACCAATGACACCCACCGTCGGGCCGCCCTCCGCGCCATGCTCCATATCAAACACCTCGGACCCACTGCCTCCATTACCACAAACAGAGGCAGCGCTCTGCGTGCCATGGCCTATGTTCTCCCCGCTCCCTCGCTGTGGACCCACAACAGAGTCCAAGCCGGGGTGGGTGGCGGGTGCCGCACAACGGGACAGGGGGGCCCCAGAGAGGGGGACATACACAAATTTATGTGCAATAGATGTTTTCTTTTTTTTTTTTGCATTTCTCTTCGTCCCCCTCCCGGGTGCCTCATCCTCGCAGATCTCATCCCCGAACGTAAGCTGACCAAAACGTACCGGGGACTCGATCTGCTGGATCTGCTGCATGATAAGGCAGCCCCCCTCACTGCTGCTACTCCCATCCTCCTCATCCTCCCCCTCGCTCCCGCTGCCCTCTGAAGGGCTAGAATCAGACGGGAGAGCCATCTGCTCAGGGGCTATCCCGCTATGCGATGCCTGGAGATCACTTACCAGGCCACCAGGCGGTGGGTAGGGTGCGACCTCCTCCACGCATACCTCTTCCTCCTCCTCCACTGCCTGGCCGGGGCCCTGCGACCCCTCCAGAGCCACACCGGTCACGGCTCTGAACTGGTCATCATTCCGCAGCTTCTCCATGAAGGGTCCACTGCCTGCCAATATGGTGCTCCTGCGGTCCTGCAGCTCTTGGATGGCTTGCTTGATTTTCCGGACCGCGGCGGATAGCTCAGGCTTCTTGGTGCCAGAGGCCCTCTCGGACCTCTCCTGAGCTACCCTCAACTCCCCCCAGAGGGAACTTAGCTTTTTTGCGGTGTCCTCATACTCACAGAGGTGCGCATGGACACGGGAGGCATAGGTGACGGTTGCCTCCCTCGCCACCTTGGTACCCCAATCAGGGGGCACCGCTGCAGCACCTCTGCTGGCACTCGACCTACCTCCAGAGGGAGGAGCTGCCGCGGTCGTAGCCTCGGGGGTCCTCCGGGTCTTCATGCTGGAACCCCTGCTGCCTCGGCCTGATGTTGCAGCCATAGCCTGATTGGTGTTCCTCCCACCCCCCGCCGGCTTAGACCGGGAGGTGGGAGCCGGGGGCCCAGCCCCGGAGGCCAGTCCCACTCTGAGCCTTCTTTCCTGGGAAGGGGGCAGACAAAAAGTCCCAGATGGAAAAACAAACCTCCCTTCCCAGGAGCTCTCTCCGCACATAGCTCAGTACAGGAACCTCAGCCGAGTCCTGGAGTCCTCTCCACAGTACAACTCAGGAGTAACTACAGGAGCAACTACAGGAGCTCCTCATCATCAGTCCTCCCGTCCAGCACAACGTACACACTGCTGCGGCTGCATGGCTAATATCCACTGGACTGAGAAGGCCCCGCCCCCTCCGGTGACATCATGATTCCATGAAATCACTCCTCCCCCTCAAGAAATCTACTCCAATCTAGACGCTCCCCTGTTGCTGAGGCGTGGTGACGCTGTAGCTGGGTGATTGCAGTCAGAGTAGTGGTGTTTGGCGTCTGTACTACAGGTAAGAAGATGGGACTGTACCAAGGTGATTACTACATTCAGGACAATAAGTAGCTAGATGTAGGTGTGCAGAATCCCACTCCCAATATTGTCAGGGTCTCTCACCCCCTCGTGTTGCCGGCTGTCAGGCTCCCGCACCCCCTCGTGTCATCGGCTGTCAGGCTCCCGCACCCCCTCGTGTCGTCGGCTGTCAGGCTCCCGCACCCCCTCGTGTCGTCGGCTGTCAGGCTCCCGCACCCCCTCGTGTCGTCGGCTGTCAGGGTCCCACACCCCCTCGTGTCGTGGGCTGTCAGGCTCCCGCACCCCCTCGTGTCATGGGCTGTCAGGCTCCCGCACCCGCTCGTGTCATGGGCTGTCGGGCTCCCGCACCCCCTCGTGTCGTCGGCTGTTAGGGTCCCACACCCCCTCGTGTCGTGGGCTGTCGGGCTCCCGCACCCCCTCGTGCAATGGGCTGTCAGGGTCCCGCACCCCCTCGTGTCGTCGGCTGTCAGGCTTCCGCACCCCGTCGTGTCGTGGGCTGTCAGGCTCCCGCACCCCCTTGTGTCATGGGCTGTCGGGCTCCCGCACCCCTTCGTGTCGTCGGCTGTTAGGGTCCTACACCCCCTCGTGTCGTCGGCTGTCAGGCTCCCGCACCCCCTTGTGTCATGGGCTGTCGGGCTCCCGCACCCCTTCGTGTCGTCGGCTGTTAGGGTCCCGCACCCCCTCGTGTCGTCGGCTGTCAGGCTTCCGCACCCCGTCGTGTCGTGGGCTGTCAGGCTCCCGCACCCCCTCGTGCCATGGGCTGTCAGGCTCCCGCACCCCCTCGTGTCGTGGGCTGTCAGGCTCCCGCACTCTCCCCTTGTCGTTGTCTGTGGAGAAGATTAATACATATTTTAATTTTTCAGATTTTCTCTTATAAAACAAGATCCCTGAGCTTCTGCCTTTGACCGAAAAAATGGCGTCTGACAAGTCGCTGCTGTCTGCAGAAATGAACACAAGCATGGAGGAAGCGCTGTATGAACAGATGCTGATGAAGGTACGAAAGATGAATTGGAGAGGCCAGCAATCACCGGGTGAATGTCTCCTCCGTCAGCCGCCGGGGGCGCTACAGTCTCCAACATTTACCTAATGTGTATTGTTGGCTTTAGACCCCTCATAGTTGTACTATTTTGGGGCAGGAAAAATCAGTTTGCAGAACCATCCTGTTCATGTTACTCACTGATTCTCACTTGTTGCCTCATTTCAGGCCAAACAGGAGATACAGAGCAGAATACCGAACTTACCAGAAAGCAGACAGATCAGACCCCAGCCGAGTGAGATGGGCGTCCTCTGATTATTATCCAGATTACTTTGTGCATATTATGTGACAGATACCACAGTGGGGCAGTGGGGTCTTATTGACTACAACGGTCACATGATGCAACCAATGTGGGGGTCACATTGTTTTTTCTTTTGCAGTTGATTACATGTAAATGCTGCTTGGCTTTTGCCGATTTTATTGTGTTTTTGTTCACTTTTTGTTTTTATTTTTGTGTTAGGTTTCTGCATTAAAACTCGCACATCCAAAAATACCGAAATCTTTATTAACATCTGCAAGTCGAACCAGATCCCAGCGCCCCCGGACCTGATGGAGCAGGAGTTAGTCAGCATCCTGGAATCTGATGATCCCTCCGGCTATCGAGTCCCCATGAGCCTTGGAGAGCCCCACGTTGAAGTTGATAATAGTACGTTTTTTTGTTTTTTTTTATTTAATACAGCGCGTCTCTTTTTAAAGGGGTAGTCCAGAGATATCCTTAAAGGGGTTAAAATAGCAAGTATTACAACTTACTAATCCTCAATGGTCAAAGATGCCATCTCCACAGGTTCTGGTAGGTCCACTTCAGTTTGACATCTTGTTGTTGACTTTTGAACTTTTTTGGTTTAGATTTGGGACTTAAAGGGATTGTCCACTACTTGGAGTCCCCTTTAAGAACTTATACCACTTATTCATAGCAGCCCTACTAAGGTCAGTGGGTGAGTCGGCACCGCAAAGTATCTAAGTCCTGGTGCACTTTGTCCTACAGGTGGAGGCGGCTGCACGGCATACGACATAGTGATTAATGGCACCTTCTTTGAGAAAATTAAGGTAACTGCAATTGCTTATTCTGACATACGAGCTGTCTGCTCTCCTTTGTGTCAGCTCCTTACTTTGTATTTTTTTTTATTAGAATAATGAGCTTTTCAGGGAATTTTTTATCACCGTGGCCATGGATGGACAAGAGAACAAGTACGAAATGGAGCTGTCAAGAGGTAACGACCACATCACTGATATTTTCCTTGATTTTTCCATCGACCACACAAGGACTTGTTCCTTCATGGAGCAAGTTTACCATATAATATATTGAAAATGTTTATGTACCAACCTGTTGTATGGCACCGTATCAAATGCCTTTGAAAAGTCCAGATAGACAACACCAACTAAGTTTCCCTGGTCCAACCTAGAACTTACCTCCCATAGAATCTTTTCAGATTAGTTTGCAGGACAGATCCCTCATAATCATATGTATAGGTTATTCTTATTGAGGTGCTCCAGGTTAGTATCTCTTAGAAAACCCACAAAGATGTTGCCCACAGTACAAGTTAAACTTACCGGCCTATAAATTCCAGGCTCACATGTTATCCCCTTCTTGAATATTGGTACCACATTTGCTATGTGGGTGTAACGCTGGTGGATATAGACCCACTGCCCCACAGGAGGGTTGTGACTAGGTGTCTACTGGGTCTCCACTAGAACCTCTGGTGGTGAGGATAGACTGGGCTGCCGGTAGACACCAGGTACCACTTCAGGGCAGTCCCCGGGACTGCAGCAGCATTCCGGAGGTACCAGGGTACCAAATACAGGAGAGCTAAGATAAAGACTAGGTCAGACAGTCTGAGATCGGGGCAGGCAGCACAGGTTCAGGATAGAGAAAAATGGCAAGGGGGACAGGGGTTTTTGATACCAGAAAACTCTTTTAACGCTTGCAACCTCTGTTTCTTGACTGCAACTCAAACAGTCGAATCAGTCAGTAAGAATTTAGGGCACTTCCATTGTGATATTTTGCATCAGCATTTGTTAGCAGACGCCAGGAATGGATCCAAAACAGAAGAGGTGAAAGTGTTTCAGTTACTATTTTTCACTGTGTTTGTTCCCCTCTGGTTTTCAGCTTACAAATACTGATGTAAATTAGTGCCAAAAATACTCACTGTGTGAATGAGGCGAGGAAGCTGCTTGTAATACTGTAATAGAAGTCCTTATTCTGAGGATGAGTGCTGTAATTCTTGTCTTCTCTGCTCCATCAAACTCCCCAGAGCAGGGGCAACCCCTGGGGCAAAACTGCTGGCGGCAGATGTCCAGACGTATGACTCAGTGATGTTTGATGGACCCCAAATCCCAAACAAAATGAATCAGACACATACAAAATAAATACACAAAGCATTGCAATTAGGTGTCAAACGTTCTCAACTTTATTTAAATTTACATGACACCGAAAATGGCACAACCCTCGACTCACGAAGAGTCACCCTCCAGCGCTCAGGAGAGGAAAATCCCCTGTGGAGGAAACCTCTAGAGAACCATGGCTGGAGGGCTGCGCTTCCCTTGCGCTTAGAGAGTTAGTGCCGATATATGACGGAGTTTTAGAATTTGTACATATTTACAGAGAACGACATAACAAATATAGACTATAATTGTGATAAACTGGATGTCGGAGAGATCTGGCTGCGATATCTGTCACCACATTTATTGCTGGAACGAATTTAGTTGATCTGATTTCCCAGGTGGATCTACCACTTCTCCCTTACAGATCCAGCTCCGTCTCTCAAGAAGTTGGGTACTTGGTTAAAGGGGTTGCTCATTATGGATAACCCCTAATAGGATGAGTATCCCCTTCCCCTCCCAATTTATCACCCATTAAAGTCAAGGATCCATCCATGAACTCCCAAAGAAGAGCAGCTCTTTGTACATAGTAACAGAAGGGGATCCTGTTTTGGGGACCCCCCCTCTGTTACCTTCCCATGCCCCCGGGGTGTCTAAGAAGACAACCCCTTTCCCTGCTAGAACCTCCAAATTACACCAACGTTGGCACATTACGTGGGGTGGTCAAGCTCAAGGTCCTCAGGCGCATCATCAGTAATGGCGCTGATCGTGGCAGCGCGGCATTCTTTTATGGAATCTTCTTTATGACACTTGTTTATGCCCTCACAATAGTTGTCATGGTTACTACAAAGGCTATTACTGATGCAGGATCCAAGTATTAACCCTTTCATCATTGGTAATTCACTTTCATTATGGAGGCAACTAACTGCACTTGTTACCAAGCAGAAGTCTTATCATTACGGCTTCCCTTAGGCACCATAAGAAATACAGATTATAGAACATGCGTACAAGTGTTTCAGGAGTGTTTTGCACTTTTTAGATCCATAGATTGGGCTTATAACTAGCACTGTACAAAGCCAAAAATTAAGAGGAAATTACTTGTAAAATAATATTATAGGGAATTGCATTTCAAGCATTTTCCTAATGTGCATTCTACATACTTGCATAGTTGCATAGGTTGAAAAAGTTTGAACTTTAATGTCCTAGGTCTACCTCCAAAGTTATACATTTTCTATTACTAGATTATTTATAACCCACAATGTCATGTTTTGTTAAAAAAGTATCCAGCCCTTCTATAAATGCTGTTATACTATCTGCCATTACTATATCTTGTGGTTGGCATTCCACAGTCTGACTGCTCTATCTGTAAAGAATCCTTTCCTATTAAGTTGCCAGATTCGCCTCACCTCCGCTTGTTATGAATGTTCCTGGTGCTTTGTAAGGTCCTGGAAAGTGATAAGTCATGTGCCAGTACTATGCATTGACCACATATGTATTTATACATATAAATGTCTATTTATGAAGGAGATGATAATTACCCTTCATAGAGGTGTTATGATCATTCATAAATTGCTTTCATAGGTTTGATCTCCAGGATTAGGAGAGATTTGGGGTGTAAACTTAATAAACAATGAGTAAAACATCAAAGCAAACGAAAAAGGGTTTGTGACCCAAACTGGTAGGTGAGACCGGCTAGCCCCATATTATACGAGGTCACAACCAGGTTTCGCCTGAGGAGGGCAGCACTAATGAGTCCTCAGGAGCGCATAACCCTGAAATATGCAGCGATTCTACACTACCCATTATAAAAGGGTAATATGCTACTTACTACCATGTTTTAGCTAAGATACAAGGCATACTTGTAAGGAGAGATGAAAAAGGTGATGGGGAACAACATATAAATATACTGAGGAACGCTATACACTAGTGGCCAAAATTGAGTCAACACCCCCAAGATTTACGAATTTTTAGCATTTTGCCAATACAAATACAAATTTCATGAATGTTTTTAATTTCACAGTAAAGTTTTTAAGTAGAAATAAAATCTCATATAGAAACACAATATTAGCAGGAAATTTGTTCATTTGTCAACAAATTGGACACTATTGTCACTCAGATGACTGTGGGAGAAAAGCCATTTATTTGTCCTATTTTCATATCTAACACTAAATGTTATTACTCAGTTGGACAGCCCTTGGCCTTGATGACTGCCTGGCATCTACTTGGCATGCTATCTACCAGTTTGTGTAAATCAGATGGTGTGATGATATGAAGCCATGATTTGATGATGGCTGCAATGAGTTCCTGCTTGTGTGAAGCCCGCTGTTTTGACACCTCTCTTTTGAGGCGAGCCCAGAGATTCTCAATAGGATTGAGATCTGGGCTGTTTCCTGGCCAATTCAATAGCTGGATATTTTTGTCCTTGAACCAAGAGAGACATTTTTTAGCTGTATGGCATGGGGCTCCATCTTGCTGAAAAATAAACGGTGTCCCTTCACTAAATACATCATGTGCCGAAGGAATGAGTTTAGGCTGAAGGACTTCCTTGATGTCCTTTTCAGCATTAACTGTTCCTTCAATTACCTGCAGCCTACCACCTGCATCTCTGGACACGCAGCCCCCTACCATAACACTCAGAGGATGCTTCATGGTGGGTACTGTACCCTCTGACAACCAGTCCTCTCCAGGTCGTCGTCGAACGTAGCAGACACCGTCGCTGCCAAACATGGGTAGGCGTGTCTCATCGCTCCATATAACATTTCTCCATTGTTCAGTGGTCCATTTACAATGTTCTTTGGCCCACTGCAGACGTTTCTGACGCTGTGAGGCATTCAAAAATGGCTTTTACCTGGTATTCTGGCTCTTAACTCCGCTTTTACCAATCGTCGTCGAATCGTCCGATCGGACACTGTCAAGGGAAGAACATTTCTGCACAAAAAACGTGTCGCTCGGCAGGAAAATCCCCTTGATATTGCGTTTTTTGAGATTTTTTTTTTCCGTTCTTTAGAAACGCTGCAAAAATACTGAAACAATAAACATGAAACTGCTTCAAATCTGCAAGGATTCACTATTCCTGCTTTTCCTGGTACTATCAAACATAGCATTTTTGGGAACTTGGAGCTCTATATTACAAATATGTCCGTCCCTCCAGTTGAAAGAAATTAACATTTTCCTGGAGGGAAGTTTATATTTTACATTATGTCAGTTTTTGTCTATCGATGATAAAGTGCAGTTTGCAGCAATTTTTATTGTGACATATACCCAAATCATTCACGAAAATATTTCACATTCAACGCGCGTCGGACGGGCCTGCGTGCTCTCACATGCCAGGGCTGAGTTTCAGTTCCAGTCCGACCCTGTTAATCATCTATAGTTTCCCTTCAGAGTGGAAAATGCTGAAAAATCGGAAGTTCCTGGGATCCATTTTTGAACAGAATATCAGAACCAAATCAAAACCGATGATTCAGGGAATGGACACAATGTCCCAACTCTAAGGTACAAGTCTATGGCATACAGTCTGTAAAAGACGACAGAGTAGGCTGCTGTTGAGCATCGGCGGCTTCTCTGATGTTCCTCGCTCATCTATGCAGTACATGGTCGGCCATTCAATTGATTGGATGTCTTATAATACCACATTTCCCCTAGGGACACAAAGTATGAAGAGCTCCACTCCTCCTGGTGATAGGTTATACCCAACAGATGGGGCAGCGCCACTCCTCGTGGTGATGGGTTACACCCAACAGATGGGGGAGCGCCACTCCTTGTGGTGATAGGTTATACCCAACAGATGGGGGAGCGCCACTCCTCATGGTGATGGGTTATACCCAACAGATGGGGGAGCGCCACTCCTCGTGCTGATGGGTTACACCCAACAGATGGGGGAGCGCCACTCCTCATGCTGATGGGTTACACCCAACAGATGGGGGAGCGCCACTCCTCGTGCTGATGGGTTACACCCAACAGATGGGGGAGCGCCACTCCTTGAGGTGATAGGTTATACCCAACAGATGGGGGAGCACCACTCCTCGTGGTGATGGGTTATACCCAACAGATGGGGGAAGTTACAGAATGGCTTGTTATGGTGCAAGAACATTGTGGACATTGTTTTTTTGGTTTTTTTTTAACTATTTTGCCTTTATGTTCTTTATTTTTTTCCTACAGACCCTCCCAGCTAATGTGGCACCCCAGGGGTCTGGTTTCCACAGTAATGTAATGTTATGTCTGAGAGCAGGTGGGAGGTCCTTTGGTCAGGGATCCTGTGCATGCCACACCTCCTGCCCAGTCTTGGGAGGGGAAGGACTTCCCCTATATAAACCCGGGGCTGAGGCAGGGTTAGAGAGTTCTGAGAGAAGAAGACAGGGAGCAGAGCTGCTCTATGGGCTCTGCTCCACAGGCAGGCCCTGGCTGGGGCCTGAGCCTGGAGAAAGAAGACAGAACAAGAGTAGAGAAGAGAAGCAGCATAGCAAGAAACATCAGGAGCTCTGTGGGGAGCAGTGTTACAACGAGTCAGGGGCTGGCAGCTGCAGAGCTCGCCCTGACTGAGAAGATTTCTTACCGGACCCGGAGTCCGAGGCTGTGGGGACTAACTCCTACCCAGCAGCAGAAACCGTCCGGCAGAGGATTTCAGGTCCTCTGGCCCAGAAGCCCGAAGGCACGGTCACACGCGTGGGACCAGCACCGCCATCGTGGAGCGGAAGCCATTAGAAGGCCCTGAGTCACCGGCCATACGGGTGAGCACCACACGGTACACTCAGGGACGTGGGCTACTTATACCCGCCTCTAGCAAGGTAGCCAGAAGAGTACAGTTAGTCTGGGAGGCCTACAACTCCGCCTGGCCAGGGGAGATCCCATCTGCTCAAGGACTGACCAGGCCCCAATCGCTAGCCAGTACTCCGGGAGGGTCTATCTTTGTCACCAGTAAAGACCCTGAACTACACAGTACCGTCTCCGAGTAGTTCCTGCTACCCCCATCATCCACGTCGGCTGCCCTGAGGCCATACCCCTCCCGTTGGGGGTTATACCATCCACGCTGCACAATCCTACCACCGGCCTCAGCGGTCTGCCCTGCAGCAGCAGCTCCCTGGCTGCACTCAACGGGTGGCGTAGTCATCTAACATCTACTGCTATAACATCGCCACTTAGTCTGACTCCCTGGGCACGGACCGGGTCACCGCCACGAGACTACAACCCTCAACAGATCCGGCTCCGGGTAAGCCCCCGTGTGCGAGACGCTACGCGACACAGCAGGCCCAGGGGCGCGTCACTAACTCCAAGCAAGTCCCTCATCTCAGAAGTTGAAAGGTTTGGGTTACTTTGAGGTTTAATGCATGCATTTACTTTTTTTAGAATCCCATCTTACAAAAGATATAGGATATCCAACTTCTTGGACTCCAAGAATAAGGGGGCTGCAGCCTGGAAGTAACCCCGCTGCCCTTTTTAAAGAATATGCTGGAGTGGGGCAGCTACCCGGATATTCACTGTGCAGGAGAACTGCAGCTAAGCCCATTCACTTTTCTGGATCTATGCTGTCGTTCCGCTGCACAGTGGAGGCCATGATGCCAATGTGCAGGGAATGACTGTGAAAGGGGCTGTTCCTCATTACAAGCATCAGTGCCACTTTATTATATTAGAGATTGACCCCAACAGATCATAAATTGATGGTGTACTCTTTAATATACTGCTTCCTTCCTTTTTTTATCAGTTCACCCGTGAAACCAGATTACATGATTGTGGCGGAACCTCCTGTAGGACACCCAAGTTTTCTGGTGGCTGAAATCTCTTTACCTAAAGTGGTGAGACCCTCAGATGTGGTTTAGGATTGTGATCTTTTTGCATTTCATGTGATTTCCAATAGTCTTCCCTTATTAAAAGTCTGTGCCAACCTCGTGCTACCAGTCCTCCTCTGCCAACTTTTATCATCACAGCTTTGATGTGTCCACAGTAGCCAATTGCTGGCAGTTGTGACACATTTGCTGGATGATGATGATATAATTTTTTTTTCATACCATGGTGGGTTGTTTGCAAGCTATTGGAATGGGAAAGAATGACTCTGTCACCAGAGAACGACTGTTCAAACCAAGCACAGACGCCCGGTGCTTCACAGCGGGACCAGTCATTTATATAAACCTTCCCCCCTGCTTGTTTCCCCTCCATCTCCACCATCACCTCTTCTTTGACAGTTCTGGCTTCATAGATCCAGAGAGGAGATAGAGGGAAAACAAGCTGGTGGGAAGATGTATATATTATACTAGATGGTGGCCCGATTCTAATGCATCGGGTATTCTAGAATAGGTATGCGGCCGACCGGGCGCAATGAGCAGAGCTGTGTTTAAATTTTGCGCCAAAATCGCTGATTGATCACGGTTGCCGGCCTCGACCAATCAGCAAAGCGGTGTTAAAATTTGGCGCCTAAATCGCAGATTGGTCACGGCCGGCGGTCACAACTAATCAGCAGAGCGGGGTTTAAATTTGGCGCCAATAATGCTGATTGGTCGCGGCCAGCGAACGTGACCAATCAGCAGAGCGGTATTTAAATTTGGCACCAATAATGGTGATTGGTCGCTGCCGTGACCAATCAGTAGAGCTGTGTTTAAATTTGGCACTAATAATGCTGATTATTCACGACCGGTAACCGCGACCAATCAGCAGAGCGGTGTTTAAATTTGGCGCCAATTTCTCTGCTTGGTCGCGGCTGGCCACTGCAACCAATCAGCGAAACGGTGTTTAAATTTGGCGCCAATATGGCTGATTGGTCACGGCCGGTGGTTGCGACTAATTAGCAGAGCGAGATTTAAATTTGGCGCCAATACTGCTGATTGGTCGCGGCCGGCGACCGCGACTAATCAGCAGAGCGGTGTTTAAATTTGGCGCCAATATTGCTGATTGGTCGCGGCCGTCGACCGCTACCAATCAGCAGAGCGGGGTTTACATTTGGCGCCAAAATTGCTGATTGGCGCGTCCACCAGGTGCGAACAATTAGCAGAGCGGGGTTTAAATGTGGAACCAAGATCGGTGATTGGTCGCGGCCGATATTTAAAATTGGCGTCCAAATTGGTGATTGGTCGCGGGCAGCGCCCGCGACCAATCAGCGATTTTTAACACAAATGGACCTTTGTAACACCATGCGGATACTGTGGGGACATCAGCGGCTAGGGTGTGAAGGGAGACCGGGGAGCGGCGCTGCGGGTCAGGATACTTCTGCTCCGAGCGCCCGCTCATGTCCCGGGTTCTCCGAGCGGAAGTACCCGCACAGGCAGCGCCGCTGACATCCATGCGGCTAGGGTGTGAAGGGAGGACCGTGGAGCGGCGCTGACATCCAATTGGTCGCGGCCGCTATTTAAATCTGCCGCACAAATCGGTGATTGGTCGCTGTCTTGGCCCGCGACCAATCACTGATCTTGGCGCCAAAGTTAAACACTATTGTGCTGATTGGTCGTGGACGCTGCCCGCGACCAATCACCGATTTGGGCGCCAAATTTAAATATCGGCCGCGACCAATCACCGATCTTGGCTCCAGATTTAAACACCGCTGTGCTGATTGATCGCGGCCGATATTTAAATTTGGCGCCCAAATCGGTGATTGGTCGCGGTCAGCGCCCGCGTCCAATCAGCACAGCGGTGCTTAAGTTTTGCGCTAAGATCAGTGATTGGTCGGGTCCGAAGACCGCGACCAATCAACGAATCGTCTTGGTGAGGACCGGGGAGCTGCGCTGCCTGTGCGGCTACTTACGTTGCGAGACCCCGGGACATAGCGGGCGCTCGCAGCAGAAGTATCCCGACCCCCAGCGCCGCTCCCCGGTCCTCCCTTCCGCATGGAGGTCAGCTGCGCCGGCGGTCCTTCCGCTGCTACCGGCCGGGAGATAAGCGCCTCGCGCCGCTCATCTCCCTGCTGCATCTCCGTCCCGCAGATGGGTCCAGCGGTAGGGTTCTTTCTGCTGTTGCCGGCCGGGAGATGAGCGCCTCGCGGCGCTCATCTCCCGGCTGCATCGCCGCTCCGCTCCGTCCCGCAGATGAGCCGCTAACGGCCGCCATCTTTTTTCAGAAATCCCGCGGCGCTGATTGGCCGCTGCCGGACCAATGAGCGACGCGGGATTTCCTGGACAGACAGACAGACAGACGGGATAAGACGATTATATAGTAGATTATTTAATTATATAGTGCCATTGATTCCATGGCGCTGGTGCATATAAATGATGTTATAATGATGATATAAATGATGAAAGAGGCTTGTTGCGATAGTGTAGAACACGCCGCTCTTTATTTTTTCTATATTAATGCGACATTTGGAGGAATCGCACAGAAAATGCTTTAAATGTATTTATTTTTTAATTTGATTTTTCTCATGTCCATGATTCACATTGCGTTAAATGAGGCATAATGAAGATTAAGAATGTTTCAGCTGTATCCTTCATCAGACAGGATAATGTAGCTTAAGGGGACCCACTTGGTTAAATATAGGGGTCAGTTCTGGTCTTCCCAAAAAGCAGATTAAGTAGTCACCACACGGGAATCTGGTGATTACTGGGTTTGCTTTTGGGGACCCCAGATTTCTTCATATAACCGACTGGGCCTTCTGCCTAATGAAGGCTACATTATCTGAAATTCTGGTACCATTCATTATGCCTCACTTAAAGGGGTTGTCTGGCACTTTAATATTGATGATCTATCCTAAGGATATTCCATTAGTATTAAAGTGGTGGACAACCCCTTTTAATGCCGTGTGAATCATAAAAAATATTTGAAGCATTTTCTGTGAGCAGTTACTCCAAGTGTCAGATTTAATGTATGAGACGTCTGGAGCTACACAGTAACTTCTAGTTGGCCACATATCAAGATAAAAGTTTAGATTTTTGTGCACTTGTTGGTTACAACTTTCTTTCCCGTACAGAAGCATTCAGCGACATAAGCGTTGTTACCACGCTGGTCTTCTCTTTACAGTCTTCTGCTAGATCTCGTGTTGGACTTGGGTGAAGACAGAATAGTCTTAGTCGGACGTCCCGATTTGTATCATCTAGACGTCTTCATTCCTTACAATATCATCCAAGAACAAAGTGGAGCTCAGTTCAACAAGGACAGTAAGGTGAGACAATAAAGCAAAGTTGGACATGTCTTATAGCCCATTCTGAAATCTCCTTCTTAAAGAGGTTCTCTGAGAAAATGTATAAAATAAAATTTTAAAAAATGTATACATTTATTTAGCAAAAATAAATTGTTTTAATTAGGGGATAATTCTATGTGAATACTTTTATGCCCAAGAATGGCAAAAGTATTCTCGGAGTGATACCTTTACTGGCTAACCAGAAAAAAAATATATATATGCAAGCTTTCAGAGCACAGAGGCTCCTTCTTCAGGCAATATTACAAATGAATTCATAACATTTGTAATCCTGCCTGAAGAAGGAGCCTGTGTGCTCTGTAAGGAGATTTTTGTGTACTCATCGTCAAATCTCTTTCTCTTAGCCTCTAATTGGGGGACACAGGACCTTGGGTGTTATGCTGCTGTCCACTAGGAGGCGACACTAGGCTTAATCTGAAAAAGATTAACGGTGGCTCCTCCTCTGCAGTATACACCCCCTGACGGCATCAGCCATGTTCAGTTTTGTGCAAAAGCAGTAGGAGGAACGTAACATGAATAACATAATTATGCCTATAAGAAGGCTACCGCCCAGTGGAGAATGTGTGTCACTTCTCGCATCGCCTGGGCACTGCGGGTCCCCCCTTGGTGATTTACGTATGCCACAGCCGTGGCATTGTCTGACTGTACTCTGATGTGAGTGGCTGCCAGTAAATGATGGAAGGCTCTCAACGCCAGGAGAATGGCACGAATATCCAAGATGTTGATGGGCATGGTCGCTTCTGTTGGGGACCACTTGCCCTGTGCTCTGTGGTGCAGGTGTACCGCATCCCAACCCATCAGGCTCGCATTGGTGGTCAGAACCTTCCATTGACTCGTGAGAAAGGATTTCCCCTTTGTTAGCGAGGTTGGTTTGAGCCACCAGTGCAGGGATCTCTTGGTTGATGACGTCAACTGAAACTCCCTGTCGAGGGAAAAAGGATTCCTGTCCCATGACTTGAGGATGGCTAGTTGGAGAGGCCTGAGGTGAAGCTGGGCAAATGGGACCGCTTCTATTGCCGCCACCATCCTACCAAGGACTCTCATGGCAAACCGGAGAGACTGAGGGGGTTTGCGAAGTAGGATGCGGACCCCTATTCGGAGAGGCAGTGCTTTGTCCTTGGGGAGGAGTACTAGACCCTTGAGGGTGTTGGATAACATTCCCAAAAAGGTCAGAGATTGACTCGGGGTTGGTGATGACTTTTTCAAGTTGAGCCGGTGCAATTGGTATATGGAGGCATGCGTCTTGAAAGTCTATGGAGGCGAGAAATTCTCCCGTCTCCATGGACGCAATGATGGACCGAAGGGACTCCATGCGAAAGTGACGTACCCGTACTTATTTGTTGAGCTGTTTTAGATCCAATATGGGCCGTACGCTGCCTCCTTTTTTGGGGACTACGAATAGATTTGAGCAGAACCCTTGGAAGCGCTTGGTCGTAGGGACCGTTACTAAGACACCTGCTTGAAGAAGTAATGAAACCGCGTGGTGGAAGGCACGAGCCTTGGCTGGCGGTTTTGGGGGAACAGACAGGAAGAATCTGTTTGGCGGGTTGGAAGTGAACTCTATCTTGTATCCTGAAGACACTAGTTCCCTGATCCACCTGTCTTCTGTAATAGGCAGCCAGAGCTGGTGAAAGAGCAAAAGACGGCCGCCTACAGGTGGGGTGTCTTCCAGAGTTCGTGAGTCATGATGAGGAGGAAGTGCAAGACTTTCCTCCCTTAAATTTTGACTGGCCTGCCTTTGTTTGCCAGGTTTTGTCCGACTTTTGCGTCGACCTCGAGTTGTCCCAGCGTGGAGCGCGGCTGTTATTCTTTGCTGGTCGTGAGACGGATCAGCCGGAAGAGTTCCGAAAGGATCGGTAACGTGCCTGATTGCGCTTTTTGTAAGTGTGTTTGGGCTTCAGTTGGGGGAGAGAGATACTTTTACCCCCGGTGGCGTTGGATATCATTGTGTCCAACTGTTCACCGAAAAGCCGACCACTGAGGTACGGGAGGTGAGTGAGGGACTTCTTTGAAGCTGCATCTGCTTTCCATTCCTGCAGCCAGAGGATACACCGAATTGTGATGAAGCTATCCCGGCTGCACCCATTGCAGAATCCAGAGCTGCATGGAGCTTGTAATCTACCACGACTGCTATTTGGGCCGCTTGGTCCGACAGTTCAGGGGTAGGTATTTTGTAGGCCAGTTTGTAAATTTTGGGCCCAGGCCAGGATTGCCTTGGCAGCCCAAAAAAACTGAGGCGAACGTGAGAGCCAGGGAGGCCCCTGCGGCCTCGAAAATTGAACGGGCCATGCGTTCCACCTGCCGGTCTGCTGTGTCCCTGAGGGTTGAGCTATCTGGCAGAGAAAGTGCTGCTAGTCTGGAGACTGGAGGATCCACTTCAGGTGGATCTGTCCACTTTTTGGTGACCTCCTGTGGAAAGGGGTACCGCGCCTCCAGATATTTGCGATTAGTAAACTTTTTCTCAGGTTGTGAGAACTGCTTTTTAAGGATCGCCTTAAACTCTGGGTGGTCAAAGAACACCTTAGGCGGTTTCAGGACTCCTTCAAAGGAAATTTTATGTCCTGGTGTCTCCAGGGGTGGATCGGAGATGTCCAGCACCCAATGGATAGATGAGATTAAATCATCAACTAGCACTGTATTGCCCGGGCGAATAGGGATCAGGGACCCTTCGGTTTCCTTGTCTGAGTCTGAATCACAGATGTCTTCCGAATCCTGTATCTCGCTAAGGCGACTCCTGCTGGGAGAACCGGAGCGGAGACCTTCTCTGGTCGGGGATGGCTGTGGGGATCTGCGTTGTCTGTCCCTGTCAGGGGACGGTCTAGATGAGCTGTGAGTACGGTGTCTCACACTGGAAGGGGATGACCGTGTGGTATGGGATGATGCAGATGGGGCCAGCGATGCAGAGTGGCTTTGCAGAGGGGGCCAGCAATGCAGAGAAAGTTATAGACTTCACAGCCGAGTCGAGACTGTAGCTGTAATTTTATCCCACCTTAGTGTGCTGTAGTACAGCGCCGGTAAAATCCAAGATCCTGTGCTCCCCAGAGACCAGCTGGCGACCGGTATGTGAAGCGTTAACTTCCTTCCGTTCTCCCTCTGCTGGTTAATGGCCGCCGGAGTGTGGAGAAGAAAGGGGGCGGAGCGCTGGAAAGGCGGCCGTATTGCTAGAAAGCGCGCCCTTTCAGTTCGTCTCCGCCCCCTGTATGACACTGTGTAGTGTCATATTGGTCATCCGGGGGGCGGGGCGCGGAGAGTGGGCGGCGGCTTCAGCTAGGCGGTGTAAATTTAGAATGTATGCCCAAAAGGGCTGCAGGCCGGCGCGGTAGTCCGAGGGGGTACCGGATCTGAATCGGACCCCCCCCGGTTTTTAATGGCAGGAAAGGCGGTGGGATACTATATTAAAAGGGAGCCCTTAAAGGGTTCCTCTGAGGCACTGTAGCGCTGGTGCCGGCAGAGAGACAGAGCTGAAGCCAGCCTGTGTCTCTGTGTGCCCTTCTGCCAGTACTGTCCCCCGGTCCATCAGGAGTCTGCAGCGGAGCTGCGATTCCTGAACGTTGGTGCAGAGCGACAGCTACTGGGAGCTATATATTGCTGTCTGCACAAATCCTACCTGCGGTGTCTAAACCTAATGCCCCCATGAGGGGGATTGGGGAGTGTCAGGCAAAATGTATTTTTGTCCTAGTTTTAAAAATGAGAGATGTCTTAAATCTCCATCCCCTGCTCATTTAGAATGGTCCTACATAGAATTCACTCTTGCTTTCCCCAAACAAGGAATTTTTATTACCGCCATAAAACCTCAGCCAGAGCAAGCATACTGGTGTAAACTGGAAATTCCCTCCAAAATCCTATTGTCTAACTGTACAAACTTTTAATGTCGAGTTTAATAATGCACATGACTGTCACAAACACAGGGACCACATTTTTGGGATGTTCACCTTTTTCCAATTATGCCGGTATATCTTACATAACTGGGAAACCACCAGAAACCCAGGAAATGGGTTCTGATATTTGATATCCATCTTCATGAATATTGGTGACGGCAAACATGATGTATCCATCTTGGATGTGAGACCCCCCCATACCAAGATATGAAATCTGAAGGCTTTTTATGTCTTAGGCAGCTGGGTGGGTTCACAAAACCGTGTGAGGTAAACAACATGGGTGTCTCCTAGTGTTTTGGCCCCTTACTAAAAACCAGAACGGACATTTTACTTCATTCTTAACCAGGGACGTCAGACGCAAGCACTCTTCGCTGCATGGAGGAATCACACCTAGTTTCCGGGGAGCCGTGCACCCCACACAATCTGAGACCATCACCTCGTGGCGCAGGTTTTGCTATTATTTACCCCTTGTATTTTAATAACTGTTTTATGCATATATGTAAATTGTCTCTTTTATAAAATCTTGTATATCTTTTGTAAACACTGCCCACTTTCGGGAGTATTTCATTATTATTTACCAGCTTCGTTCTTCTTGTCCTATGTCGAGCAAACACGTTCCTCACCCGCTAATTCACGTTACCTAACAGGTACCCGATCAACCTGTTAAGCGATCGGTGGTGGCAGTATACCGGTATTTGTGATATTGTGGTTTGAGGGTGGCTGGACGGAGGTATATATACGTTCCTGGAAGGAACTGGTGGTATATATACGTCCTGTCACATCACGTGCCACAATAGTCGACATAAATTAGAGCAGCTGCGCCCGTGCTTATCCTCGGTCAATACCGTGGTTGACCAGCAGGATAAGGGGGCGCCAGAGGGCTGCAAGGTCTGACCAAGTGTTTTTCGTGACAGGGAGGGTGCTGCCTTCACAGTCAGGAGGCTGTAATCCTCCCTCGACCTCAACCCAAGACCAAAAGGAATTGGGGAAGGAGGGGGGTCTCAACTTCGAACCAACACCCGAGGGGCTGGGGAAGGAGCGACATGGTAAGGAGACGTCTCGACTTCAACTGTGCACCCCTAGAAGGGGGCAGAGGAGGAGCCATGCCGGGGGTCTCTCCAGAGACCCACTTATCTTCATTTGTAACTCCATGGAAAAAGAAAAAATCAGAAAAAAATGGAGTAAAAATCTTTAGGTGTGCCTTCTTGCGACACTAAGCAAAAAACTGAACATGGCTGACGCCGTCAGGGGGTGTTTACTGCCGAGGAGGAGCCACCGTTAATCTTTTTCAGATTAAGCCTAGTGTCGCCTCCTAGTGGACAGCAGCATAACACCCAAGGTCCTGTGTCCCCCAATGAGGCGACAGAGTAATATATTTTTTTCTGGTTAGCCAATAAAGGTATCACTCCGAGAATACTTTTGCCATTTTTGGGCATAAATGTATTTACATCAAATTTTCTGGCTAGCACGGTACCACAATATAAATTTGTACTGTACATCGCAATTACAGGATAATAATTGCTTATGGACATAATGGCCAACGATGTCAGCAGCCATCCATCCTAGATGGGTGAAGGTAAACTGTTTGAGACGGACATCTCTGACCTACCTGTCGGAATCAAGAATTTGCATCTATGTCATCGATTGACTGACTGATCACGTCCATGAGTCAACATGCTGTAAACCTGTCATGATGAGTGAGCAGATAGATAAGTTCCTGTCAGGGTGAGGGGCAGCATCCTATCACAACATATAGTTGCCCAGAGACATCTGAATGCATCGGCTTTCCTTTATGCCATTCATCAAACATGTCGTATATTTTGTGTATAGCGAGTCACAAGCCTCGCACTGCTCTGCGTCTTATCATTGGTTCTATGAGCTGCAGTAAAACGTGACGTATATTCCAGGTGCTGACGATCACAATGCCGGTCCAGCCAGCATAGCGGTGGGCTCAGAAGATCAGCTTTGGAAAACGTTCCTCTTATATAGATCCTGTGGATCCTACTTACATTCGCTGCTGTTTACATTGTATGCTTACAATTCTATTTAGACTTCAATATGACTCCAGAATAAATTTTTGTCTTTCTTATACTTGCCGTATATTTTTCCCAAGGAGGGAGTTTAGGTATTGTGCTTTTTTCTTTTTTTTTTTTTATTTCTACTGTAATATTTCATAATATCTGTGAATAAGTCTTGAAAATAATTTGCATTGAAAAGGTTGAGATCCTCTGAATCTACATGGATTTTTAGGAATTAAAAATCTACAGCAGTAAATCTGCAGCAGAATTTAAATTTTGCACCATGTCTGGATTTAGTAGCAGCTGCCCCTTTAAATGGAATATGTCAGCAGGTTTTTGCTACCCCATTTGAGAGCAGCATAATCCGAGGCCCTGATTCCAACGATGTATGACTTACTGGGCTGCTTGGTGTTATTTTGATAAAATTACAGTTTTTTTTTCTCATGCAGATCTCTGAATGCTGAGCTCTGTATAATAACCCCACCCACACCACTGATTGGCAGTTTATATACAGTGTACACAGAAAGCTGCCAATCAGTGGTGGGGGGCGTGGTTGGACTACGTGGCAGCAGGTTTACTAGTCCTCTAGTGATAATCTTCTGCTGATAAAAGTGTGATTTTTATCAAAACTACAACAAGCAGCCCTGTAAGTGAGACGTCCCTAGAATCAGGGTCTTTGTCTCTACATCATGCTGCTCTCAACAACAACCAATATATAGTACATCCGACAAGGGGTCAATGTGTTAAAAAAGAACTTTATTATAACAATTTGGGTACATGGCGGCAAAAGAAAAGAGCACACACACATATATATAGTAATACCATATAATAGTGAGGAGGTATAATGTAAATATTTGAATTGCAGAGACATCAGGGCTGGATAGTAGTAGCTCCAATTGTGCTAATGCATACTGATAGTATATCCTAGGTCACATAGTAAAAGGATATAATCCTAAATAATAAAAGCCAATATAGGCATTCCCAAGATAATGACCTTTTGGTATATACATATATCAAGGGTTGTATTATATCCAAGTAGGTTAATTCCCAAGTAACAATAATGTTGCATTGGATTCATTCATACCTGGTATATATTGTCTGCACGTCTTGCAATAGCTCTGGGCTCGGTGGTCCTACTCCTAGTGTGGCGCTCACCCCATCATGCTGCTCTCAGAATAGCCAAGAAAAACCTGCTGACAGATTCCCTTTACAAATAGCTGAAATGGCTCCTAGATACCAGAGAAGGAAAACTTTATTAAAACGGTTTTGTTTCCTAAATAGAAAAGCAAATTAAACACCACTGGATAATGTGGTGTGTGAAACCGTCCATTGGATTGCTGTTTCGGGTGGGCTCAGGAGCAGAGCCCCCATCCTACACAGCCGACATCTTGCTGTAACAGCAGCGGCCAGAGCGGAGCGTGAATCACTGCTGTTTAACCATTTATATGCCGTCAATCACTGATGACAAGTTAAATAGCGCAATCGCCGGTACGCTATGCAATGTTACTAGAATTTTTTTTTTTACTTTTCCATCTCCTTGAATTACTTGTTGTGGTTTGCGGATCCATTGACTGGCCAAGTGGAAGGGCTGCAGCCGATCATTCATGTACGTAGCAGATACACATTTCCATGTGTAAATAGGCCCTTATAGAAATCAATCAATAGAACGTATACCTGGATATCTAGGTTTATTCTTTGCATACATTTAAAGAGGTATAAGTCATGGCATATTACTAGGATGTCATTCTTGGGGGTCTGACAGCCTAATTTAGAAAGAAGTGGATGCATTATTTTCCCCTCACCCATTACAACACACCTTGAGAGAGGGATCCGCCCCACCAAGGACAGGAAACCGTCTGAAATAAAAGGGCGGTACCTCTCCCTTGCTTCAGTTGGTTTCCTGTCCTTGATGGGAACCTGTCTGAAGAAGGGTGTCTTCTTACCTGGGCCCGTTCCGGTGTGGAAGTGCGGGCACCTGCCTGTGCACCGGGTTCCGGGTCCCAGAAGCGCCGTCCGCGGTTCCCTGGAGCCGTGTTCGAGCAGGCGCATGCGGTTATGAGGGCTCCGGCTCCCCGCAGACCGCTGCGCTGTCCTCTCCCTGCCGCAGGCTCCTGGGTGGTCGCACGCTGGGAGCAGTGTCTTCCGGATATGACGCGCCTGACGTCACGGCGCGGTGCACGCTTGGAGAGGCGTGCCCGATGACGTCGGGGGCAGCACCCGGAACCAAGATGGCGGCGCCCTGTAAACGCTTGCCGGCCGTTTTTTTTCAAAGATCGGCCGGTGGGTGTCAGGAGGGGGGAGGACACATGGACCGGAGGAGGTCCGGATGTGCCCTATTTAAGGTGGGGGCCTCCTGACAAGCGCTGCTTATACTCAAGCTCAGGTGTAGCAGCTATGGCAGACCAGGACAGCTAGGTGCAGCAGCAGCTGACTCCTCCACCGCATCAACGCCAGCGGAAGAAGCAGTCGGACACCTCGCACACGGACGGCCGCTCCAGCAACCGCAGCGGCAGCAGGAGGAGTAAGGTGTCGGACGCTTCAGGGCCATCCAGAAGGGATTCATCTTATGTCCCGCCACAGCCTCAAAATCCGGTACCCTTTTGTGACTTCAGGGGTGAGTGATCTTCGTGAATGTCACTTAATAGTAATGGAAAGTTATTATGTCCTTCATTCCTTAGGAAGAAGAGTAGCGGCAAAAAGAACCCACTGGGTTTTTGTTCCTTATGCCAGGCCCCCCTTTCCATAGATTGGCAGAAACAGCTTTGTGCAAGCTGTATTAACCAAACGATAGCGGAGAGCACCCCGGATTTCGCTTCTAATTTGAGGTCCGTAATCCGTTCAGAGGTGCAGGATTCCCTGTAAGGCTTACTAAAGTGGAAAAAGAGATCCCATAAAGATATCTCCTCTGACTATGATTTATCCTCCCAGTCAGAGGATCTTTGCCTCGGCATCCTCCTCTTCATCAGACAGTGGTAGGCCCTGTTTCCCTATTGAGGATACTGACAAGTTGGTCAGAGCGGTCAGATCTACCATGGGGTTGAGGGAGGAGAAGGCAGCCAGGTCCCTGGAAGATATGTTCGCAGGCCTGGAGGAAAAAAAGACGCTCCTTTCCAGTGAATCCCCAAATTCAGACCCTTATAGACCTGGAATGGAGGAAGCCGGAGAAATCAGGAGTATTGTCCTCATCCTCTAAAAGGAGGTACCCCTTCGAGGATAATGTCTCTGAGTCCTGGGACAAAATTCCTAAAGTTGGCGGGTCTGTCGCCCGATTATCCTAAAGATCGTCCCTACCCCTGGAAGATTCGGGCAGTCTAAAGGATGCTCTGGATAAGAAGGCAGATTCCTTCCTGCGTCACACCTGTGAAGCAGCAGCAGGGGGCCTGAAGCCAGCGGTAGCAGGCACTTGTGTCGCTAGGTCACTTATGGTGTGGCTTCAGCAATTAGGAGACCAGCTAAAGGATAAAAAGATGTCCAGAGATAAAATCCTCTCCAATCTGCCTTTGCTACAAGCAGCATCTGCTTTTTTGGCCGACTCCTCAGTGGATTCAGTTAAACTCGCTGCCAGTTCTGCAAATTTGTCTAATGCTGCCAGACGAGCCCTGTGGCTCAAGGGTTGCCCGGGAGATCTACAATCTAAGCATAAGCTTTGTTCTCTTCCTTGTGATGGTAAACTTTTGTTTGGCCAAAAACTGGACGAGTTTTTGGAGAAGGCTGGCGACAGAAAGAGAGGTTTCCCAGGGTTCACGGGGGAAACAAAAAGGTCCTATTTTCGGAAGAAGAGATTTAACCAGGGTCGCCCTCCGGGATAAAGGAAAAGATGGGAGCCCAGATCTAAAAAGGACTCTGGTTACATGCTTGGAGGACCATCCTCCAGTTCCAAAAAATCTCCCCAATGACGCGAGGCTAGAGGTCGGGGGAAGGCTTTCCCATTTTATCCCAGCTTGGGAAGCCATCACTTCAAATCCCTGGGTGTTGGATATCATAAAGAACGGCCTAAAGATACGCTTCTGTCAGGTCCCTCACCGAACCTTCATGATCACCTCCAGGAGGAAGTCCAGGGAGGAGCAGATGGCTCTAGAATCAGAGGTATTAGACTTAGTCAACAAGCAGGTCCTTCACGAAGTTCCAGTTTCACAATGAGGAGGGGATTTTATTCCCCCCTGTTTGTGATAAAAAAACCAAATGGGTCCTTAAGGACCATTGTCAACCTCAAAAGTCTAAATCAGCTGATAATCAACCAGACTTTCAATATGGAATCAGTGAACTCTGCAGTGAAACTCTTACACCACAATTGTTTCATGGCAGTCATCTACCTAAAAGATGCCTACTATCACGTCCCAATCCATCCAGACTACCGGAAGTACCTAAGGGTAGCCCTGTTCATCCAAGGTCAATTGAGACATTTCCAATTCACTGCCCTACCTTTTGGACTCTCGATAGCACCGAGAGTATTTACAAAGGTTATAGCGGAGGTGACAGCTTTTCTCCGAATCAAGAACGTGGTGATTGTTCCCTATCTGGACGACTTTCTGATAATAGGGAAATCGGAGGACCACTGTTCCTCTCAACTTTTAGAAGTCCAGACAGCTTTATATCACCTGGGGTGGTTAATAAATATTCAAAAATCAAAGCTATCCCCCTCAAGGACTCAGATCTTTCTGGATTTGACCCTAGATTCCCAACGCCAATCCTGTTTCCTCCCGGAAGACAAGGTTTGCAAAATAATCAGCCTGGTCTCAAGGGCAATAAGGTCTCCCGTGATGTCCTTGAGAGAAGCAATGTCCCTACTAGGCTCCATGACTTCCTGTCTCCCGGCAGTCAAATGGGCCCAGAGTCATATGAGGCTTCTTCAGTGGGAGGTCCTGTCGGCTCAGAAATCCTTCAACGGACATATAGGAAAAAAAACTCTCCGTCTTTGGAGACAGTAAACTCCCTCTCCTGGTGGACAAACAGGGAGAATCTGACCGCAGGCTTACAATGGTCCAAACCAGTCGACCACACAATTACAACAGATGCAAGTGGCTCCTGCTGGGGGTGTCATCTGGCAGAGTTCTCAGTTCAGGGGCTCTTACTACGTCACGAAAAAGAAGCGTCATCAAACCTAAAAGAGCTTTTGGCCGTGGAGAAATCCTTGATAAGCTTCCTTCCCCACATACAGGGTCGCCATGTCCAGATCAGGTCCGACAATCGGACGACAGTGGCATATATAAATCACCAGGGAGGAACAAGATTTCACTCCCTTATGGTAGTGGCAAACAGGATCCTGCATCTAGCAGAACAACATCTCCCATCCCTCAGTGCTCTTTTCATCCGGGGGTATAAAATTCAAGAGCAGATTTCCTCAGTCGCCACACTTTAAGACAAGGAGAGTGGCCTCTAAACCCGATAGTCTTCCAAAAGATTATCCAGATATGGGGGTCACCGGACATATATTTGTTCGCCACCAGGGCGAACAGGAAGGTGGAGAGATTCTGTTCACTAAATCCAACAGAGAATCCCTATGCTGTAGACGCTCTCCACATTCCCTGGAAGTTCAGGAAGGCCTACGCCTTTCCACCGATAGTGATGATCCCGGCAGTTGTGAGGAAAATTCGGGAGGAGGGGGCGAGGATAATCAGATCCCTGGGTCCTGCCTGACAGGCCGGACCTTCTCATCCAGGGGCCAATATTCCATGCACAAGCCAAAGGTTTCCATCTGGCGGCTTGGAATTTGAGAGGTTGTTACTGAGCAATAGGGGGTTTTCACCAGGCCTAGTTTCTACCCTGTTGGGTAGTTGAAAGCCCATAACAACTAAAATTTATTCCAGAATCTGTTGAAAATTCCTGGATTTTATAGACTCCCCATTGTCGGATAAACCTCCAGTTAGAGAAGTCCTAGAGTTTTTACAAAAGGGACGTGACCTAGGGTTGGCTACGGGAACACTTAAAGTTCAGGTGTCCGCCCTAGGGGCGATCTATAATTGTAACCTGGCAGGGAACAGATGGGTCTCTAGATTCATTAAATCCTGTTCCAGAGCTAAGCCAGTTCGGGCTCTTCCTCCCTGGGACCTGAATTTGGTTTTAAATGCACTCTCTGGCGACCCATTTGAACCCCTGCAGGTTATCTCTCCAAAGATCCTCACCCTCAAAACCATCCTCTTTGTGGCCCTAACGTCGGCCCGTAGGGTGAGTGACCTGCAGGCCCTTTCTGTTGATCCCCCATACACCCAAATTCATGATGACCGGGTCGTCCTGCGTACAGATCCATCGTACCTTCCAAAAGTTGTATCCAGATTCCACTGTAATTGTACTTCCCTCTTTCTGCAGTAACCCTAAAAACCCTGGGGAGGTTAGGTTCCAAAATCTAGATGTTAGAAGGGCATTACTACAGTACATAGACATGACTAGTCAGTGGAGGAAGGACAAGTCCTTGTTTCTGGCTTTTCAGGGGAGTAGGAAAGGTCACAGGGTATCAAAGGGAACTATTGCTAGGTGGCTTAGGGAGGCCATTTGTCTAGCTTATACATCTACAGGTGTTCCGGCACCGGACGGTATTAAAGCTCATTCCACCGGAGCTGTTGCAACCTCCTGGGCAGAGAGAGCAGATGTCTCGATTGACCAGATATGTAAAGCTGCTACTTGGTCTGCACCATCCACCTTCTATAAGCACTATCGGTTGGATCTATCCTCCTCTGACCTTACCTTTGGGAGAAGGGTACTTCAGGCGGTGGTCCCTCCCTAGGGTGCTCATATTTTCCAAAATTCTCTCAAGGTGTACTGGCATGGGTGAGGGGAAAACACCAAGGTTACTTACCGGTAGCCAATTTTTCCTGAACCCATGACAGCACCCGTAGTCATCCCCCCCCCCCCCCTGTCTTTCTCACGCCCT
The DNA here is from genome assembly GCF_046119375.1 of Phyllobates terribilis. NCBI lineage: Eukaryota > Metazoa > Chordata > Amphibia > Anura > Dendrobatidae > Phyllobates > Phyllobates terribilis. The sequence continues at coordinate 1,040,062 of NW_027362950.1, read as the reverse complement.
GGTGAAGCACTTTACATTTTGGGTGATATATATATATAGTAGGTGTTGGTTATGTGTCTAACCTTTTCTGGAGGTCCTCTCAATGCTCTGTAATCCAACTGAAGCGAGGGAAAGGTACCGCCTTTTTATTTCAGACGGTTTCCTGTCCTTGGTGGGGCGGATCCCTCTCTCAAGGTGTGTTGTCATGGGTTCAGGAAAAACCGGCTACCGGTAAGTAACCTTGGTGTTTTTTTTCACGCTCCCAATTTAACAATTTGAGTACAGTTAGATCTATTGGGTTTTTTTGCACTATGGGTGGGTGGTTGGGAGCACAGCTGTGCAGGAAAAAAAAAAGCTTATAGGTTCTCAATTCGTTCATTCTTGGGATCGGTGGCAGAACCAGAGGTCGGACCATCACCAATCAAGATATTATATCCCTTCACACTCATCATTGCTCCCAATTAACAATTTGAGTACGTGCATATTTTTTTAGGGTATTTTTGTGCAATGGGTGGGAGCACAACTGTGCAGGAAAAAAAAGCTGATAGGTTCCCCATTCCTTCATTCTCAGAATCAGTGGATGGAACATCGCCAATCACAATATTATATCCTTCTCACTAATCGTTGCTCCCAATTATCAATTTGATTACGGTTATACCTATTGTTTTTTTAGGGTTTTTTTTTTTGCACTGTGGGTGGGTGGTTGGGAGCACAGCTGTGCAGAAAAAAAAAAGCTGATAGGTTCCCCATGCCTTCATTCTCAGGATCAGTGGTGGAACCAGAGTGTGGATCATCTCCAATCAAAATATTATATCCTTCACATTAATCGTTGCTCCCAGTTAACAATTTGAGTACGGTTGAACCCATTGTGGTTTTTTAGGGTTTTTTTTTTTTTTGCACTATGGGTGGGTGGTTGGAAGCACAGCTGTGCAGGAAAAAAAAAAGCTGATAGGTTCCCCATTCCTTCATTCTAAGGATCGGTGGTCAGACCATCGCCAATCACAATATTATATCCTGGCAATATGCCATAATATTATATACGGAGTTGTCCTCCTGGCAGTTGCCGTGATCCTCTATTCCTTACCTGCTACCTCTATACTGTATATGAAATGACAATATGTGAGAAATATTAATAATGTTGCTCTCATTTTCTAAAAAAAACAGGTTGGAACACAAACTCTCAATTAGTTGTTTTTTTATTTGTTTACCAATCTAAAATGTCCACTTTGAGGCACCAGAGATAAATGCTGGCATATAATGTACAATGCTCCCGTCCCTAGCAGTTGGCGTGTATCAGGCGACATCGCAGGATCTTCAAGTAGCTGTCAATCTTGTGGGAATCTCTGCGGAAACACTGAAGCAAGTGGTAGACGGGGAACACGTAGGAATCGCCCTGTGGTGCCGTTACATCGATTGGTCCAAACCACTTAGGGTAAACGTGCTCTAGATCAGTCAGCATCTGCAATAAACAATGGGTGAATGTGGGTGTAGAATTTGGTTGGAGTAAAGGTACAATCTAACACTACAATTATCCAAACGTTGTGCCTATTACAGCATTACCACCAGTCACAAGCAAACTCAATATCTTCCTAAAAGGAAAAATATTGTGGATGGACATGCTTTCTAAAAGGGAATCTGTCAGCAATATGATGTAGGTGCTGAGACCCTGATTCCAGCGATGTGTCACTTACTAGTCTGTTTTTAGCTGTTTCGATACAATAAGTGTTTTATCAGAAGGAGATTATCACTACAGGACTAGGGGTCTTGTGCTTCCTAGTCAACCTGCTCTAATACAATCAACAGTGATCGTATCAAAATGACAGCATGCAGACCAACAAGTGACATATCGCTGGAATCAGAATTTCTGCCCCTACGTCATGCTGCTCTTGGATTACATAAAAACCTGTTGACAGATTCCATTTAAAGAGAATTTATTGTTACACTTATTGCCGCTTCTCAGCAACTCTACGGTTTACTCAGTCAGTTCCGCTTTGGTTTATACTCGTACCATATAGCCTAAATTCATGACCTACGTGAAGGAAGAGAGGATGTGTGTGATAATAATGCTGCTTACTCTCCAGAGATCCAGTCTATTCCTCCTTGAAGAATCCTGGTGTGCTCCTCAGCTTCTGTCACTTTTTTCTCCATGTTATTTGGCGCCCCCATGGACAAGTACTGCAGGGGTTGGGTCCAAGAGCGCAATCATTTCTTTCTAAGGCTCAGCAAGTCTTCGTGCTGTGGAAGCAGTAGACATCAGTTAGGAGGGATATCAGGCTGAGAACATATAGAAAATCATATGCCGAAAAGGGAATGTACCAGAAGTTGTGGATGCAAGAAAATGCCCATGATTCCGCTCCTCCGGGTCACACGAAGTGATGCAATACCCAGTGGTTGGTTAAGAATCCATTTATTTAGAAGCTAAAATAAGAGGCGTTTCCTGGACGTCCTGTCCACTTCATCAGTGCATAGCTTGTGTCCGGTATAGCAAGGAGTGGACATATATATACAAAAAATGTGAAAACAACTGGCGCCAAAACAATGTGGCCGTTAAGGCAGAAAAATACAATCAATAAAAAGGCAGAAATTTGAGTATCCATCAATGTATATATGCATCGGGAATAAAATATTGCTAGCATGATTAAAAATTAATTAAAAACCGATATAGTTCAATGCAAAAAAAATATAATAAATAATTAAAATATATAGATAATTCCTGAAGCAGGAATTGAACCTGGTGTATTGCAATCAAATGGATCATGTTTAGATCTTAATCATGGTACAACCCTCTAAGCCACGGGTGCTCATGTATATTGTGATTGATCTTGTTCTGATAGGAGGTAATAAACGGATATTAGACGATATATCTAACTTATACCTACATACTAAACAAAATAATTTTAATTCTTCTTATAATAGAATATGTGATCGTATCGGCAACATGAATAATTTCTTTAGGAGTGTGTCCGTATTATCGGTGTAGTACTAGAGAATAGTCGTGCGCATTAATGTCCACTAGGTGGTATGATGAGCACTGAAAGTGTCCTAGGGAATGGTGCAGACTACTGGGAACAGAACGCAATGATCATAAGAAGAAAGGAAACTGAACTCAGTGTAAACCCTGGATCGGGACAGTGGATCAAGAACAAGCCAAGACACATGTTCCTGACCATGTAGAGGTCAATTATATTTGTCAGTGCTTTCAAATAAAAACCTCTGATATTTCATTGAGACCCCAAGGTTTCCAAGTATTTAGTTGATCTATCCAGTATATCTCTTTCCTATTGAGACCCTGAATTCTATTGGGAGTGGTGCATGGAATATGCTCTATGGGCAGGATTTTAAGACACCCAAAGTCTTTATTGTGATGGATTGCCATATGTCGTGATAAACCATGTTTTAAAAAACCTGTAGCGACATTATGCCTATGAGAATTTAGTCTTTTATGAAAGGGTTGCATAGTTCTACCGCCATATTGCTTGGGACCTGTGCATTCAATCAGATATATGACAGAATCAGTGTCACAGGACATATTACTATTTATTGTGAAGCGTTCATTGCTTGATGTGGATGCAGAAGTGTCGGCTCCATGAGTAATATTCATGCCGCACATGCCGTTCTTTTTGCCACATCTGGTGATGGTTTTATTCTTATTATTGATCTTGCTACAATCTAGAGTAGAAAGGGTGTGTATCCTACGGGGGGCTCAAATGTTCCTTAGAGTGGGGGCTCTCCTATACACAATGGAGGGTTTTTCTGGGATAATCTTCTTGAGTATCGGATCATTTAACAGAATATGCCAATTCTTCTGCAGAATATCTCTAAATGATTTATGCTGAAAATTCTATGTAGTGATGAATTTTACACAGCGCTCATAGGACATTTTATCTGAATTAGATTTTAATAGAAGTGAATTCTGGCTACAGGTGTCCCTTACCCTTTCACATGATTCGCCAACAAGATTTTTGGGATAGCCCTGTTGTAGAACTTTCTGTTTCAGCATACCTGATTGCTCTGAAAAATCATTTTCAGAAGTGCAATTCCTTCTGATCCTCTGAAATTGATTAAAAGGAATATTACGCAGCCATTTCTGGTAGTGGCCACTGCTGTAGTGGATGGAACTATTCGCATCCACTTGTTTAAAATAAGTCTTGGAGCAAATCCTATTGTTCTCTATAAATAAGGCAGATCCAGAAAATGAATACTGGTGTTATTTGTATCGGAATTGAAGGAAATACCCCAGCAGTTGTTATTTAGAAAACTGGCAAGGGCTGAGGGTTCTGCGATGTCCTTATTAAGAATGAAAATTAAGTCGTCAATGTATCTTTTGTAAAATATAATGCCTTCCCAAAATGGACCCCCATAGATGAACACCAGTTCAAATATGCCCATGAAAATATTAGCGAACGTAGCTGCGACCTTTGACCCCATCGCGGTCCCTTTGATCTGATGGTAAGTGTGTTGGAGGAAAGTGAAATAATTGTTATTAAGGATGAAAGATAACCCAGATAGAATAAATGATTTGTGGGAGGACAACAGGCCGGTGTCTTTGGAGATCATATGTTCAACACATAATAAACCAATTTCCCAATCAATATTGGTGTAAAGGGATGTAACATCAAGGCTTAAAAATACAAATGATTCTTCCCATTGGATGTCCTTAGTAAGGTTGATGAGGTGGCTGGAGTCACGAAGGTAACTCCTCAACCTTTTAACATGGGGCTGAAGGAGAACATCAATGTACTCTGCATGTGTTGTAGATTGGCCATGCAATACACCAATAATATCACATGATCACGTTCTGTACGTGGACCGGAAATACATGTCCCACTGAGCACAATTCCCAGTATGTTGTATAGGGGGCGCTGTGCCAGGCCAGGATTTCCCCTCCTCGATGCAGTGTCCTACAGTGTCCTACATCTTCTCCAGTACAGCTGCTCACAGATTAACCTTGGAATAAACCCGCAGCGTCCCTAATCCCTCCCCACTCACAATGTCGCTGATTACTGGACACACGGCCCCGGGATGGACGTCGTGACTTACCAGGATCAAGAATCAATGGAGAAAAGACGACTTCATGGGAATGGGACCTGTTGTTAATTAAGTGCCAGGTTTTTATGTTTTGTTTGTTTGTTTTTTTTACGTATTATTATCTATATTAAAGTCTTGCAAATTTTCACACTGGCAATCATTGTACAGGAGGAGGAGGAGAAGGTGAGCTGTGACATCACCTATTGTGAATGGTGGATCCTGTGTTATCTACTGTATATAGAGGTGTTATCAGTCATTGTACAGGAGGAGGTGAGCTGTGACATCCTCTACTGTGAATGGTGGATCCTGTGTTACCTATGTGTGAGTGTGACGCTGACCGGCCGTGACGCTACTTCTGGTTTGCCGGCGGGAATGCCGCCGCATTCAAACCGCTGCCACGACTGAACTTGCACAACTATAAAAAGACCACATCTCCCCCTGCCACTATATTTAACCCCCTGGAATAAGCTAAATTGCAAAACGCGCATCAGGGCCTGTACCACATCTTCAGGTAGTATCTCTTACTCTCTGCACTATGCAGCTATGTATTAATCTGTTTTAATTTCTACCCTGCCCAGTACCTTTCTGCACTATATTCAGCACGTTTTTCTTAAAGCTATTGGTCTCGCGACCTATTCTTATGAATTTACAGTATATATTGCTCAGACCTTATTTGTGTCTAGCAGGATTGTTTTCCGCTTAAGTACATTGCTATGTCCTCAATATATGTGCAGTCTGGGTACTCCACTGTGTAATTATCACACGATGTTAAGCACTTTTCTATCCTTCTACTTGTAGTTCTAAAAATGTAATTATTGTAATTTATGCTCATTATTGAATCATTGGTTGCATACCATTTCTTTGCAGGAATTTTTCCCCACTCTTACTGGACTTGTTCTCCGTGAAATACGTCTTAGGGCAGCTTATACATGCAAACTTTAATAGGAGTTGTTAATAGAAAATGAATTAATCTGTGCTGCTATAACTATACACAAATAGTGCTTTGGCTCCTCCATGTGGATCAGTTTGGTACTGCCAGTGGATGTGATTAATCCTGCTTGGTTTCCCCTTGTTTTAAGTATGTTTTATACATCTTGGTTTTGATTAATAAAATACTGTGTATGTTGATTCTGGGTGGCATTTGTTTCCATTCCTTTATAGGTTTTTGCAATTATTTGGAGGTGCCATGACAATATGGGCCGTTTCTAGGTTAAATCTATTTGGAAGAGAAGCCATTGAGGTGACCATATCAGTTGTCACCCAGCTTTCCCAGGACCTGATAAATCCAATGTCCACTGAAAGATTACATGTGCTGAAGATTATAGATGTATAATGGCAGCATCTAGTGGTCAAAGGCGGTATTGCCATTATCATATACTTAAGCCTCATTTACACTTTGCAGTTCAGGACGATCAGGTTACGTGTAGATTTGATTACATTATTCCGAAAGTGACCACTCACCCGTTGCTGGATTCTTAGTAGCGTACGTCTGCCTTCCATTCGGTTTTATCCATTTGCCACCGATAAAATGACCAAAGCTTCGTTCGTGACTGTCAAGCCAGGCCTAGAGAGGGAAAAAAACAAATAAAACCATAAGTATAAAAAGATAAAAATAAAATCATAAAATCAGGGAAAAAAAAAAAAAGACTGATAATGAGAAATCAGGCCTCGCTCGAGAGGCGGCGCGCACTCACCATTCGAGAGGCGGCGCGCACTCACCGCTCGAGAGGCACTTACGGCCAGTGGTGTTGTCACGCCACTGATTCCAGCTGTGCTCTTCCCCATACTGGAGGAAAGAGCTTGTAAGCGCTGCTCTCTTTGCCTTGGAGATCAGTCACCAACGATAGACTGCAGCGGTATCCGGTATCTTAGACAATGAGCCATTAACTATAGAATTAAAAATCCAAGGGTATTTAGCAAAGTTACCCGTTATCAAGAGGACTTTGACATTTTTTGGCCATTGATCATGATGAGAAAAAGCGTTTATTGCCCGCCTTTTGATGGAAACCACGCTTAGAAATGACCAGAGAGGGATTGTTTGGTTTAAAATCTTCTATTGTAAAAGTCGTCTCAAAAATCAGTAATCCACAAGTGAACCCCATGGCAAGTGCTCACTTTTCCTGCAGCGCCACCACAAGCAAGGTGAAGAATTGCAAGTGCTATGTGCAAATGCATATAAATCAATCACATTAGACAAGTTATAGTGCACAGGATTACACATCCAATATAGTCACAAAGAATATAAAGTGCTTATAGTGAAATAGGGAGCAGCAGGTATGACCTGAGTTTGAAAATAATGGCCCCAACGCGCGTTTCACACGATGCCTCTTCCAGGGGGATGGGTATCCTCCCATTTATTTTGAATGATGCTATTGTGGACTTGCTAGCTTTATATGTATAGACGCTAATACCATTTGGAATTACTTAGAACTACTGGCCTATGCATACGCTGCTAACATATGGAGCTTACTCTTGATTTTCACTATAAACTATAACTACTAGTGAACATCAGCTCCCTCCAGTGGTATAGTTTGATATGATCTTTTTTTTTTTTTTTTTAAATTTTGCTAGTTATTTTCCCTTTTTAAAAATATGTTAGCTTTTTTTGGTAATAAAGATTATTATTTCTATGCTACTGGCTGTTTGCTTCCATTAAATTTGTAGGTTGTTGTTGTTTATAGGGAGGTGCCGTATATACTAATTGTGCCTGTAAGTAGGCTTAATGCTCTTAAAATGAACAGGCTGAGCAAGTGACGCACCATGTACTTGACAGTATTACAGCTCCTAGATACGTGGAGCCATCATGTGGGACAGATAGATTGTGGATTACAGCCTCCAGTGATATGGGGGACACGCGCGGCTCGGTCTTATCTTTAGGTCTCTTACACTCTGCAATCACCGAAAATCCACCAGACTGTGAAGGTCAGTGATGAAATACCATGAAGTGCAAACAGATTTTCAACTCCTTCATTCTGATGTTCTTGGGGGTGATGACCCACCGGACTGCGGGGGAGTGACCCCATATAATGAGAGGACAAGGCCAAGGAGGAAGACACAGTGTGTACAGATCATGGGGACTTATCAATGATACCGGGGAGAAAAAACATGGACCAGGGAGCAAGATTGTGACCACTGTAAAAGTCAGCATATATGCAGAGTTAGAAAAAGTTTATTTTTTCAGTAGGAAAAGTTATAAAACTTTTTAAATCACTTTATCAGGGAATTTGTCCTCATTCCTGTAAAAAAAAAAACCATGCTGGACAAAATAAATGAAAAAAAAAAATGTATTTAAATTACTATTTAAAGGGAATCAGAGCAGCATGATGTAGGGGCAGAGAGTCTGGTTCCAGCGATGTGTCACTTATTAGGCTGTTTGCTGTAGTTTCAATTCAATCTGTTTTATCACTTGCACAGCAGTCCAGTTAATTTGTAACTCCACCACTGATTGGCAGTTTGCTGACAGTGTACACAGGAAGCAGCCAATCAGGGGTGTGGGCGGGGTTATATACGGCTCAGCATTCCGAGATCTACAGCAGAGAAAACAGGGATTCTATCATAACTGCACCAAGCAGCTCAGTAAGTGACATCACCGGAATCAGGGTCTCTGCTCCTATATGATGCAGTCCTCAGATTACATAGTAAAACCTGCTGACAGATTCCCTTTAAGGGTAATCTAACAAAAAAAATCTTCATTGTGGCTGCACTGGGACAAGCATATTCATAAAATATTTGCCTTAAAGAACTGAAGATTTTTTTTTTTTTTTAGCTTTGAAGCTGCAGATCAACTTCAGACAAAGGGTTACAAGATGACGCTGGGCTCCTGGAGGCACGAGGATCCTGTTAAAATGTAGCCTGCACTGACTAACAAGAAAGGAACCTTTGTCCATTCCCGGTCATTGTGATGTATAGGGAGCCATGTACACAGGGGAGGCCGCGGCTCCCAGCCAATCCCTGCAGACCTGGGGGGCGAACGCTCTCAAGTCGCCTCCGTCACGCACTGCTATACAATACAGGAGCAACAGCGTTAACTATTTGTGGACGGATTTCAAAATTTTGAAAAACTTGATCAATTCAGGGCCCCATAGAAGGTAAAATCATTATACACTCGCCTCCCGCAGCCGCACCGCTTCAGCATTGTCAGCGCTGCTGCTACCAGTAGTGTCAAGTGACCACTGCAGCCAATGAGCCGTTGCTGATCAGCTGCAGCGCATCAATATTCCGTAAAATCGAACAAAATAGCAAAGGCTGCAGCCAGTCAATGGCCACTGATTGACAGTGTGGTGCCATGTAACTGCTGCTGCCAATCAAAGAGAACAGCAGCGCCGACAATCAGTGATGGAGGCATGGTTGGACCAGGAGGCACGAGACACCTCGTCCTGTAGTGATAATCTCCTGCTGATAAATCACTGATTTTAATGAAAAGGCAAAACACAGCCTAGTAAGTGACACATCGGTGGAATCAGGGTCTCTCCACCCTCATAGTGCTCTCAGATTACATAGCAAAACCTACTGACAAATTACCCTTTAAGAAAAGAGTGGCGATACAAAGTACCTATAAGACAAAACTAGAACTCTTCCAAAATGAAGAGAAACCCGTCAGCTGTTTTGGCATTCTCGTCAGTACAGGGCAAGGCTTTAAATTGGATCTTAGGGGGTACTGCAGACACCACTAGATTGTGAAGAGAAACATGCCAGCAATACTGAAGCAGCCGCCTATAAATGGTGCTTCAATCTTTTTTGAGGAGGCTTTAGCTGTACTTTATACTACATTCACTCACAGTGCACCCGTCTCCAACCAGTGGCAGTATTTTTGCCTTTTGGTGTATACCTTTTTTATCCCCAGGGAGCATTGCCTCGCTTTAAGACTCGGTGCATCAGCTGCTGTTGTCCACACCTTCACCACAAAAGACCCCTGTCCTGGAAAAATAAAGGGGCTCAGTTCCCTCCCCTTCTTTTTTTGACTTCCAAAATGCAATGATCTTGATTGGCCATTTTTTGTTTTTGGAATTAAGGAAGGAAAAGAGCTCACTGATACCAGAGCGGTCCTGTAATAAGAGTCCAGACCTCCTCTGGTATTAATATGAGCACAAACACTGCGCCCCTGCCGGAAGCTTCATGCAGCCGTATATCACCAAGCACAATGCAGAGTGTCGGATGGAGTGGTGTAAAGCCATCACCACTGGACTCTGGAGGAGACGTGTTCTGTGCAGTGACGGATCACACTTCTCTATCTACGTCTGATGGAGGAGTCTGGGTTTGGTGATTCCAGGAGAACACGACGGCTCCTTTCTGATCTTTCTCAAGGAAAGAAGACGCCTCCAGGAAGTCGTGTACAAGTCATGTGCAACAACGAAGAGGAACTGGAGGATTACACAGAGCAAAACCTTACCAAGCCATCACGTGAATCTGATGAGGGAAACAGTCAGCAATCTGTCCTCAACAACCTCCAATCTGACCTCAATCAACATCTGGATCGGAGGTCTACAACTCCAAGAAATGGCCACATCATGGCATGATGGGTGTTATAGTTCCCCAACAGCCTTGAGTTACATATATAGAGAAGGATTCATCTACTGTTGAAAAAAAAATCCCTTGGATCCTGAAGTTATTTTGTTATTGACTAATGAAAACTTTCACAAACATTAAAAAAAAAAGTTTCTAAAAGTTAATTAACTTCTGATGCTTAAATGTTTGATCAAAATTTAAAAAAAAAGTGTTTTTTTCTTTTCTTTCTAGAAACAGCGCCACTCTTGTCTGTTGGCGGTGTATGGTATTGCAACCCAGCAAGATGGTTGTACGGTCTGATACAGAGTGCAATGTAATATTACCTGGTGGTAATATCCAGGTAATGGAAACGGGCTTTGTATATAGACAGAAGGTGACGATTTGCCGGAGACTCTCTCACACCATTAAGCCGCATTCACACATTGGTGTTTGTCACCTTGTTGTGCATTATCCCAACTGACGCACATTTTATGGGGCTATTCTCTTTTTTCGTGGACCGAGGGTCTGCATGGACCAAATATGGGAAAAGAACGGAACAACAAATAAATTAAAAATACTTTTTTTGTCACATTATGATTTATAAAAATAAATTTAAAAAAAATCACAAAAAAAATAAAAAAAAACTAAAGTCCCAGATTCATCATTTGTATATTTTTAAGTCACTTATTTATTTTTTTGTCTTATGGTCACCTATTTTCTTTTGAGCACGTGTTCAGAACTTTTGCCCAGAATAAAAAATGCTCTAATTTTTTTTTTCGCTATTTTTTAGTGCAAAAAGCCACAGGTTGCAACATTTCAGCGAAAAAATGCAGATGGACATTAAAAAAAAATCCCTCTGGGGTGGGAGATGGATACATTTAAGCAAAAACATCTGAGACCTCCAACCTGTGCCGACAATGGGAAATAAATAAATCAATTAATAAATAAATAAAGTAAATAAATAAAAAAAAATGGACATATAAAATAGACTTTAAAAAAGGCGCAAATGGAAAGAAAAATACGATTTCAGGAAACTCATTCACTTTGCTGGTCCTATAAAATGCAGCGATTTTTTTTTTTTCCTATGGAAAAATTGCAACATGTGAATACGCCTTTAATAAAACTTAATTGACAAAGTCAGAAGATTGCAAACGCATATAAATCCGGATGCATTTTTTTTTTTTTTTTTTTATTAGCGGGTTTTCCCAAAACTTGTGTTGTGGAGTTCAATATCCGCGATGTTGTTCGTTTATTTTAGGCGACCTTGCTGCAAAAAAAAATGCAAAGTTGCAGAAATCTTTCCGTGTTCACATGCTGCAGTTTTTTTATGCCAAAATACATTTTTTTCTGATTATTGCTGCATTTTACCCTTTATTTAATGCAGATTTAAAGCTAAATTTTAATGCAATCTTTTATCACTAAATTTATTTATTTTTTACCAAAAAAAACGCACTGTGTGAACAGGCCCTTACAGCAGACAAACAATCAGGCAAGTTTAGATTATTTTTTTTAAAAATGTCGCAATATTAGAAGAGCACAATCACTGCACTGAAAAAAAAGCGTCATCGCACGACACTTTTCCCATCAGTCTTGTGCACACCTGCAATTTGTAGCCTGCGGCTCTTACAGGTGATGCCGGAGCCCCAGAACACAGAGCAGCCCGCACTGACGCCTCACCTGCGCGACACTGGCGGCCTCAGGAGCCGGGCCGTACTGCATGGAGGTGAAGATCTCCCGCACTGACGGTCAGTCTGTCCCCGTAGAGGCGGCCATGACATTCAGCAATGAGTAACAGCCCGTCAGCCCAGCCAACCACAAGGGGGAGTTCTAACACTGCGGCGCTGCAGAGTACGCACGTCACTTCCGCTGGAAGAAAGTCATATTATTACACACTAACAGGATTGTAATCCTCCATTCACCGCGTCTGGTCCCTATAGGTGTTAGTGTATTTTTTTTATATCTGTAAATTGCTGCGTTGTGCTGTAAAGTACTGTGTGTCAGAAATAGTGAGGGGAGGGAAGGAAAAGGGTCAAACGGAAGTGAGTGTCCGACCCGGAAGTGTGCGCATGCGCGGACACAGCCTGTTGCTGAGGCGTGGTGACGCTGTAGCTGGGTGATTGCAGTCAGAGTAGGGTTGCATCTAGTTTGGAGTTGATTATTTGTGGTCCTCAAACAATCAACTCCATTCTAGCTGATTCACCATTGAGCCGTCTAGTTTGGAGTTGCTTTTTTGTGGTCCTCATTTTATCAGCTCCACTCTAGACGGATCACTACTGAAGTGACTGGATCGACGCGGATATTTTGTGGTTCTCATTCCAGCATCTCCACTCTAGCTGATTCACTGGTGAAGTGACTGGATCGGGGGGATATTTTGTGGTCCTCATTCCAGCATCTCCACTCTAGCTGATTCACTGGTGAAGTGACTGGATCGGGGGGATATTTTGTGGTCCTCATTTTAGCAGCTCCACTCTAGCTGATTCACTGGTGAGGTGACTGGATCGGGGGGATATTTTGAGGATCTCATTCCAGCATCTCCACTCTAGCTGATTCACTGGTGAGTAGTGTTGAGCATTCCGATACTGAAATATCGGGTATCGGCCGATATTCGCGGTATCGGAATTCCGATACTTAATTCCGATACTATTGCAATATCGTATACCGGAATCGGAAGTTCCCATAATGCAATGAGACATTTTCATTTTATTCAGCCAATGAGGATCCTAAGAAGTGTGGGCACATCCTGTTAGGCATGTAGGCATCTTAACTAATGGCATGGCTGTGATTGGCTGCTGAAATGATGTCATGATGCACTATAAAAGCCACCGCCGCCATTTTGAGCTCACTCTGCTGTGAATTCAGTTAGGGATAGGACGCTGTTGTTCTGAGGGACAGTTTTAGCTACCTATTTGCTCTATACTGCTTTACCCAAGCTACTTTCTAAATCACTGTGCCTTGCAGTGCTAGTGCACAGTTCCCTGTGCTGTTCACCGCTGTCTGCAAGGTCTGGTGTGTGAGTGCAGCTCACCCTGTAGTGTGTGCTTCAACCCCGTCTGGTTGTAGTGCACTCAGTGTGTGTCACTGCCTCATACATTGTCCTTTATTGCCAATTCATAATTTTTCCTGATATCTCCTATTAGTGTGGTGGTTCCATCTGTATTCAGCTAAATTGGTTCCAAACACACTATATAGGAGTAGATAGAGAAATTTTTTTCCGTCTTGCAGCACTAGTGCACAGTGCTCTGCATCTGTACTGTTCACCGCTGTCTGCAAGGTCTGGTGTGTGAGTGCAGCTCACCCTGTAGTGTGTGCTTCAACCCCGTCTGGTTGTAGTGCACTCAGTGTGTGTCACTGCCTCATACATTGTCCTTTATTGCCAATTCATAATTTTTCCTGATATCTCCTATTAGTGTGGTGGTTCCATCCATATTCAGCTAAATTGATTCCAAACACACTATATAGGAGTAGATAGAGGAGCCTTTCTGCAGCATTGGGCCCTGCAGCCCCAGCCAGATTAGTATTAGCCTATTTTTTGCAGCCTCATCTATTGCATTGTAGGTTACCTTCCTACATTGTAATAGCTACAAAAAGTTTGTGATACTATCGTTATTACATCTTTAGGCACATCCAGTGTCTTTTTGTGACAAAAAAAACCTAAATAAAGTTCACCAAACACTCCACTTTACAGTTGTGTAGGCCACATTAGCTCATATTAAAGTCTAGTCCACACTTTATAAAATTAGTGTTTCTTATACCTGTTAGCAGCTGTTCAGGAATAAGCACACTAAGCCCTTAGTACTTTTCTGCCTATCTTTATCAGTCTACCAAGATGAAGAAGGCAGGGAGTAAGGCATGTGGTCGTGGTCGTGGGCGTGGGCGTGGGCGTGGAGTTTCTGCAGGGAGAGGATGTGAGGATTCTGTGCCTGCAGGGAGAGGACGTGGGGATTCTGTGCCTGCTGCGGGCACCAGTGACTCAGCATCCCCCAGTTTTACCAGGGAACAGTCCTTTATGCGCAGCTTTGTAGGAGCTAGCCGTACCCCACTGCTGCGCGAGGACCAAATTGAAGCCGTTGTCGGATGGATGGCAGCTAACGCATCGACTTCAATTAGTTCCAGATCCTCTCAGGTCCTGAGCACTGAAGAGCACCCATCTGTCTCTTCACCACCTGCCAAATTGCCCAGGCAGTCAGAGAGCCCTGGACAGGAGCCATCTCTACTTCTGTTCTCTGAATCTCTTGGCTTGGAAAGAGGGGGCCAGCCAAGCAGAATTCGAGAATTTGAAGAAGAGGTAGTATGCAGTGATGCGCAACCGTTTTGTCTCTCTGAATCTGAAGAGGCGGGTGGGCCAGTGCCTATGGTCAGCAGCACACCTCAGTACGCATCTGATGATGAGACTCAGGTGCCACTTTCTGGTGCGTACTGTGCTGTCGAGACTACCCAGGAGAAGCAGTTGTTTGAAGAGGGTGGTGTAGATGATGAGGTCCTTGACCCATCATGGCGTGAGGGACAGGAAGGTGGTAGGAGCAGCTCTGAGGAAGAGATTCCCCGAACGGCCCAAAAAGGAGGGAGAGGGAGGGGGCAGACTTGGTTGCCTGTAGCCTCCACTTCGGCACCCATTAGGAGCATGGCTCTTCCAAAATCCAAAGCGGGCGCTCCCAAGACTTGCAGTGCCTGGTCCTTTTTTGACACAGTTGCAGATGACATTTGCTTTGTCAAATGCAAGCTGTGTAATCAGAAGGTGAAAAGAGGGAAAAGTGTCAGCAACCTCAATACCACAAATATGTGGAAACATGTGCGGACCAAGCACGTGGTGGAGTTACACAAACACACTGAAGACCTAGGCCAACCTACAGCGCCACCTACCACCTCTTCAGCTCGTGTTGTAGCCTCTTCCTCCAGCTCACACACAGCTGGTTCGGCTTCCTCACAGGATCGCCATGGAAGAATCTCTGGCACTGTTGTACAGAGACACAGTGTAATTCCACCCACAGCACCACTTTCCCAGTCATCCTCACACTCCCAGGCCAGTCTACAGCCATCGTTAGCACAGGCATGGGAGAAAAGGCGCCCATACTCGGCAAACCACCCCCGAGCACAGGCTCTGAATGCTGGCATTGCTAAACTACTGGCCCTTGAAATGCTATCATTCAGGCTGGTGGAGACTGACACATTCCGTAACTTTATGGCATTGGCAGTCCCACAATACAACGTGCCCAGCCGCTTTTATTTCAGCAGGCAAGCCGTCCCTGCCCTGCAACATCATGTGGAGGGAAAAATTAAACATGCGCTACAAAACACCGTCAGTAGCAAGGTCCACCTGACCACTGATGCGTGGACCAGTAAGCATGGACAGGGACGATACCTTTCCCTCACTGCCCATTGGGTAAATGTTGTGGAGCCGGGTACAGATCTTGAGAGTGGCGCTGTACGTGTTCTGCCAACTCCAAGGATTGCAGGAATCCAGTCTGTACACATTGACTCCTCCTCATACTCCAGTTCCTCTGAATCAGCGCTGCAGGAGCCGTCACGGTCTACCTCCACATCGACCCGTGAACGGTTACCTGTTATGATGACCGATATGAGCACAGCCGTGGCCAAACGTCAACAGGCCGTATTAAAAATTTCTTTGGGGAATCGAAGCCACACAGCGCAGGAGCTCTGGAATGCCATCAAGCAGCAGAGTGACGTGTAGTTTGTGCCAGCGAATCTCCAGCCAGGCATGGTAGTGTGTGACAATGGCCGAAATCTGGTGGCAGCTCTGGGCCTAGGCAACCTCACTCACATCCCATGTCTGGCACATGTGCTCAACTTGGTCGTGCAGAGTTTTTTGAGGGACTATCCGGATCTTGATGCACTGCTTCACAAGGTCCGCATAGAGTGCGCTCACTTGCGGCGTTCCAGCAATGCAAGATCACGCATTGCAGCTCTGCAGCGCCGATTATGTCTTCCGGAACATCGCATCATATGTGACCTACCCACCAGGTGGAATTCAACGTTACATATGTTGGAGAGGTTGTGTGAGCAGCAGGCAGCAGTAATGGAGTACCAGCTGCAGCAGGCGCAAACAAGTCGCAGTGCGCGCCGTTCACACTTCACCACCACTGAGTGGGCCTCTATGAAGGACATTTGCCACGTTTTGCGTGCCTTCGATTATTCCACGCGGATGGCGAGTGCAGATGATGCACTAGTCAGCATGACTATCCCCCTTATCTGCCTGCTTGAAAAAACACTGCAAGCACTAAGGGACGAGGTTTTGGAAGAGGTGGAGGATGAGGAGTCACAAATGCCATCTGCTTCTCTACAGTCTGCGCAACGTGGTTCCTCACAAAGGCCTAGGCAGGGGACACTTTGTGAGGAGGATGAGGAGGAGTCAATGGATGAGGAAGACATCTGTCCAGAGGAGGGAGGTACACAATGCTCTAGTAGTCAGTATCTAGAGCGAGGGTGGGGTGATGCAGAGCAGGCAGAGATCACGCCTCAAGCAGGGGACAGCGTTTCTTGGCCAGTTGGCAGTCTGCAGCACATGGTTGATTTCATGCTGCAGTGCCTCAGAAACGACCGCCGCATCGCCCACATTCTCAACACGGCTGATTATTGGGTGTCCACCCTCCTAGATCCTCGCTACCGGGACAACTTACAAAGCCTCATAACACCATTGAACCGGGAGCGTAAAATGCGGGAGTACCAAGACGCACTGGTGCATTCCATCATGTTCTCCATTCCAACCGAGAGCAGTGCTGCTAGTGCTTTACAAAGCAGCTCAGTGCGTCGAGGCAGTGGAGGAAGCTCTGCACAAAGAGGGAGCAGAAGCAGCGCCTCAGCACAAGGCAAGACCAGTATGGCCGAAATGTGGCAAAGTTTTGTGTCCCCGCCGCCACAAATGTCTACACCATCACAGACAGCTCCAGTCAGCAGGAGGCAACGTTTCCGTCAGATGGTGACAGACTACATGTCTTGCCCTCTTAGTGTACTCCCAGACGGCTCTTCTCCCTTCAAGTTTTGGGTCTGTAAGCTGGATACATGGCCAGAGCTTAGTCAGTATGCACTGGAGGTGCTAGCTTGCCCTGCTGCTAGTGTATTATCGGAACGCGTCTTTAGTGCCGCAGGTGGTGTACTAACAGACCGTCGCATGCGACTATCCTCCGATAACGTTGACCGGCTTACTTTTCTCAAAATGAACAAGGCCTGGATCTCTCATGAATTTGCCAGTCCTCTTCCAGAATAAATAATTGGTTGGCAACAGTATCCAGGTCTCCTGTTCTGTTCATGTTTCTACCACCTGAACTGTAATCCCTGAGCTCCAACACCGCCAGTTGGCGCTCGGAAGTGCCGTCTGCACAGTCAACACTTGCTGCCGTGTTATTGGGGTTCAGTAACGTCAGCTGTTCTCCTGCTGTGCGGACGGCAATTTCTCCTGCTTTGTCCACATCCACTGTACTACACATTTTAAAGTTGCTCGAATTACACCTCTGGCTCCTCTGTTTTCATTCTTATCCCTGGGCTCCAGCACCGCCAGTTGGCGCTCGGAAGTGCTGTCTGCACAGTCAACACTTGCTACCATGTTATTGGGGTTCAGTAACGTCAGCTGTTCCCCTGCTGTGCGGACGGCAATTTCTCCTGCTCTGTCCACATTCTCACTACTACAGATTTTAAAGTTGCTCCAATTACACCTCTGGCTCCTCTGTTTTCATTCTTATCCCTGGGCTCCAGCACCGCCAGTTGGCGCTCGGAAGTGCTGTCTGCACAGTCAACACTTGCTACCATGTTATTGGGGTTCAGTAACGTCAGCTGTTCCCCTGCTGTGCGGACGGCAATTTCTCCTGCTCTGTCCACATTCTCACTACTACAGATTTTAAAGTTGCTCCAATTACACCTCTGGCTCCTCTGTTTTCAGTATTATCCCTGAGCTCCAACACCGCAAGTTGGCGCACGGAAGTGCCGTCTGCACAGTCAACACTTGCTGCCGTGTTATTGGGGTTCAGTAACGTCAGCTGTTCTCCTGCTGTGCGGACGGCAATTTCTCCTGCTTTGTCCACATCCACTGTACTACACATTTTAAAGTTGCTCGAATTACACCTCTGGCTCCTCTGTTTTCATTCTTATCCCTGGGCTCCAGCACCGCCAGTTGGCGCTCGGAAGTGCTGTCTGCACAGTCAACACTTGCTACCATGTTATTGGGGTTCAGTAACGTCAGCTGTTCCCCTGCTGTGCGGACGGCAATTTCTCCTGCTCTGTCCACATTCTCACTACTACAGATTTTAAAGTTGCTCCAATTACACCTCTGGCTCCTCTGTTTTCAGTATTATCCCTGAGCTCCAACACCGCCAGTTGGCGCACGGAAGTGCCGTCTGCACAGTCAACACTTGCTGCCGTGTTATTGGGGTTCAGTAACGTCAGCTGTTCTCCTGCTGTGCGGACGGCAATTTCTCCTGCTTTGTCCACATCCACTCTACTACACATTTTAAAGTTGCTCGAATTACACCTCTGGCTCCTCTGTTTTCATTCTTATCCCTGGGCTCCAGCACCGCCAGTTGGCGCTCGGAAGTGCTGTCTGCACAGTCAACACTTGCTACCATGTTATTGGGGTTCAGTAACGTCAGCTGTTCCCCTGCTGTGCGGACGGCAATTTCTCCTGCTCTGTCCACATTCTCACTACTACAGATTTTAAAGTTGCTCCAATTACACCTCTGGCTCCTCTGTTTTCAGTATTATCCCTGAGCTCCAACACCGCCAGTTGGCGCACGGAAGTGCCGTCTGCACAGTCAACACTTGCTGCCGTGTTATTGGGGTTCAGTAACGTCAGCTGTTCTCCTGCTGTGCGGACGGCAATTTCTCCTGCTTTGTCCACATCCACTGTACTACACATTTTAAAGTTGCTCGAATTACACCTCTGGCTCCTCTGTTTTCATTCTTATCCCTGGGCTCCAGCACCGCCAGTTGGCGCTCGGAAGTGCTGTCTGCACAGTCAACACTTGCTACCATGTTATTGGGGTTCAGTAACGTCAGCTGTTCCCCTGCTGTGCGGACGGCAATTTCTCCTGCTCTGTCCACATTCTCACTACTACAGATTTTAAAGTTGCTCCAATTACACCTCTGGCTCCTCTGTTTTCATTCTTATCCCTGGGCTCCAGCACCGCCAGTTGGCGCTCGGAAGTGCTGTCTGCACAGTCAACACTTGCTACCATGTTATTGGGGTTCAGTAACGTCAGCTGTTCCCCTGCTGTGCGGACGGCAATTTCTCCTGCTCTGTCCACATTCTCACTACTACAGATTTTAAAGTTGCTCCAATTACACCTCTGGCTCCTCTGTTTTCAGTATTATCCCTGAGCTCCAACACCGCCAGTTGGCGCACGGAAGTGCCGTCTGCACAGTCAACACTTGCTGCCGTGTTATTGGGGTTCAGTAACGTCAGCTGATCCCCAGCTGTGTGTCCGGCAAATTCTCCTGCTTTGTCCACATCCACTGTAGTACGGATTTAAAACCTCCTCCAAATACACCTCTGGCTCCTCTGTTTTTAGTATTTACCCTGGGCTCCAGCACCGCCAGCTGGTTCTCGGCAGTTCCATTGGCTCTTGTACCTTCTGCTACCCATCCGGGTTCCAGTACCGTCAGCTGGTTCTCGGCAGTGTCTTTGGCACGGGTACTCCCTCCTGCCCAGCCTGGTTCCAGCACGCCAGCTGTTTCCGGGTAGTGTCAACGTCACTTTGCCTCCAATGCGTTGTCCTGTCGTGTTGCGGTCGGGTTAGCCGACTCTATGGTGCCTGCAGTTTAGGTGACTCCTATGTGGGCTGCGGGATCTGGCAATGAAGGCTGGTTCCATAGTGCCAATAGGACAAGCACCCTCTGTAGGACTGTGGGTTTTGGTAACTGCGGCCGGCTCGCGGCCTTGAACTTTTTTTTTACATGGGTACCTTCTGCTACCCATCCGGGTTCCAGTACCGTCAGCTGGTTCTCGGCAGTGCCTTTGGATTAGGTGCCTCCTTCTCGGTATCCAAGTTCCACCAACGTCTGCTGGTCCTTGGTAGTGCTTTCTGGCACAGGTACCTCCTGCTTAGTAACCGAGTTCCAGTAACATCAGCTGGTCCTCGGTAGTTCCATTGGCTCTTGTACCTTCTGCTACCCATCCGGGTTCCAGTAACATCAGCTGGTCCTCGGTAGTTCCATTGGCTCTTGTACCTTCTGCTACCCATCCGGGTTCCAGTACCGTCAGCTGGTTCTCGGCAGTGCCTTTGGATTAGGTGCCTCCTTCTCGGTATCCAAGTTCCACCAACGTCTGCTGGTCCTTGGTAGTGCTTTCTGGCACAGGTACCTCCTGCTTAGTAACCGAGTTCCAGTAACATCAGCTGGTCCTCGGTAGTTCCATTGGCTCTTGTACCTTCTGCTACCCATCCGGGTTCCAGTAACATCAGCTGGTCCTCGGTAGTTCCATTGGCTCTTGTACCTTCTGCTACCCATCCGGGTTCCAGTACCGTCAGCTGGTTCTCGGCAGTGTCTTTGGCACGGGTACTCCCTCCTGCCCAGCCTGGTTCCAGCACGCCAGCTGTTTCCGGGTAGTGTCAACGTCACTTTGACTCCAATGCGTTGTCCTGTCGTGTTGCGGTCGGGTTAGCCGACTCTATGGTGCCTGCAGTTTAGGTGACTCCTATGTGGGCTGCGGGATCTGGCAATGAAGGCTGGTTCCATAGTGCCAATAGGACAAGCACCCTCTGTAGGACTGTGGGTTTTGGTAACTGCGGCCGGCTCGCGGCCTTGAACTTTTTTTTTACATGGGTACCTTCTGCTACCCATCCGGGTTCCAGTACCGTCAGCTGGTTCTCGGCAGTGCCTTTGGATTAGGTGCCTCCTTCTCGGTATCCAAGTTCCACCAACGTCTGCTGGTCCTTGGTAGTGCTTTCTGGCACAGGTACCTCCTGCTTAGTAACCGAGTTCCAGTAACATCAGCTGGTCCTCGGTAGTTCCATTTGCTCTTGTATCTTCTGCTACCCATCCGGGTTCCAGTACCGTCAGCTGGTTCTCGGCAGTGTCTTTGGCACGGGTACTCCCTCCTGCCCAGCCTGGTTCCAGCACGCCAGCTGTTTCCGGGTAGTGTCAACGTCACTTTGACTCCAATGCGTTGTCCTGTCGTGTTGCGGTCGGGTTAGCCGACTCTATGGTGCCTGCAGTTTAGGTGACTCCTATGTGGGCTGCGGGATCTGGCAATGAAGGCTGGTTCCATAGTGCCAAAAGGACAAGCACCCTCTGTAGGACTGTGGGTTTTGGTAACTGCGGCCGGCTCGCGGCCTTGAACTTTTTTTTTACATGGGTACCTTCTGCTACCCATCCGGGTTCCAGTACCGTCAGCTGGTTCTCGGCAGTGCCTTTGGATTAGGTGCCTCCTTCTCGGTATCCAAGTTCCACCAACGTCTGCTGGTCCTTGGTAGTGCTTTCTGGCACAGGTACCTCCTGCTTAGTAACCGAGTTCCAGTAACATCAGCTGGTCCTCGGTAGTTCCATTGGCTCTTGTACCTTCTGCTACCCATCCGGGTTCCAGTAACATCAGCTGGTCCTCGGTAGTTCCATTGGCTCTTGTACCTTCTGCTACCCATCCGGGTTCCAGTACCGTCAGCTGGTTCTCGGCAGTGCCTTTGGATTAGGTGCCTCCTTCTCGGTATCCAAGTTCCACCAACGTCTGCTGGTCCTTGGTAGTGGTTTCTGGCACAGGTACCTCCTGCTTAGTAACCGAGTTCCAGTAATATCAGCTGGTCCTCGGTAGTTCCATTGGCTCTTGTACCTTCTGCTACCCATCCGGGTTCCAGTACCGTCAGCTGGTCCTCGGTAGTTCCATTTGCTTTTGTATCTTCTGCTACCCATCCGGGTTCCAGTACCGTCAGCTGGTTCTCGGCAGTGTCTTTGGCACGGGTACTCCCTCCTGCCCAGCCTGGTTCCAGCACGCCAGCTGTTTCCGGGTAGTGTCAACGTCACTTTGCCTCCAATGCGTTGTCCTGTCGTGTTGCGGTCGGGTTAGCCGACTCTATGGTGCCTGCAGTTTAGGTGACTCCTATGTGGGCTGCGGGATCTGGCAATGAAGGCTGGTTCCATAGTGCCAATAGGACAAGCACCCTCTGTAGGACTGTGGGTTTTGGTAACTGCGGCCGACTCGCGGCCTTGAACTTTTTTTTTACATGGGTACCTTCTACTACCCATCCGGGTTCCAGTACCGTCAGCTGGTTCTCGGCAGTGCCTTTGGATTAGGTGCCTCCTTCTCGGTATCCAAGTTCCACCAACGTCTGCTGGTCCTTGGTAGTGCTTTCTGGCACAGGTACCTCCTGCTTAGTAACCGAGTTCCAGTAACATCAGCTGGTCCTCGGTAGTTCCATTGGCTCTTGTACCTTCTGCTATCCATCCGGGTTCCAGTACCGTCAGCTGGTCCTCGGTAGTTCCTCAGCTTTCTTGTACCTTCTGCTACATTTCCAAGTTCAAGCTTTTTGAAATGGTTCTTGGTAATCACTCTGGATCTCCCTGACGAGGACCCTGAAGACGAGGACCCTGAAGACCAACCCTAAGAAGACGAGGACCCCGAAGACAATGACCCTGAAGACGAGGACCCTGAAGACCACCCCGAAGAAGACGAGGACCCTGAAGACCACCCCGAAGAAGACGAGGACCCTGAAGACCACCCCGAAGAAGACGAGGACCCCGAAGACGAGGACCCAGAAGACCAACCCGAAGAAGACGAGGACCCCGAAGACGAGGACCCCCGAAGACGACGACCCTGAAGACCACCCCGAAGAAGACCAAGAAGATGACCCTGAAGAAGTTGACCAAGAAGACAAAGAAGAGAAGACAAGCACCAAGATACAGAAGAACAAGAGACAGAAAACCAAGAAGCAGAAATACAAGAAGCTGCAGAACAAAAAGCGGAAGAACATTAAGCATAAGACTAAAAATCAGAGCAAAAGATAATATCTAAATTATAAGCAGAAGATGACTAAGCAGTGTATGGGGGTGAGTCCGTTCCTCCTCGTGGTGCCCCTGGAAAAGACCTGCTGCTGCAGGCCAAACTGAACGCGGACAAATCCTGTTGTAAATCTTTTGTGACGGGCAGAACGAAAGGTGTAATGTCCAACCTTTTATAGATAACAACTACAGGAATGCCTGTCACAAATAAGAATATGATGAAGAAGAAGAATATGAAGAAGATGAAGAAGTAGAATATGAAGAATGTAAAAAAAAGAATAATACGAAGAAGGTGAAGAAGAAGAAGGTGAAGAAGAAGTGGATGAAAAAGATGCTGAGGATGATGAAGGAGAAAGTGTGGGAGAAGTAAAAAAGAAGGTGAAGAGCATGGAAGTAGTGAAACATAAATATCTGACAAAATATAAAAATACTTAACATAGTTAATATTTCCGTAACTCAGAACATAATAAAAAAATATTAATTCCTGCTATTCCATTTGACTGGGCTAAACCTCTATGCCTTTATTGTCTCCCCCACCTCCCCCAATACATTCTACATTATTCTTAGTTGTTTTCCTTCATGTAGAAATAACCTACAAGGAAAGGAAGGGTTTATTTTAATTCCGATATTTATGTCCCATTGACTTGCATTGGTTTCCGGTATCGGAATCGGCGATATCCGATACTTTTTCGGTATCGGTCCGATCCAATCCGATCCGATATTTCCCGATATCGGAAGGTATCGCTCAACACTACTGGTGAGGTGACTGGATCGGAGGGATATTTTGAGGATCTCATTCCAGCATCTCCACTCTAGCTGATTCACTGGTCAGGTGACTGGATCGGAGGGATATTTTGTGGCCCTCATTTTAGCAGCTCCACTCTAGACGGATCACTACTGAAGTGACTGGATCGGGGGGATATTTTGTGGTCCTCATTCCAGCATCTCCACTCTAGCTGATTCACTGGTGAAGTGACTGGATCGGGGGGATATTTTGTGGTCCTCATTTTAGCAGCTCCACTCTAGCTGATTCACTGGTCAGGTGACTGGATCGGAGGGATATTTTGAGGATCTCATTCCAGCATCTCCACTCTAGCTGATTCACTGGTCAGGTGACTGGATCGGAGTTGATCTTTTGATGATCTCTCTGCAGCTTCTCCATTCTAGACAGTTCAGTTTCTACACTGAAGTTCCTCAAAAAATCACCTCCAATGTCCAGAATGGAGCAGATTCCCGGATCCTCATAGCCTGCAATGTAGTGGAATTGGAATGTACACACATTGTAGATATATATCAGCCTTATAATTCTAATGATTTCATGTTTTTATTTTTTAAGTACTTGCTCAAACTGTTATATTTATTACGTATTTCCAAAGGGCAAAATTTTATTTTTTTCATAATTAATCGAACTTGCATTTTATTATCGCTTTTTGTAATATAAATAATCACACACAGCGCTGATCATTCAGTTTTACGTGGGGAAAAACGTAACAGAGCGCAGCAACAGAGTCCTCATAATTTACAACATTGTATTGGAGTGGATTTTTTGAGGACCTTATTTGAGCAACTCCATTCTAGCTGATTCACTAGTGAGCCGTCTAGATTGGAGTGGGTGTTTTGAGGATGTTCCTTGTAGCCTCCAATCTGTACTGTTTGGTGCTGAGGTGACTGGAATCAAGTTTTTCAAAGAGTGAGTGGAGCTTCGCAGGGAGAAACATAACAGAGCGCAGCAACAGAGTCCTCATAATTTACAACATTGTATTGGAGTGGATTTTTTGAGGACCTCATTTTAGTAACTCTATTCTAGCTGATTCACCATTGAGCCATCTAGATCGGAGTGGATTTTTTGTGGACATCTTTTAGCAACCCCATTCTCTACCGTCATGGCCAAAAGTATTGAGATTGAGACAAATAGTAATTTTTCCAAAGTTTACTGCTTCATTTTTTGTAATGGCAATTTGCATATACTCCTGAATGTCAAAGAGTGATCAGCTTAACAGCAATTACTGTACTTGCAAAGTCAATATTTGCCCAGAAAATGAACTTTAACCCCCAAAACACATTTCTACATCATTGCAGTCCTGCCTTAAAAGGAGCAGCTAACATCGTTTTAGTGATTGATCCATTAACACAGGTGTGGGTGTTGATGAGGACAGGGCTGGCGATCAATCAATCATGATTAAGTAAGAATGACATCACTGGACACTTTAAAAGGAGGCTGGTTCTTGGTATCATTGTTTCTCTTCAGTTAACCATGGTTATCCCTAAAGAAACACGTGCAGCCATCATTGCACTGCACAAAAATGGCCTAACAGGGAAGAGTATCGCAGCTACAAAGATTGCACCTCAGTCAACAATCTATCGCATCATCAAGAACTTCAAGGAGAGAGCTTCCATTGTTGTCAAAAAGGCTCCAGGGCGCCCAAGAAAGACCAGCAAGCGCCAGGACCGTATCTTAAAACTGTTTCAGCTGCGGGATCGGACTACCAGCAGTGCCGAGCTTGCTCAGGAATGGCAGCAGGCTGGTGTGAGTGCTTCTGCACGCACTGTGAGGCGGAGACTCTTTGAGCAAGGGCTGGTTTCAAGGAGGGCAGCAAAGAAGCCACTTCTCTCTAGAAAAAAACATTAGGGACCGACTGATATTCTGCAAAAGGTACAGGGAGTGGACTGCTGAGGACTGGGGCAAAGTCATTTTCTCTGATGATCCCCTTTTCGACTGTTTGGGACATCTGGAAAACAGCTTATTCGGAGAAGAAGAGGTGAGCGCTACCACCAGTCTTGTCTCATGCCAACTGTAAAGCATCCTGAAACCATTCATGTGTGGGGTTGCTTCTCAGCCAAGGGAATTGGCTCACTCACTGTCTTGCCTAAAAACACAGCCATGAATAAAGAATGGTACCAGAATGTCCTCCAAGAGCAACTTCTCCCAACCATCCAAGAGCAGTTTGGCGCCCAACAATGCCTTTTCTAGCATGATGGAGCACCTTGACATAAAGCAAAGGTGATAACTAAATGGCTCATGGAACAAAACATAGAGATTTTGGGTCCATGGCCTGGAAACTCCCTAGATCTTAATCCCATTGAGAACTTGTGGTCAATCATCAAGAGACGGGTGGACAAACAAAAACCAACAAATTCTGGCAAAATGCAAGCATTGATTATGCAAGAATGGACTGCTATCAGTCAGGATTTGGTCCAAAAGTTGATTGAGAGCATGCCAGGGAGAATTACAGAGGTCTTGAAGAAGAAGGGGCAACACTGCAAATATTGACTTGCTGCATTAACTCATTCTAACTGTCAATATAACCTATTGGTACTCATAATATGATTGCAATTATATTTCTGTATGTGATATAAACATCAGACAAACACTAATAAAAACCAGAGGCCAGCAGATCATGTGAAAATATAATTTTGGTGTCATTCTCAATACTTTTGGCCATGACTGTACAGTTTCGTGCTGAAGAGACTGGAATTGAGTTTTTCGGAGAGTGAGCGGAGCCTCACGGGGAGAAACGTAACAGAGCGCAGAGACAGAGTCCTCATAATTTACCACACTGGATCGGAGTGGCTTTTTTGAGGACCTCATTTGAGCAACTCCATTCTAGCTGATTCACCATTGAGCCATCTAGATCGGAGTGGATTTTTAGATGATCTCCCTGTAGCCTCTATTCTGTACAGTTCATTGCTGACCTGACTAGAATAGAGTTGCTGGAGCGTTTTCCTCATATGATCAAATCCAATCTAGACGGCTCATGACTGAAACCTCCAGAATGGAGTTAATTCCAGGGTCGGTCTGGCCTGGCGGGAAATCGGGAAATTTCCCGGTGGGCCCCAATATGAGAGTGAGAAAATTGGTGGCGGGGGCCCTTTAAAAATGTGGGCCCTTTAAAAGCGCGGCTGAAGGAAATGTAGCGTCGCGCGCACTGAACATTCATTGGTGACAGCGGGCCTGCAGTGACGTGCATGCAGCATACTTACCACGTGAGTAGTCCCTGAGGATGGACTCTTTCTGGGTGGTGACACGCACTGCGCTCTGCTTTCCCGCTGGCTGGCAGACTGTGGTGTGGTGTCAGGTGACACTGACGCTGACGCCGCTCTCTTCTGGCCACGCTCTGCAGTGCTCTCTCTCAGCTCCGGGGCCGTCCTCCTATGATACGCTGGCGCCAACGAACCCGACGTCTCGCTCTGCTCTCCCTGCTCCCGGGCTTCTGATGTGGTCCCATCCCGGCTCCTTACCTGTTCTGGCCTACTCCCCTGTAGTAATACCTGTTCCGGACCGGGTGGTGGCACCAGCACCGGCGCACCGCCCCCTTCTCTCCTGCTCTGATTCTGGGCTTTTTTATACCGGTTCCGGGGCTGGATATGTGGACAGTGACCGTCCTCTACAGTTCAACTCTCCAACCTGGCCTGGAATTGGAAACAATAACTCCACCTGATGAAGGCAGCAGACCGCTGCAGAAACGCGTTGTGGGCATTAATACTTAAATAAAGAGGTTTGTTTTATCCTTTTCCAGCGCCTTATCCAGTTTCTAGCGCCCCACTGACCACTTCAATTTGCACACTGGAATTGGAAACAAGGCTGCAGGCCTACAGCTCTCACTGCTTTAATTTCATGTCAAAAGTACCGTGCCAAATATTCAATAAGGTTTTTATGAGTGAGTGTTCCCAGCACTGGCCAACAATAATATAATTTATTTTATACATTATGCATTGCACTCTAGGCCTCCTATATGACATGTAGATCATACTCTTGGCCTCCTATATGACATATACAGACAGTGTATATGCCATATAGGAGGCTGAGAGTGCGGTATGCATTTTATATGAGGCCTAGAGTGCGGGCCTACATGATGTACAATGCACTCGGCCTCCTATATAAAGTATAGACTATAGGAGGCTGAGAGTACGGTATACGTTTTATATGAGGCCTAGAGTGCGGACCTACACGATGTACAACGCACTCGGCCTCCTATATAAAGTATAGACTATAGGAGGCTGAGAGTGCGGTATACGTTTTATATGAGGCCTAGAGTGCGGACCTACATGATGTACAATGCACTCGGCCTCCTACATAAAGTATATACTGTTTCCACGGACCGTGTGTCCGTGGGCAAAACACGCTGACATGTCAGTTTTTTTTATACACTGCACGGGCCGAAAAACGTCCCGCACACGAGCACACAGATGACGTGCGTGTGTCGTTGGTGTGACACATACCGGCGCCTGGGAATTAGCGGTACAGTTCATGCTGTTCCCAGGTGCTTAAGGAATCAGCGATCAGCGCTAGCAAGGGACAATGTTGAGAGCAGTAGGTTCACCTCCCGATGTTGCCAAAACCTGTAAATATAAGAAAATTTAAAAAAAAATATTCACCTGGCTTGAGGCGACCACACACGCTGAGGAGCTTGACTCCCTGCAGCAAGCAGGCCCCTATGCTCACTGAGCTCAGCATAGGTCGGGGGACCGCTCACTGCAGCAAGTCATTCTCCTACGCTCCTCATCGTGTGTGGTCACTTTAAGCCAGGTGAATATATTGTTGTTTTTTTTAATTTTAGTATTATTTTTACAGGTTTTGGAGACATTTGGAGGTGAATACTACTTTCAACATTGTCTCTTCATTGTCCCTTGCTAACACTGATTGCAGCGCCGGCAGGGGACAGTGATGAGCGATTCCTTCAGCACCCGGTGCTTGGGAACAGCACAAACTGTACCGCTGATTCCCAAGTGGTGGTACGGTATGTGTGATCCTGATGGAGCACACGTATGCCACACTGACACGGATATCTCCGGTACTGTTTTTTCCAGTACCGGAAATATCCGGATGTATGAAAGAGCCCTATGCCATATAGGAGGCCAAGAGTTTGTATGTCACATTGGAGACCAAGAGTGCGGTATACGTTATATATGGGGCCTATATGACATAATAGATCACACTCTCTACCTCCTATATGAAATATAGATCACACTCTTGGACTCATGAATTATACAGTGTATATGTCATATAGGAGGCTGAGAGTGCGGGCCTATATGACGTATACAACACACTCAGCCTGATATATAAAGTATATATTATAGGAGACCGAATGTGCAGTCTGTACGTCATATAGGAGGCCGAGAGTGCGATATATGTCATGTGTGGGGTCAATATGATGTATACCACATAGAAGTGAAGTATGCCGCCACCAGTTCCCAAATCTTCCCAAACGGGTTTTTTAGCCGTTGGCTATCCACATCAGGAGGTGCAATGTCTAAATAAGCAGTGTTAATCAAATGTCCAAGGAAGTATGAAAAAGACAGCACTCACCAATGGATCCCAAAAAAAGATCCTTTTATTTCAGATTCAGCGTACAGACGTTGTGGCTGGTTCAGGGGTGAAAAGAGGACGACGGCCGTTTCGCGCACAAGCAGCGCCACTACGGGTCCAGTATAGTTCACTCCCGCACCCCTGAACCAGCCGCAACGTCTGTATGCTGGATCTGAAATAAAAGGATCTTTTTTTGGCATCCATTGGTGAGTGCTGTCTATTTCATACCTCCTATATGATGTATAGATCGCATTTTCTACCTCATATATGACAAACAGACCGCACTCTCTGCCTCCTATATGACATATACAATGCATTTGGCCTCCTATATTTCATTGCAGCCATTTGGTAAATTCTAAAAAGTTCATTATTCTTCTCATTAAAGTACACTCTGCACCCCATCTTGACTACAAATTTATTGAAAAAGCACTTTACATTACAGAGGGGACTTGTACAGACAATAAAGACATTACAGAATAAACATAACTCAGATACCAAGAGGAGTGAGGGCCCTGCTCGCAAGCTACAATCTATGAGGAAATAGGGAGACACGAAAGGTAAATGATAAAATGTGCTTATATTGTATGATACAACCATTATACACTAAATAGGGTCTGCACATAACGCTGCATGAACCGCTCACCAGCCAGTATGTGTATGGCCACAGAGGGCTATTAAGTGCATGGAGGGTGTGCACACAGACGCTACAAGGGTCTATATATGCTACTATATGCAGTATATAGTGTACAGACGGTTAGATAGTATGGTGCTGCGTATATGGTGTGGAATCCACATTCTATTCACTGCCATATCTATACATTATATAGTATATACACTGCTCCGCTCTATATTCCTGAACACAGTGTATATGTATATACTGTATAATGTGTGTGTCTGTATATATAATATATACATATATATTGCAGAGTACCACTTCTGTCCTCTATACTGGGTGTAATTCTCAGTATCTGTATATACACACTGCACTGGTAAAATAAGATGTAAAATAATAATAATTTGAGTGGTTTACCCTCTGATATGTACCACTCCCAGCATGCACTGTCAGATTTAACCCTTCCGGGCCTGCTGGGAGTTGTAGGTTTGTTACTGCAGGGATGATGCGGGGATGGGTATTGCATTTGAACCCACAGCATCAAGTCATTCACACTTTAAAGAGAACCTGTCACGTCCTAGCTGCCCTCTACACTGCCCCCATAGCGTTGGTAGTGACGCAATGTGCATCACTAGCAAGCTGTTTTCATGAAAATCACTGCAGCTATAATGAATTTATAACGTTTAATATACTTATATCTAGGGCCGGCTCCAGGTTTTTCTGGGCCCCGGGCGAGTCTCAGTGGGCCCCTCTAACACATACCACGATTCATGATGCACAGATACCGCAGAGAAATCTATATATATAGTACAATGCAAAGATTTCACTTCTTACATTACATGAGTGATATCTACTGTAAATTCTACAATAGCTCAGAAGCCGGAGAATCCTCGCAGCACACAGTGCAGACCGGACAATATAGTCCTCCATACAGTATTATGGGCACCACTAAGTCCTCCATACAGTTTTATGGGCCCCATTATATATTGCGCCATACAGAATAATGACCCCACATAGTCCTCGTACAGTATAATGGGCACCACATATCTCCATACAGAATACTGGCCCCCATATAAGGCCGCATACGGAATACTGGCCCCCATATAAGGCTCCATAAAGGAATACTGGCCCCCATATAAGGCCCCATACGGAATACTGGCCCCCATATAAGGCCCCATATGGAATACTGGCCCCCATATAAGGCCCCATACGGAATACTGGCCCCCATACGAAATACTGGCCCCCATATAAGGCCCCATACGGAATACTTGCCCCCATATAAGGCCCCATAAAGGAATACTGGCCCCCATATAAGACCCCATGAAGGAATACTGGCCCCCATATAAGGCCCCATACGGAATACTGGCCCCCATATAAGGCCCCATACGGAATACTGGCCCCCATGTAAGGCCCCATACGGAATACTGGCCCCCATATAAGGCTCCATACGGAATACTGGCCCCCATATAACGCTCCATACGGAATACTGGCCCCCATATAAGGCTCCATACGGAATACTGCCCCCCATATAAGGCTCCATACAGAATACTGGCCCCCATATAATGCTCCATACAGGATACTGGTCCTCTTATAAAGCTCCATACAGGATACTGGCCCCCATATAACGCTCCATACAGGATACTGGTCCCCTTATAACGCTCCATACAGGATACTGGCCTCCATATAATGCTACATGCAGGCTGTTACCCCCCACATAATGCCCCATACAGGCTGTCTCCCCCCTTATAATGCTCCATGCAAGCTGTTACCCCCCACATAATGCCCCATACAGGCTGTCCCCCCAGCGTATAATGCTCCATGCAGGCTGTTCCCCCCACATAATGCACTAAGCAGGCTGTCCCCCCCCCTTATAATGCCCCATGCAGGCTGTTCCCCCCTTATATTGCCCCATGCAGGCTGTCACCCCTCCTCTTTATAATGCCCCATGCAAGATGTCACCCCCTCTCTCTATAATGCCCCAAACAGGATGTCACCCCCCCTCTTTATAATCCCCAATCAGGATGTCACCCCCCCTCTTTATAATGCCCCATTCAGGATGTCACCCCCTCTCTTCATAATGCCCCATGCAGGATGTCACTCCCCTCTGTTTATAATGCCCCATGCAGGATGTCACCCCCTCTCTTTATAATGCCCCATGCAGGATGTCACCCCCTCTCTTTATAATGCCCCATGCAGGATGTCACCCCCTCTCTTTATAATGCCCCATGCAGGATGTCACCCCCTCTCTTTACAATGTCCTATGCAGGATGTCACCCCCCTCTCTTTATAATGCCCCATGCAGGATGTCAGCCCCCCTCTCTTTATAATGCCCCATGCAGGATGTCACCCCCTCTCTTTATAATGCCCCATGCAAGATGTCACCCCCCTCTCTTTATAATGCCCCATGCAGGATGTCACCCCCTCTCTCTATAATGCCCCATGCAGGCTGTCACCCCCTCTCTCTATAATGCCCCATGCAGGATGTCACCCCCCCTCTCTTTATAATGCCCCATGCAGGATGTCACCCCCCCTCTCTTTATAATGCCCCATGCAGGATGTCACCCCCCCCCCATATTATGCCCCATGCCTCCATACATTAAAAAAAAAATCAAATACTCACCTCCCTCCTCACCTACTGCAGCTGCTCGGGTCGGGACTCCAGCGTTGGCGGCGTCTTTCCGCTCTGTGCTCCCTGTGACAGCTCAGTGGGAGGGCGCGGTGGAAAGACTTCACCGCACCCTCTGACCTGAGACGTCACAGAGAGTGCAGAGCAGGAAGACGGCGGATCTGCAGAGGC
This sequence comes from Phyllobates terribilis, assembly GCF_046119375.1. Taxonomy (NCBI): domain Eukaryota; kingdom Metazoa; phylum Chordata; class Amphibia; order Anura; family Dendrobatidae; genus Phyllobates; species Phyllobates terribilis. Next base: position 1,006,921 of record NW_027362950.1, on the reverse strand, counting down.
ACGGGGAGAGGTAAGTATCCGGCTGCCGGGGCCCTGAGCAAGCGGGGGAGAAGGGCGGGCGCTGACACCGCTCTCCTCCGCCCATAGCCCAACGGGGTGCGCGACCGCCAGTGGGCCCCCCTGCCTGCTCAGGGCCCCGGCACTTGCCCGGGTGCGCCGGGTGCTGACGCCGGCCCTACTTATATCCTACCTGCCTTTTCAATCATAGGGGCGTGCTTGTCATATTCAGTCAAGGGCGAGCGCAGCATTCACTCACTGCTGGCGCCGTCCATGTATTTGAATCCTGTTCCTGACCAGCGCTGATATTGTGGGACGCAGGCGCACTTGTAGATGTCCAGCCGCCTGTGCAGTGAGGCTCTGTGATTACCAGATTCACTGCGCATGCTCTGGGAACATAGCGCGTTAAAGCGCATGCGCAGTGAGGCTGTGTGATTATGACTTTTTCTTCACTTTGAAAATTGTTTAAGTTGGCTGAGGGACTGGGTGGTTTACCTAGGACAAGGAATGGCCATGTGTAAGAAAAACCGCTACTGATTGTGACGCGCCCCCTGGGACATATTCCTTTTTAGGGGAATACCCGGAACCGGATCAGATGGGGGTTGTAGTCTTCCGAGCGGCTGTGACCCGGTCCGTGCCCAGGGTGTCAAACTCAGTGTGGTGTGGCAGTCCTACAGATGTTATAAAGTTCTTTATGTCGACTACGCCACCCGTTGTATTGCGGTCACTATGGCCGCCGCTGCAGCAGGGTCCGCTGAGGCTGATGGTGTTGGTGCAGCTTTTGGTAGTATAACCCCCAACGGGTGGGGTATAGCCTCAGGGGGATCAGGTGCAGAGGATGGGGGTTGTGGTGGTGCAGTGTGGACGGCAATCAGAGACAGAGTCGGGTTGTGCAGTTTAGGGTATTTACTTACTGCTGATTTTCCCGGTCACTCTAGCTTCAAGTGACCACCCGAGCCGTGCTGCGTCCACCAGGTCCTGGATTCAGCCAACCCCCAAATAAGTCCGGAGCGTGACCCTGAGCTCTCCTTCTGTCCTTTCCTCTGGCCGTCCCCACCAGTGATCCACCTAGGTCCAGCTCCCTCGGGCCTTCTGTTGGGCGACCCTTGGCCTAGGGTTACCTGACCCTCCACGTGGTTTGCCTTCGGGGTGGATGTGGTGGGTGGCCGTGGCAGATGCTGCCCACGGCCTCCGGTCTCTGGCTAGGGTGTGCTTCTGCCCCCACCAGTTTGGGATCCGGTACCCTGTGCCGACTCTTCACCCGGGGATTTAATTTGGGTTCTTGGAGTCCTCTTTCTCTGTTTCCCCCTCTGGGTCTTTCCTTCTCTTTCTCCTCTCTCACTCTGGGTCTCTCTTCTCCTCTGCTCGCTGACTTGCTCTCTGCAACTGACCCTGTTCTTAGTTGGTGCCCACCTTATATATCCCTCTATGTGTGAGCTCAGGTGACCAGCACCCAATGAGCTCCTAACTTTACCCAGGCTGCTCCCCCTATCTGCCCCTACACTACTTGGGATGTACCACCCCCCTCCCACTCCAGCCAAGGACAGACTCGGTCGTACCTGCACATTTCTAAGTGGGAGTACCGTTGGTCTGCCCTCCGGAAATGGGATGTGTGTAGTGCATGCAGCCTACCGAGCTCAGTTCCACACTCCTTCCTTACCCGGGAGTGGAATATCACACCTCTGGCTGAGGTGCAATACTCCTGTAGCAGCCGAATCCTCAGGGTGCTACATTCCCCCCTGGTAAATCACAGCACGTCCTCGGGCTGTAAGACAAAAACATCCAAACATACAATTTTTTTTTTTTTTTTTACATAAACATATAAAACATATAAAACATATAAAACATATAAATTAGCAGCATCAATAAAACTTTTTACATAAAACATTCTCGTCGTCTCTGGCTCCTCCTCCGGTCACTGGGCAACTGTTGACCGGCCAAAGTGCGACAGTTCCTTTTCTTAAAGGTGGTTTTACAGTAAAACCAGTAGGGGGCGCTTTAGGAAGCGCAACTATGTACATGGGGGTAGTGGCCGCTCTCAGTCCTCGGCCAGTTATTAGGAATGGCTGTTCACAGTCCTCAGCCTGTTAGGGGATGGGGACACACGAGTAACAGTTCACATCAGCTGGTCCCAACGGGGACTATATTTGCAGTAACAGTTTCTTTGTACCCCTACGGGTAACTATTTACAGCTCCTGCTCCGCTGTACTTAACGACGTCTTCCTCCTGCTCTTTCTTTGGGGATCTTAGCTTCAGACCCGTCTGGGTCCTCTTGCTCCTCCTGACACCTCAGCCCTGCCTCTGTCAAACGGTGTACATGAAGGGCATAGGAGTCTTTCTTTCCGGAGTCGGGGATGGTAGTACTCCGGTGGCCACACAAAGGCCTGCCCATCCGGGCACGTGTGTTGCGCTAACAGGTCCTCTCCCAGATGCGGCACCCTTGGTTTTACGGGCGCGGGCGCGGTGGTGGTGGCGCCCGGGTTGCCCAAGCCTTGCGGCCAGGCCTGGGGCACCTGGAAGGTGAAGGGCACCGTTAGGACGGCGGCGCCCTGGGCTACCTGGCCTTGCGGCCAGGCCGGAGGCTCCGCGGAGGTAGGGGGCGCTGTTGGTGATGCGGCGCCCGGGGGTACTAGGCCTTGCGACCAGGCTGGTGGTACTTCCTGCTTGGTCACGCTCGGGGTCGAGGCGTGTGACGTCACAGGGGTCGCGGCTTCCGGTTGGGGCCTAGTCCGCGGCGATGACGTGGCGGTTACGGGCACGGCAGGATAAACTTCGGGCTCTGCGACGGGGAGCTGGGGCAGGTACGCGGTTTCCCGGTTTGGGGTATAGACGTCCCCTTTACCTGCCTCCACTCGTTCGGCTCCCTTCTCGGCGCCGTCTCCGGCCTTCGGTCCTCCCGCGCCATCCTCAGAGGCGGTCTGTCTCCTCATCTTGGTTGGCGTGCTCCGGGTCTTGGTTTGCTGGGCCATCTCTCGGCTCCACTCCGCCAATGTCTCTCGCTGTACCCGGGCCATCCTCCGTGCGAGGCCCTCCAGGGCAGTCTGTGCATACTCCCGGTCTCGGGGGAGCTGTGCGAGGACCTCCACTAGGCCTAGTGGGGTCGTGGTTTCCAGCAGGCTCCTGACCAACGGGTCGGTGCTGCTCTGCTCTTCTTCCAGCAGGCTCCTGGCCAGCGGGCCGGTGCTGCTCTGCTCTCCTTCCTCGGTCTCTAGCAGACTCCTGGCCAGCGGGCCGGTGCTGTTCTGCTTTCTCTCCATCTCCGGGTAAGCTCCTCCGCTACTCTTCTCCAGGCTTCTTGCCTCCGGGTGCGCTCGCTCCAGACTGCTCCAGGCGGCACCCATCTTCGTTCTTTTCTTTCGTCTCCTCCCACTTCGAGGGCGGTCCCGGGGCAACTCGGTGACTGTCAGCTCCAGGGGCAGTTCTTTTACGCTGACCGACACCTCTAGCATCACAGTCTCTGTTGGTGGGGGCGGTTTCCACTTTTGGCGCCATTTTCGGTCCCGGCCCACGATGGGAGGTGGCCTCTTACCATCTTCTGGCACGCCTATAATGGCGTCCGCTCTTCCAAGGCGGGAAATCTTCGGAAATGGCGGGAATCGCTTCCCAGTGGCGGGAAACTCTGCAGATGGCGGGAAAAAGCTGGAAATGGCGGACAACCGGCTGGAATCGACTGGTGATGGGGTCCGATGGCGGGGACCCTCCGGAACCGGCAGGAGACTTCTTTCTGAGGTAAACTTGCACTTTTCTTCAGGCACGCAGTACCCGGTTGTTGCGGGCACGTAATCCTGCCGACTACGCCAAAGTTGACGCGCCCCCTGGGACATATTTCTTTTTAGGGGAATACCCGGAACCGGATCAGATGGGGGTTGTAGTCTTCCGAGCGGCTGTGACCCGGTCCGTGCCCAGGGTGTCAAACTCAGTGTGGTGTGGCAGTCCTACAGATGTTATAAAGTTCTTTATGTCGACTACGCCACCCGTTGTATTGCGGTCACTATGGCCGCCGCTGCAGCAGGGTCCGCTGAGGCTGATGGTGTTGGTGCAGCTTTTGGTAGTATAACCCCCAACGGGTGGGGTATAGCCTCAGGGGGATCAGGTGCAGAGGATGGGGGTTGTGGTGGTGCAGTGTGGACGGCAATCAGAGACAGAGTCGGGTTGTGCAGTTTAGGGTATTTACTTACTGCTGATTTTCCCGGTCACTCTAGCTTCAAGTGACCACCCGAGCCGTGCTGCGTCCACCAGGTCCTGGATTCAGCCAACCCCCAAATAAGTCCGGAGCGTGACCCTGAGCTCTCCTTCTGTCCTTTCCTCTGGCCGTCCCCACCAGTGATCCACCTAGGTCCAGCTCCCTCGGGCCTTCTGTTGGGCGACCCTTGGCCTAGGGTTCCCTGACCCTCCACGTGGTTTGCCTTCGGGGTGGATGTGGTGGGTGGCCGTGGCAGATGCTGCCCACGGCCTCCGGTCTCTGGCTAGGGTGTGCTTCTGCCCCCACCAGTTTGGGATCCGGTACCCTGTGCCGACTCTTCACCCGGGGATTTAATTTGGGTTCTTGGAGTCCTCTTTCTCTGTTTCCCCCTCTGGGTCTTTCCTTCTCTTTCTCCTCTCTCACTCTGGGTCTCTCTTCTCCTCTGCTCGCTGACTTGCTCTCTGCAACTGACCCTGTTCTTAGTTGGTGCCCACCTTATATATCCCTCTATGTGTGAGCTCAGGTGACCAGCACCCAATGAGCTCCTAACTTTACCCAGGCTGCTCCCCCTATCTGCCCCTACACTACTTGGGATGTACCACCCCCCTCCCACTCCAGCCAAGGACAGACTCGGTCGTACCTGCACATTTCTAAGTGGGAGTACCGTTGGTCTGCCCTCCGGAAATGGGATGTGTGTAGTGCATGCAGCCTACCGAGCTCAGTTCCACACTCCTTCCTTACCCGGGAGTGGAATATCACACCTCTGGCTGAGGTGCAATACTCCTGTAGCAGCCGAATCCTCAGGGTGCTACAATTGTAAATTACAGATTCTGTTAACTACAATAAATAAGTTGGTTAACAAGAAACACTTTGATATAGTGCACTACACAATACAGTTCTCTTTTACACACTGTATAGTTTGCTAAAAGGCACACGTTTTAGTGGGAGAGGCCGAAAAATGAACGAGTAATACAACCGTTTATGGATGCTGTAGTGTGGACCCCTAGAGTCAATTCTCCTGGTGGGCCCTAGGCACCCCAGTCCGACCCTGTATGAGGCCTTTACATGGTATCAACGCCTGCGATGAGAACGCCACATCATAGTAATAGCAGAATCACAAATATAAGATTATATGAACAGATTAAAGCAAGATTTCTATTGCTGGCTGCAGAATGAGTTAACTGGGATATCATCAGTGAGTTTGATCTGACTGGAGAAGTAACTACTCTTGTTTTTATTCTTTTGAGCTCCATTCAGCTAATTTATGATTTATCACCTTCCCTGAGCATACATGGAAATCATGGGGTCCCATAGCAGAAGTAATAATTAAGCCCCCACAAAAAAACAATAATATTCAGCGGGGTCACAGAAGAGCATACCTCTCTTTGCAACCCTTCCATAGTAATTTTGCCCCAATTGAAGCCCCCTAGTGTTCCCACGTACTAAGATACTCCTTTAATGGCCAAAAATGTGCCCCCAAACACAGTAAGATACCCCCACAGTGAATTTCTCCACTGTACCCTCCACACATACAGTATGATGACTCTACAGTACCCCCGCAAAGTATGATAAACCCCAGTGACCTCTACACAGTATGATGGCCCCCGCATAACCCTCCACACAGTATAATGGACCCCGCACAGCCCTCCACACTGTATAATGGTCCTCATACAGTGTAATGGCCCCCACTATCCACCCAAGCAGTATAATGACCCCCATCAGCCACTTATACAGTATAATGCCCCTCACCACACAGCCCTCCAAATAGTATAATGGCCCAAACACAACGCTCCAAATAAAATAATAGTCCTCACATAAGCCTCTAAACAATATAATAGTCCCCACCCAGCCCTCCAAATAATATAATGGACCCCACATAGGCCTCCAAATAGTATAATAGTCCCCATACAGCTCTTCAAATAATAGAACGGTCCCCACATAGCCCTCCAAATAGTATGATAGCCTGACACATAGCCATTCAAATAGTAGTATAATGGCCCCCACAGAGCACTACAAATAGTATGATGCTCCCCACATAATCCTCCAAATAGTAGAATGATGGCCCCCACATAGTTCTCCAAATAGTATGATGGTCCCCAAGACAGCCCTAAAATTAGTATTTTAGCACCCCAAATATGATGATGCCCCCCAAATAACCCTTCAAATAATATGATGGCCTCCAAGTAGCCCTACAAATAGTATCATGGCCTTCCAGTTTGCCCTCCAAATAATATGATGGCCCTCACAAACTACTTATTAATTAAAAAAAAAATACTCACCTCTCCCCATTCCCCTGCTGTTCTGGTCTTTGCAGCATGTGGTTTGAAACTATGCTCAGCTCGGCATAGTGGACGCGATTTTGGGACGTTATCACGTCCACTGAGCTGAGACATCAGAAGCACAGAGGAGAATGATGGAGGAGGGAGCAGACGGTTCCCTCCTCCATCATTCCTTTCAATTGTATCTGCATCCAGAATGTGGATACAGTTGAAAGTGTGATGCTGGATGCGGGGGGCCCGATGCCTGTGCTGACATCGCCACCTGTCTCACAGTTGCAAAGCAGCTGCGGGGTCTGCCATTATTAGCGGTATGCCAGTGCCATTGTTATGTGACATGAGCCCCGGGAGAGCCAGTGCCGAGACAGCTGGTACAACACCAACACCGAAGGTGAATATAAGTGTTATTTTACTGGGGAGAAACATAGGGATTTAGAAGGGGTTGTCTGATTAGTGGACATCCCCTTTAAGTAATCAAGTTCATTAAAGGGGTTGTCCACTACTGCACATCCCCAGCTTATTACATTTAGGACTTCAGCACCGCTTTTTCTGGACATTGCTATGACTTGTTATGTCCTCTGCAGCCAATTAGCAGATGTTGGTCAATAGTCTGTCAGGACGGACATCTGCTCTGAAGAAATAGAGTTTTTGAGACTTGTAGACATTATGGAATAACGTCCATAAAAATATCCCAAGCCGGTATTGGTCCTCCAAGAAGCATGAAGCCCTCGCTGCTACTAACTTACTGCCATACCTGGATCTACCTAGATGATGAAAACACTTGGACTGTAAGGTACAAATCAGGTGAAATTATGAAACCTGGAGGGAATGTCACTTCAGGTTGTGCGTAGATATCCGTAGATAGAAGTCGTTATTTATCCGCCATTAATGAAATGTTTTGTCCATTTTTGCTCCACAAATCTGAGGCCGATGAATGGGGGAATGGCACCAATGCTATGGAGAATGCCTTGAAAATTGAAAAGGGCGTAAATAAGGCTCTGCTGGACCTCCACAAGATTGCTATGGACCATGCGGACCCTCATGTAAGTGACTCCCCCATAGCGTATAGATACCGCGTGTTCATTTTATAAAATATCCTCCATGAAGGAACAGTTCATGTATCTTCTGTGACCTCCATATTGTGCTGTTCCTGGAAATGTAATACCACCTGACTACTAGATGTCACGTTCCCCTTTATAATGGGGGGTGTTCCAACACAAGCTGCATATTATGGCACTGTTATAAAGCTATGGGACAATTCATTAGTGTATTTGCACCTTTTTTTTCTAGTTTTTAGTGTTTTTCATTTGCGCCTTGTTCTTCTTTTAATTTGCGCCTTTTTGAAGTCTGCAGCGTTCCCTTTTTTTTCATTGATCATTATGGGGTTTCCGGCTAATTATCTATTTGTGACTTTTTAAAAAGTTGTCACATTTTTACTCAAATATATTTCAAGTGATTTTGTGTTCTGTAGTCCGGGAGGTTTTTTTGCACAAACTTTGCAACATTTTAGCATGCCACTTTTTTGCGATACAAAGACACAAAAAGGTTTAAAGACAAAAAAAATACAGTTTTGATTTTGGGCAAAATCCATGAACCAGGTGCGCCACTTTCAGGAATTTGGCACAAAAAAATCAAATGATACAAAAGAGAAAAGGGACTTGAAAAAATACAATGTTGTATTGGGCCCTATGACGGCACAGCACAGATTTTAGTAAAGGTTTTGCAGGATTACTAAGAGGGGTTCACATGCTATCAATTGTTAAAAAAACAAGCAAAATGATGACTCGGACCCTCTGATTTTCGAGGTATAAGACTACGTCCCCACAATGAGCTTCTAGTGAGTTTTAGATATAGCAGATTTTCTGCCCCATTAAGTAAAATAGGTTACTTGAATTTTTTTCGAAAATATACAGCATAAAAAACTCACCCAAAACTCATTGTGAGAACGTAGCCTAAGGGTATGTGCACATCATTTAGACGCCGGTGAGTTGTCCTTGGTGAAGCTCTGCCACCGGTGGTTTTCACTCTATACTTTAAAGGGAACCTGTCATGTCCCTAAACGCTATTAACCTGCAGATATGGGGTTAATCTGCAGGTTTATAAAGCTGCCGGGCGTCTTACTGAAAGGCCGGCTACCGGGAGGAAATGCACTTTATTCCCCACGGCAGCCTCCAGCTTTCAGTCATAGAGGCGCGGCCGGCGTAGCTTCAGTCATTGTTCAGTACATAGTGAGCGGCGGCTATAACCGCACCCTGGCACTGGCTGACAGCCGGCTAAGCGGCCCCTGTAACCGCTCCCTGTAAAGACTGACAGCCGGATCTGTACTGATGTACTGCTGAGCTGTCAGTCAGTGCCGGGGCGTTGTTACAGCTGCCGATCACTGTATATTGAGCGGTGTCTGAAGTTGCGCCGGAAGTGTGGCACCCCAGGGGTCTGGTTTCCACAGTAATAGCAATATTACGTCTGTGAGCAGGTGGGAGGTTTCCTGGTCAGACATCCTATGCATGCCACACCTCCTGCCCAGTCCTGGGAGGGGAAGAACTTCCCCTATATAAAGCTGGGGCTGAGGCAGGGTTAGAAGAGAGTGAGAGAACACAGACAGAGACACAGTCTGGTCTGTAGTGGAGCAGCTTTAGGAGCAAGAAAGATCAGGAGCTGTGTGGGAGCTGTGCTAAAAGAGATCAGGGGCTGGAAGCTGTAGAGCTCGCCCTGATTGAAGAGTTCTTACCGGACCCGGAGTCCGAGGCTGTGGGGACTAATCCTTACCCAGCAGCAGAAACCGCCCGGCAGGGGATTTCAGGTCCTCTGGCCAAGAAACCCGAAGGCACGGTCACACGCAAGGGACCAGCACCGCCGTCGTGGAGCGGAAGCTACCAGAAGGCCCCGAGTCACCGGCCATACGGGTGAGCACCACACGGTACACTCAGGGACGTGGGCTACTTTTACCCGCCTCTAGCAAGGTAGCCAGAAGAGTACGATTAGTTGGGGAGGCCTACAACTCCGCCTGGCCAGGGAAGATTCCATCTGCTCACGGACTGACCAGGCCCCGATCGCTAGCCAGTACTCCGGGAGGGTCTACCTTTGCCACCAGTAAAGACCCTGAACTACACCGCACCGTCTCTGAGTGTTTCATCATCCACGTCCGCTGCCCTGAGGCCATACCCCTCCCGTTGGGGGTTATACCATCCCCGCTGCACAACCGTACCACCGGCCTCAGCGGTCTGCCCTGCAGCGGCGGTCTCATGACCGCATTCAACGGGTGGCGTAGTCGAGCAATATAACATCTACTGCTAAATACTGCCGCTCAGTTTGACTCCCTGGGCACGGACCGGGTCACCGCCACGAGACTACTACCCCCATCTGATCCGGCTCCGGGTAAGCCCCCGTGCGCGCGATGCCGCACGACACAGCAGGCCCAGGGGCGCGTCAACTTTTGGCGTAGTCGGCAGGATTCCGTGCCCGCAACCACCGGGTACTGCGCGCCTGAAAAAGAGACTTTTAAACTTACCTGTGGTGAAGATTCCCGCCATCCGACGCCATCTTCCACCTCCTTCCCGCCATCCGTGGAGTTTTCCCGCCGTTGGACGCCATCTTCTGCCTTCTTCCCGCCATCCGTGGAGTTTTCCCGCCGTTGGACGCCATCTTGAAGACGCCGCGCAGGAAGAAGAGGGGCGTGGACTCCGAAAAGCCCGCGAGAACTGAAGCCCCGCCTCACGTCCGGACGTTGCGTAAGGTCCTGGAAGGAGCCCAGCAGACGCCGACGTCATAGGAGTGCGACGGAAGGTCCTCGACCCTGACGATCCACTGCGGAGCCGCGGCCTACGGAAGAGGATCATCGCAAGGTAGGCCACGGTCCACTAGGGGGGAGGAAGATGTCGGATACGGAGGAGAGCTTCACTGCCGCAGCCACCGCCAGCGCCACCGCTGCTGCGGTCATGCCTTTCACTATGCCCTATATCCCGGGGGCAGCCTGGCTACCCCAGTACTCAGGGGAGTCACATACCCTGAATGACTTTAGAGAAAAGCTGGATAGCCTCTTCCAGGTGTACCCCCTCACAGAAGAGCAAAAAGTGAGCATCCTGGTGGCCCAACTAACCGGGGCAGCCCAAAGGGAGGTAAAGTCCTGGCCGCCTGGGAGGAGGACTGTCGCAGGGATATTAACCCGGCTGAAGGACACCTTTGATACCCGCACCTCAGCTGAGATTAAGCTTAGATTCTACGGGTGCAAACAGCGAGCACATGAGAATATAAGGGACTATGCACTAAACCTACAAGAGGCCCTGAGAGCCATTAAGCAGACCGACCCTGACGGCGTGGGAAACGAGGACAGGCTGTTGACCGAACAATTTATAGAGGGACTATATTGCAATGCCCACCGAACCCAGTTGCGGGCAATGGCCTTACAGGATCCTCATCTGGACTTTGCACAGTTCAAGGACAGAGCCATTCGGGTGCTCCGAGAACCGGCACCGGGTGGCGTTGTGACCCACAGGCGCCCTACTACCGCTTACCACCAGGAGGCGGCGCCCTTGTCGGCAGGGCCTGTGGGGGCTGATGCGCAGGCTTTGAACAATGACCCGGCTCCAGACCTGCACCATCAGGTCCAAGAGCTAGCTAAAAGCGTAGCTGCGCTAACCCGAACTGTGCAGTCTTTACAGGTTGCTGCTCCAGGGAAGATCCAGCTGGCATCCGGACCGGAGGACATCCCGTGGCGTCGACCAAGGAGGACCCCACCGGCCAGAGGAAGACCCAGCGACCGATACAACGAGGACGGACAGCCCATCTGCCGCCGCTGCAATCAACCCGGACATATGGCAAGGTACTGTCCTTTAAACTGGCACAACCTCGGGTAGAGGGCCAACCCCTAGGAATAAGATCACCAGGCCCATCGAACTGGCGTGACAAATATGTGGGAGGACGTCCAGTCTTGCCTGTGGTACTGGATGGCATTCCTATGAGTGCCCTACTTGACACCGGGTCACAGGTCACCACCATCCCGTACGTGCTCTTCAAGCAGTACTGGAATGACTCGGATATAACCCGCTACCCTGACGACGACTTGAGTATCATCGCCAGCAATGGTCAACCCGTGCCACAGATCGGATTCAAAGAGATGACCATTAAAATCGGTAGAGTCGAACTGGCAGCACAGGGACTGATCATTGTAGACATTGACAAGCGCGAGAGTCACCCAAAGATAACGCTAGGAACTAATGTGATTGAAAATTGTCTTGCAGAGGTGATTTTCATTTTACAGCAGGTTGCCAAGAACGCCAGCTCCGGCCAGCAGCGAGTGCTCCAAAAAGAGATCCGGGCACTGATGCGGCGGCAACAGGTGGAACTCTCCGGTGGTGAGATTGGAAGCGTGAGAATGTGTGACCCTTTCCCTATTGCCATGCCCCCAAAAAGTGAAATGATGATTTGGTGCCGGGCAGCTATTGGTCTAAGAGGTAGAGACTACCAAGCAATGGTAGAACCCGTCTACTCAGACAGTAGGCCCACCATTTTGACAGCACGGGGGGTGGTTGATGTACGCCATGGGAGGGTGCCCGCTCGCATAATAAACATCGGGAAGAGAGAAGTACACCTGCCCCGGTATGCCACGCTAGCTAAATTGTTCACCATAAACCAGAATTCTGTACAGGCCGTGGAACCCTTGCCTCCATCTCAACCAGAGGAAGGTAACGGCTCTAAGAAAACAATAGAGGACTGGTGTCAGCAACTACATTTGGGTACTGACTCCACTCCCTCACACCAGAAACAGGGAGTCTATCGGGTGGTTCAAGAGTACGAGAGAGTGTTTAGTAAACACCCGTTAGACTTCGGGCGAGTAAAGGGGGTAGAACACCATATCCCCACGGGAGACCATCCTCCCATAAAGGAGAGATACCGACCCGTACCCCCTGCACACTACCAATACTCCAAGGGGATGCTTAGAGATATGAAGGAGGCTGGGGTAATTAGGGATAGCTGTAGCCCCTGGGCAGCTCCACTGGTTTTGGTTAAAAAGAAAGACAACACCATGAGAATGTGTGTAGATTACCGGAAAATCAACCGTATCACACACAAAGATGCGTACCCCTTACCAAGGATAGAGGAGTCTTTGGCTGCTTTAAGATCTGCTAACTTCTTCTCTACTTTGGATCTCACTAGCGGGTCCTGTCAGGTTCCTGTAGCAGAGGCGGACCGGCAGAAGACCGCATTCACCACCCCGATGGGACTTAGCGAGTTTACCTGCATGCAGTTTGGACTCTGCAACGCACCAGGAACCTTCCAACGGTTGATGGAATGCTGTCTGGGACACCGAAACTTTGAGACGGTCCTGTTATACCTGGACGATGTCATCGTCTACTCCAAGACCTACGAGGACCACCTGAAACACCTGGCAGAAGTGTTCGAAGCCCTGGCAAACTACGGCCTGAAGGTGAAACCCTCCAAGTGTCACCTCCTGAAACCAAAGGTGCAGTACCTGGGACACGTGGTGAGTGCTGACGGAGTGGCTCCCGACCCTGATAAGATCACCACAATTAAGGAATGGCCAAGCCCCTCCAGCGTAAAGGAAGTGCGGCAGTTCCTCGGGTTGGTAGGCTACTACCGAAGGTTCATTCCGGGTTTCACCAAAAAGGCAGCTCCTATGCAGGACCTCCTGATAGGCCAGTCCAGGAAGGCCAAGAACCAGAAGCCGCCCTTCAGATGGGAGAAGTTGGAAGAAGAGTCCTTCCGCCAGCTGAAGATGGCCCTCAAGGGGGATGAAATCCTGGCGTACCCTGATTACAGCCAGCCCTTTATCCTCTACACCGACGCAAGTAACATCGGGCTAGGAGCCGTACTGTCCCAGATCCAGCAGGGGAAAGAACGGGTAATTGCTTACGCCAGCCAAAAACTGCGACCCACCGAAAGAAACCCTGAGAATTACAGCTCATTCAAGCTAGAATTCCTGGCAGTGGTGTGGGCAGTCACCGAACGCTTTAAGCACTACCTCGCCTCTTCCCGGTTCACCGTGTACACGGATAACAACCCGTTGACACACCTGGATACGGCAAGACTCGGTGCCCTGGAGCAGAGATGGATGGCCCGCCTGTCCAACTTTTAGTTCACAATCAAATACCGGGCAGGACGCTCCAATACCAACGCGGATGCCTTGTCCAGAATGCCAAACCTACCGGACGTGGGGGAAGATCCAGAGGAACTGGAAGAAGTTGAACTTCCCGCGTTCCACCGGCATGGGACTATCCAGTATTCCCACCGTGTAAGGAGTAAGCAATCCGCTACGTTCAACCCCTTACCTCATTACAACTGGGCGGAAACGCAAGACAGTGACCCCGCCGTCCGACTGGTGAAGGAGATGCTGACTCAGCCAGATGCCCGCCTTGACCCAGACGCTCCGGAGGAGGCCAAGCAACTGTGGATTGAGAAGAGTCGACTGTTCCTTTACAAGGGGAAGTTGTGCCGCAGAATGGTTAACTCCCGGACGCATGAACTGATCTAGCAAGTAGTGGTGCCAAGAAGAGACGCGGCTATGGTGCTGGAGGCATACCACAACGGAGCTGGGCACTTCGGATGGAAGAAGCTGGAGTTCCTGCTGCGTGCGCGGTTCCACTGGGTAGGCATGAGAGGAATCATCGAGAGGTGGTGCAGAGACTGTGGCCCGTGCCACCTAAGAAGGAAGGACCGTGCCAGCCAGAAGACTCCCTTGCAGCCCATCATCACCCGACAGCCACTGGAACTGGTAGCCCTGGACCATGTGAAACTGGCTCCAAGCAGATCTGGGTATGTCTACGCCCTCACAATCGTAGATCATTACTCCCGGTTCCTGGTGGTGGTCCCGGTCAAGGACTTAACGGCTCAAACAGCAGCTAGAGCTTTCCAGCAGCACTTCTGCCGTCCACACGGATACCCAGAGCAGGTGCTGACGGACCAAGGACCAGCCTTTGAAGCGGAAGTCTTCCAGGAGTTCTGTACTCTGTATGGCTGCCGGAAGATAAGAACAACACCCTATCATCCGCAAACCAATGGGCTCTGCGAGAAAATGAACCAGGTGGTGATAGATCTTCTGAAAACATTGCCCCTGGAAGAACGCAGTCTGTGGCCTGAGAAACTGCCTGATCTGGTGGACCTATACAACCACATCCTGGTAGGTTCTACCAACTGTACCCCGGCTTACCTAATGAGAGCAAGACCTGGTAAGCTTCCTGTTGATCTGGAGATGGGAGTCCTGACACCCGAGGACACTTCACCAGAAGCAGACTGGGACACAGAAAGGCAGCAGCAGTACCGGAAAGTACAGGAGAGCGTGGAGCGAAGTCTCTGTCAAGCTAGAGAAAGACAGGAGAAGACTTACAACCAGTATGCTCCCGCTGTTCCCCTCTTACCTGGAGAGCAGGTCTTGAAGAGGAAGAGACGCCTCCACAAGTTGGACGACCAGTGGGAGAAGGACCCGTACACCGTACTGCCCTCAAGCCATGAGAACCCGAAAGTCTGCATAATCAGTAAGGACGGAGGAGAAACCACAGCCATTGTCTCCCGAGATCACCTGAAGAAGTGTCCCGAACAGCTACGAAGCCCTGAAGAAGAACAAGAAGACCCTCGACCCGCAGAGGAAAGGGAAGATATGGTCAGTACTGTGCTCGGAGACTTCCCTCGGTCTTGGACTCAAGTCAATGGCGCTGTTGTGGTACCCGTCCTCACCTTCCTCCAACCAGCATCTCAAGTACCTACAGAGAAACAGGTAGAGCTGGAAGAGCAGCCGGTCCAGGAGGCAGAAGACCCCACACAAGCAGACCAGGAGGATCAACCCTCTGCTTATAGTGAGCCTGCCGTGCCCCTAGTGAGCCAAAGAGCCCGTAGACAGCTGCCCAGTTTACCTTTGACAGCTCCTACACCCCGTAGCTCAGGACCAGTCAGTCAGCTCCGTAGGTCCACTAGAGCCACTAGAGGCCAGTTGCCCGTACGTTGGAGGATCTAAGTGTTTAGACTGTTTATTTGTATTTACCTGTTTTCTGTTACCTGTAAATAATTGTGTATTTTTAGTTATTTTATAGGTGTCATTTAGGGATTATCCGGAATCCTTTGTACATATGTTTGGAGCGTAACCCAGGAAAGGACAAAGACTGTTAAGGACTCGGGGCAGGACAGACCCCTACCTGGTTACGGCTCCCGGTCTCTTGGTGAAATGGACACCTTTGTTTTCTTCAAAGACTGCACCCGGTTGCGGACATGCCGTGACCATCCTAATGTGTTCTTCTTTATTGTACTGTTTCTGTTTTTACTTGTTATGTTTTACAAAAATATGTTTAGTCCCGGAGTATTAAATTTTACTAGGGGGGAATGTGGCACCCCAGGGGTCTGGTTTCCACAGTAATAGCAATATTACGTCTGTGAGCAGGTGGGAGGTTTCCTGGTCAGACATCCTATGCATACCACACCTCCTGCCCAGTCCTGGGAGGGGAAGAACTTCCCCTATATAAAGCTGGGGCTGAGGCAGGGTTAGAAGAGAGTGAGAGAACACAGACAGAGACACAGTCTGGTCTGTAGTGGAGCAGCTTTAGGAGCAAGAAAGATCAGGAGCTCTGTGGGAGCTGTGCTAAAAGAGATCAGGGGCTGGAAGCTGTAGAGCTCGCCCTGATTGAAGAGTTCTTACCGGACCCGGAGTCCGAGGCTGTGGGGACTAATCCTTACCCAGCAGCAGAAACCGCCCGGCAGGGGATTTCAGGTCCTCTGGCCAAGAAACCCGAAGGCACGGTCACACGCAAGGGACCAGCACCGCCGTCGTGGAGCAGAAGCTACCAGAAGGCCCCGGGTGGATCAGGGAAATGCTGTAGATATAGTATATCTTGACTTCAGCAAAGCATTTGACAAAGTATCTCACACCATCCTTATTGAAAAAATGACCAAGTATGCAATGGACCAGGCAACTGTTAGGTGGATTCATAACTGGCTTAGTGATCGGACTCAAAGGGTGGTTGTAAATGGCTTCACATCCAGCTGGATGAATGTCTCAAGTGGGGTACCACAGGGCTCCTTCCTGGGACCTGTATTGTTCAACATCTTTATCAATGATTTAGATGAAGGAATTGAGGGTAAACTGATTAAATTTGCTGATGACACAAAGCTAGGAGGGATAGCTAATACTAGAGAAGAGAGAGAGAGGATTCAAAAAGACCTAAATAAACTGGAGCAGTGGGCAGCAACCAATAGAATGGTTTTTAACAGGGAAAAATGCAAAGTACTACATCTGGGCAATAAAAATGAAAAAAGCATATACAGAATGGGAGGAATAGAGCTAAGCAACAGTACATGTGAAAAAGACTTAGGTATACTAATAGATCATAGACTGAACATGAGTCAACAGTGTGATGCAGCAGCAAAAAAGGCAAATACAATTCTGGGATGTATTAACAGATGCATACAGTCTAGATCACGTGAAGTCATTATCGGTCTTTACTCCTCTTTGGTCAGACCTCATCTGGAATACTGTGTACAGTTTTGGGCACCACATTTTAAAAAAGACATAGACAAACTGGAGCAAGTTCAGAGAAGAGCGACCAGAATGGTGACTGGTCTGCAAACCATGTCCTATGAGGAACGGTTGCAGGATTTGGGAATGTTTAGCTTGCAAAAAAGAAGACTGAGAGGAGACTTAATAGCTGTCTACAAATATGTCAAGGGCTGTCACATTGTAGAAGGATCATCTTTATTCTCATTTGCACAAGGAAAGACTAGAAGCAATGGGATGAAACTAAATGGGAGGAGACACAGATTAGATATTAGAAAAAACTTTTTGACAGTTAGGGTGATTAATGAGTGGAACAGGCTGCCACGAGAGGTGGTGAGTTCCCCTTCAATGGACGTCTTCAAACAGAGGCTGGACAGACATCTGTCTGAGATGATTTAGTGAATCCTGCTTTGAGCAGGGGGTTGGACCAGATGACCCAGGAGGTCCCTTCCAACTCTACCATTCTATGATTCTATGATTCTATGAGTCACCGGCCATACGGGTGAGCACCACACGGTACACTCAGGGACGTGGGCTACTTTTACCAGCCTCTAGCAAGGTAGCCAGAAGAGTACGATTAGTTGGGGAGGCCTACAACTCCGCCTGGCCAGGGAAGATTCCATCTGCTCACGGACTGACCAGGCCCCGATCGCTAGCCAGTACTCCGGGAGGGTCTACCTTTGCCACCAGTAAAGACCCTGAACTACACCGCACCGTCTCTGAGTGTTTCATCATCCACATCCGCTGCCCTGAGGCCATACCCCTCCCGTTGGGGGTTATACCATCCCCGCTGCACAACCGTACCACCGGCCTCAGCGGTCTGCCCTGCAGCGGCGGTCTCATGACTGCATTCAACGGGTGGCGTAGTCGAGCAATATAACATCTACTGCTAAATACTGCCGCTCAGTTTGACTCCCTGGGCACGGACCGGGTCACCGCCACGAGACTACTACCCCCATCTGATCCGGCTCCGGGTAAGCCCCCGTGCGCGCGATGCCGCACGACACAGCAGGCCCAGGGGCGCGTCAGAAGCTTTAACCCCTTTCTGACATTGTGCATAATAATACGTCCCTGTGCCCTGGGCCTTATGGACCAGGTACGTATTATTACGACACAGGCTGTGCGGGATCAATCGCCACCGGTTGTCAGCTGATTTTGACAGCTGACACCCGGCACTTTAACCCCCTAAATGCTGCGATCGCAGCATTTAGCAAGTGAGTGGAGGGACAGAAGCACCTCTGCTCTTGGATCGGAGACCCTGCGCTGTCCTCACGGGGTCCCGATCGTTGCCATGGTGACACGATGTCATCATGACGACACCTGTGTCACCAGGCACCAGCAAGTTAGTTTGACCATGCGCAGTGCATGATCAAACTAGCTTGTGTCTGCAGCACTGACAGTTTACAAGGTATATCAGTGATCCTGCACTGCTATACCTTAGAACTGCGATCAGCCTGCTGAAAGTGAAAGTCCCATAGTGGGACAAAGTAAAAAAAGTGAAAAAAAAGTTGTAAAAATATTTTTTTAAAAATAAAAAAATAATAAAAAAATAAAATATTATTATGAAGAAAAACAATAAGAGTACACATATTTAGTATCGCCGCATCCGGAACGACCTGATCTATAAAACTGTCCCACTAGTTAACCCCTTTAGTGAACACAGTAAAAAAAAAGAATCAAAAAACGGTGCTTTATCATCATACCAACGAACAAAAAGTGGAATAAAACGCGATCAAAGAGACGAATATAAATAAAAATTATACCACTGAAAACATCATCTTGTCCCGCAAAAAGCAAGCCACCATACAGCTCCATCAGCCAAAAAATAAAAAAGTTATAGCTCTTAGAATAAAGCGATTTTTTCTATGAAATAGTTTTTATTGTGTAAAAGCGCCAAAACATAAAAAAAGATATAAATGCAGTATGGCTGTAAATGTACTGACCCGAAGAATAAAGCTGCCTTATTAATTTTACCACACGCAGAGCTGCATAAAAAAAACTAAAAAAACAATTACTGAATTGTTGGTTTTTGTTTATTCTGCCTCCCAAAAATCAGAATAGAAAGCGATCAAAAAATGTCACATGCCCGAAAATGGTACCAATAAAAACATCAACTTGTCCCGCAAAATACAAGCTATCACATAACTCTGTCGACCGAAATATGGAAAAATTATAGCTCTGAAAATATGGCGATGCAAAAACTAGTCTTTGCAAAAAAAAAAGTTTAGTGTGTGACAGCTGCCAAATGTAAAAACCCGATATGAATCTGGTATCACTGTAATCGCACCGACCCGAAGAATAAAGTCATCTAATCACTTAAACCGCACGAGGAACGGTGTAAATAAATAAATAAAACCAATTCTTCACCTGCTGTTGGTTTGTTCATTCAGCCTCCCAGAGTTCGCAATATGGCTCTGCCCACATTTATCCTGTGCTCTACGCTCAGCGCTTACACCGGGGTTTCCATGTAAATCTCTGAAATACGTGATCCAGACGGAGCCTCCGGCGGAAGATTCCCTGTAATGAGGCAGATGGAGGCACCGTCTGGCCTGTGATCCCACGGTGTCCGTCTTTTTATTAGGCGTGAATAAAAGTGCCGTCGGCCACAGTTTTGCGAGCCTCTGATAAAAAGAACACCGCTGAACAGAGGCCACACAGAGTCCAGAGTAATTAACAAATAAAGTAGCACACTGCAAGGCTAAGTATGTAAACATGAAATATGGAATATGAATAGCATTACTGCTGTAGAAAATAGAAATAAATGAGAAATCTTAGCACATAAATTGGCCAATTCATGTGTATCTGGCAGCCGCGGTAAGGCGTTTCTCAGTGCCAGGACCCTACCAATGTGAATACCTCTCTAAGGGACAGGTACACATGAATTGGCCAATTTATGCGCTAAGATTTCTCATTTATTTCTATTTTCTATAGCAGTAATGCTATTTATATTCCATATTTCATGCTTACATACTTAGCATTGCAGTTTGCTACTTTATTTGTTAATTGTATATGGAGGTAGCTTCTCCTAGTAAGCACCTGTTCACACCTATTTCTCGTATTAGAAGTGCCATCAGTTTTTTCTGTTTACAGAGTCCAGAGTTAGGCCGGTTTCACATGTCCTGATATTTCCAGTATCGGAAAAACCGGTACGGGAGATATACGTGTCCATGTGCACCTGTGTGGCAACCGTGTGCCGCATCAGGAGCGCACATTCCGCCACCTGGGAATCAGCAGTACAGTTACCGCTGTTCCCAATCACCGGGTGCTGAATGCTGCCCTCATCATTGTAACCTGCTGGCGCTGTGATCAGCACAACCAAGGGACAATGATGAGAGTAGTAGTCTGCTCCCGCTGTGTCCTAGTGTAAAAATAAGAATAAAATTAAAAAATCCTTATACTCACCTGCCTATCAAAGTAAAAGTGAAGTACCCATAGCTCTTTCTTACATTCAAGCATCTGATGCTGATGCTCAGTCTATGTAGATGGCATCTTAGCTGTTGCTAGGCAACTTCCTTATAAGGTGAGATGCACCTGTAAGATTCCATCACAAGATTCCATCATGACATCACTGCTATTATGACATCATAATTCACAACCACTACTTATACAAGCGTTTACACTTCAGTGTCACTTTGATACCCCGGTGTCATTGTTGTCAGTGTTTAGCTACTTATCTAGTGATATACTGATTGCGCATTTCATTGAAATGTCTGGAATTTCTCCAGACAGACTTCAGGAGTTGGCACTACTCCAGGGGATTCTTACCACCTATACCCCTAACTGTGTGCTACCACTACCCGATGGCGTCCTCAGCTTCACTTACCGGCTGGTTATGGAGCTTGTACGGGACTGCTTGACCAAATACTACCAAGGTCGTATTACCTCAGAATATCTTCAGCATTTACAGCAGAACATCAGGACATTAGTACAACAGGTAAATAGCAGACAATCTGCACAAATTATTATTATTATGTCTAGTTGGTCTCCCTTACTGTATAGTGGTATTATTGGTAGTAATAAAATTTAGACTTTCTTCAGTGTCAGGCAGGGTCATATTTGTAATAGAGATCCCCATTTTGGGAAGACGGTGTAAAAGTGCAGCATGAGCCTGTATGATTCAAATGTCAGGGCTAGATTTCATTCCTAGTCCAGTCCTTGTCCCTTAGTAAAGACACTTCATTTAGCACCTTAATCCGGATTTCTTATAAATATGTAATTATGATTTTTATTGTGTATAACAAATATTAATAATTTATCTCAGACCATAGAACTAGCCTCACTGATTAGAAATGTAAAGTACCCACAGTTCTTTCTTACATTCAAGCATCTGGTACTGATGCACAAACTATGGTTTAGCCACCTTAACTATTGCTAGGAAACTTCCTTTCACGGTGAGATGCCCCGTTAAGATTCCATCACAAGATTCCATCACGACATCACTGCTATTATGACATCATAATTCACCACCACTAATTATACAAGTGTTTTTATGCTGTATAAAAAATAATAATAATAATAATACAAATCAAATAATAATAATGGAATACAAGTTTATTTACAGAAAATTGTTCTTTAGATCGACACCAATATAATATATAAAATGTACCAAATGTGTAGTAATTGTAGCTGCAGATAGACAGGAGTAAAATGGTTACATAAATGGCCTCCTCCATTCTGCACTTTCTCTCATGATTTTCCTTTTGTATTTATTTCCATCTTTATAGGCTGAAGAAAAAGCCCAAAGTGGAAAATTGGCCTTTTTTAAACAACTGGCCAAAATGTCCTGAATATACTGGAGAGTCCGGCCCGCTCACTGGAGCACCTGGTAAGGAGCCATCATCTTCTATATCACATGTCCTTGTCCCCTCCAGGCAGGCACAGGATATTTCATGACCGCCTGTCCCTGCGGCTCCATCATCTGTGATGGCAGTCTGTACTCAGCGGTGGGAGTTTGTATTTCTGCCTCTGTTTTGCTCGATCATCACAATCTTCCTTCTTGTAAATGCTGCAATTCTGATAACAGAGATCAGTTGTATATACAAGTACCTTATATATTATTGTTGATTTACTGGAGGGAGTGGCTGTGTATAGTCCGTCCAATACTGAAATTACCAGTAAATCCAATGTTTAGTCCTTCCTATCTATTGTATATGATAATTTAGTATTTGTGAAATGTTATACTAATTGTACATATTATAACCATCAGGAAACATCCGAAGGTGACTCCGAAGAGGGGCAAACCGTGAACATGCCTGACCCTAATATTAGTCAGTTAGAGCTAAAAACTGATCTGATTGAAGGTAAGCCGATCATCTAATATTTTACATTCAAATATCCAGATATTATAGAGAATGGCAGAGAATATGTAGATTTACTCTTCATTCCCTGTAATGGAGAGGGATCATGTAATTCTACTTCACGCCTGTGTGGTCTTCTCGGCTCCAAAATGAGGGTCATAGATCCCCAATCATGTAATTGTTCAAAAATACCATATTTTGAAGACTATAAGATGCACCGGACCATAAGAAGCAGGTGAAATTTTGGAGCGGAAAATAGGAAAAACATTTTTTTAATAAAATGGTGGAGCAACTTATAATCCAATTTTGTGGTAACTTTTCTAGGGGAAAGGCGGCGGAAAGATGGCAGCAGCAGGAGTGGGGCGATGCTGCACTGAAGTCCCTGCACTTCCATGGTTTTCAATCTGGTCGACCTTGGGAAAATCTCCACCGGAGGTGGCGCATGCACAGATTGAGATCTCGGGAGACAAGATATCAATCTGCATGCGCCATCTCCAGAATCCATTTTTCCGAAGTCCACCACACTGAAAATCATGGAAGTGCGGAGTCTCCGGCGACATTTTCTGAAAGCCCAGGGGCCGCTGCATCCTTGCACCGCCGAACACCCCCTCCTCCCAGCCTGGGGCCCACAGCATCGCCCCACTCCTGCCGCCGCCAGCTTCCTGCAGCAGTGACCCTGCGTCCTGGGGCCTCGCTTCACCGCAACCCCCCCCCCCCTCAGTAAGCTACGTTGGGATAAGACGCACCCCCATTTTACAGAAAAAAGTGTGTCTTATAACTTGAAAAATACGGTAATCAGATCCTGAACAATCGCCCAGTGTATCTATCTCTGGATGTGCCATAAATACTGTATATTTAGTATGTGCAGAATACCAGATATCTAGTTTTTATATCATTTACAGAGATCTTGTCATGTCCTTCATTATATGGATGTGTTATATATTAAGTACTGATATAGACTGATACATGACATCTTTTCATTATTTTATCATTATTTTAGAAATAACTGTGTCGACGGCCAGTACTGATGGTGGAATATGTGAGACACCAGAGATCCACGAATCTGCCAGTGTAAGTATCAGAGGAGACGTCTGTTTATCATCAGATAACGGGGTATGAATTACACATATAATATTATACCCCAGATGACAATGGGATATCTTTGCTTTTATGTAGATCAGATCTATTGTGAGTAATGATGGCATTGTTATTCTGCCTCTTCTGTGTGATGCCCCTTATCATACCCTGCAGTACAGTGATATCTATGCATGGGGAATATCCCCTTAAAATATAATACTGTCTGTGGAGGGTCCGGCTTGCATCATGTCCTCTACATCTGCTGCAATGTAATCAGCGTGGACATAATATAGAGGAGAAGTTCCTGCATCTGGAGCTTTTATTTTCCTGCAGATTCTATGTCTTAATGTCATTTCTTATTATTTCTAGGCCTTGACCGGATCATTGAACTTGGAGACAAGTCCTAGTAAGACCGACTTTAAACCAATCAAACTGATCAGCAGTGGAGCTTATGGGTGAGCTTTATGTTTGCATAATATACATTTCCTAGTGTTCCTTATGACAATGCTTCTGTCTCTGTGCCCAGCCCGTACAACAGAGAAATGCTCTGAGTCCATACTGTCCACAAGAGATGAGCGAATCAGGCAAAATTCTAATTTGCTTGTTCACGTGGACTTGTGAAAATACGATTCAAGGAGAAATTAATGTCCCTTATTATGCTCTGGGGCCTCACCAGGCCCCAGAACATAATAAGCATAAGAAACATACTTATACTCCCCTTACTGCTCAATTCTCTAGCCCCTCCACTTCTCACCGTCACCCGTCCGGTCCTCACTGCCTCTTCAGTTTGCCACCGCTCACGCTATGCAAGGACTTCAGGCTTTGAGAAGGTCTGAGAGAGTTCTATGCAAGAGCATAAAAAGTCACAACATTGTGACACCGTGACTGTTCTTGCGCTTGTGCATAATCCTCCCAGATCTCATCAATGTTGGAAGTCCCGTCCCAGTATGAGAGGCATTTGGATTTCAGCATTAGCAGCAGAGATTTGAGGATGCGGCAAGGAACGGACGGTTGAGGCGGAGGGGCCGTAGAAGTGAGTATAAAAATTTGTTTATTTTTAAACTTTTTTATGGCCTTTCAAGATTTTGAAAATGGTGGCCAACGCTTGACATTTTGCTAAATCCATGAGTAAGCAAATTACAAAAAACAAAACAAACAAAAAAACAAAACGCCATTTTGGTGAATGCAGAATTTTGCAAAATCTGAGTAGAATTTAATTCCACTCAAATGTGTTAGCTCATGTCTACTGGCCACATCTATATGTCATTATTTAGGTCAGTTAGGACGTGACATAGATGAGGACCTCGCATAGGTCATCATTTATGTTGTGTAACTTGATGGATTTCTACATGGATTTCTAGTGACATCTAGTAGTAACCAGACAATCATGTGATGAGGTTTATAGACAAAATGTTAGTAAGAATTCATTATAAATCATGGATTTTCCTTCTCTCCAGAGCCGTCCACTTAGTGCGACACAAATACACAAGCCAGCTATTCGCTATGAAGAAGCTGGACAAGGAGAACGTGAATATTCCAAGAAGACTTGAACGTGCCTTTCTAGAGAGGGACATCCTAACATTTGCTGATTGTCCCTTTGTGGCCTCCATGTTGTGCTCCTTTCCAACTCCTCATCATCTGTGTATGGTCATGGAGTATGCAGCAGGTAAGTCATATCCATTGTGCCTATATCCAGCCTCAATCTGCTTATCTCTAGCATCTTCTCCATAATCTGAATGTGACCACATGGACGGATACATGTCCATACTGCATTTACTATAAGTTATCTGTTACCAAGATGCCAGGAAAATCATTATCTCTGTGAAAGTCTCTGGTGAATGTCCTCACTGAGAATGGCAAAAATATCCACTGAGGATAAAAGGAGGATTTGACTCAATTCTAACAGTTTGTATAGATGAGCATTTCACAGAGTAATGAATAGGAGGCTTGCAGATGAGGCACGGCTCTGTCTTTTTATATTGGGTCACTCTGCTTTATACGCTCTACATTAGGCCTCTTTCACGCTTCAGTATTTCTGGTACGTGAGGTGACAGTTTACCACACGTACTGGAGACACTGACACATGTGCGCACATGTCAGTGTTTCCACGGACCGTGTGTCCATGTGATCCACACGTAGACATGTCTGTTTTTGGCCAGCAGGACGGATCACACAGACCCATTCAAGTCAATGGTTCAGTGTAAACACATACTGCACACGGATGCCATCCGTGTGACATGTGTCGGCGCCTGGGAATTAGCGATAAAGTTAGCGCCGGGTGCTAAACGCTGCCCTCATCATTGTCCCCTGCCGGCGCTGCGATCAGAACCAGCAGGGGTTAATGATGAGGGTTGTCTTCTCCCAGTGTATTTCTACCTGTAAAAATAAGAATAAAAAAAAAATCTATACCCTCACCTGTCCTAAATGTCCCCCACTGTAATCCATGAGACCGCTCAGCAGAGGAGCCGGGGAGAATGACTCCTGCAGCGAGCGGCCCCGAATCTGCGCTGAGCTCAGCGAGCGGTGTCCTGTCACTCACTGAGCTCAGCTGAGGTCTGGCGTCGCTCGCTGCAGGAGTCATTCTCCCCAGCTCCTCTGCTGAGTGTGTCGCATGGATTACAGCAGGAGATACTTAGGACAGGTAGGTGAGTATAAGGTTTTTTTTTTATTTTATTCTTATTTTTACAGGTGGAGACACCGGGAGCAGACTACAACTCTCATTATTAACTCCTGCTGGTGCTGATCGCAGTGCCGGCAGGGGAAAATGATGAGCGCAGCGTTCAGTACCCGGCTTTTGGGAATAACGCTAACTGTACACTGATTCCCAAACGCCGGTGCGTGTGCTCCTGATGCGGCACACGGACATCTCCGACACAGGTTTTTCCGGTACCAGAAATATCCGGACGTGTGAAACCGGCCTTATACAGTATATAAAGCAAAACCACAAATGAGACTGCTGACACCTTTAACTAATTATATATTTATTTATTGCAAGATACATAGTATATATAGCTCATACTTTTTTGGCCAGAATAGTGTCTCTTTTTTGTATGAGTTACCTTGTTATTTTTAAATATTTATTCCACGTGACTAATAAAGATTCATGCTTTTATATGGGATGTTGCTTCATTGCACTTATTTGTGCAGCTCTTGCACCTTTGTGGTTTTGCTTCATAGACATTTAGTGCAGTCCTAGTTACTATTCGGGTATGCTCCAATGGAGGGTTTTTTGCATTATTATACAGTATATCTCTGTGTATGACGTCCTGCCCCAATGTCTCCGCTCATTTCTCCTTCACACTCCTCATGTGTCATTTACATTGTAACAAACCCTCTCCTGTCATATTTGCTTTCTGCTGTAGGAGGAGACTGTGGCAGTTTTATGAAGAACTATGGGTGTTTACCTGTCCCCTTGGCTCGTCTGTACATTGCAGAAACGGTTCTAGCTGTGGAATATCTGCACAGCTATGGTGTAATGCACAGAGACCTGAAGCCTGAAAAGTAAGTGACACTTGTAGTATAAGAAAGGGGAAAAAAGATATCGTTTATTATACAATCTATTTGCAACTTGGGGCTGACATCCTCTTTTTTTCACAGCCTCCTGATAACGTCAACTGGTCATATTCAAGTTACAGATTTTGGGCTTTCCAAACTCTGCCTCATGAGACCAACATCAGAGATCTACAAGGCTCCAATTGAGGACATCACCAGAGAGTTCCATGATAAGGAGGTAGGCAGGAACTTGTTCTTTACTCATCTCCTCCATTTCTCCTTCTCTTATACTTTCTCATCTAGAAAACGTTTCCACTGATGTTATTTGTCACAATTATGTTCTCTGATCATTATCTCATTCCTCTGTTTTTTCCAGATTGCTGGCTCCCCTCATTACATAGCCCCAGAAGTTATCTTAAAGGAAGGCTATGGAAGGCCAGCTGACTGGTGGTCAATTGGGATCATCCTATATACATTTCTTGTAGGACGTGTACCATTTTATGGGCCTTCCAAATATGACATTTACAGCCATATTGTCAGGGGTAAGTAAAATAATCTGATTGCTGTGTAATGTCATTGTTATTTGAATAGATTAGTTGTGTGATTTAGTTACTTTTGTTAATATAAAAGATTTTTGTTTTGATAAAATAAATTAAGATGTTTCATTTTCTGTAATATTTGCTTTTTACATAACAGATGACATATATTGGAAACTTACTAATTCGGCTTTTCCAGCCACAGCTCGGGATATCATCATTGAGCTGCTCAGAAAAGATCCAGCACAAAGACTTGGGACAGGTAATGTATATAATACTATTATTAATGACTTATTACACCTCTGTGAACAGAAAATGAATAATGAGGATCAGCACTGAGGTTTTGTTCTCTACCAGCTTGGCCATTCCCCATTCTTCATGCTAAGACTTTCAGTACATCTACTTCACTTCGGCTCTGTTACGTCAACCGTTCAGATTAACGCCCCCTTCACACGTCCGTATAAAATCAGTACTGAAACCAGTACCGGAAAAAAACAGTACTAGTGTCATCAGTGTTTTGAATCAGTGTGCCATCAGTGTGCCATCAGTGTTTTTCCGGTACGGCAAAGAAAAAGAAATGATAAAGTATCTCTTATACTTTGTAATGTTAAACAGATACAGCGTAAGGAAGGCACACAAATGGCACACGGATGCCATCTGTGTGATGTACGTGTTTTTCAGGGTCCCATAGACTTGTATTGGCACTTGTCATCTGTGCTGCCACAAAAAAACAGCAGCATAGATGATAATGGGTACGGGTGGCATACGTGAAAGAAAAATGGATGCCACATGTAGTGCAAACACGGATATGTGTAGGAGGCCTAAGAAACTTGTCTCTTTGACAATAACTATATCACTATTCATTGTTTTCCTTTTCAAGGAGGAGCAAATGAGATCAAATTTCATCCATTCCTGCGTAACTTAGATTTTGACAACCTTCTAAGTCAGAAGTCGCTGTTCATTCCTGATCTTGAGTCAGAAGAGGATACCATCTACTTTGACAGTAAGTAGAATGAGACATCATCTGCAGAAAGCTGCTGTGTGTCTTGTATTTCATTTTAAGTGAGAATCAGTCCCCACCTTGATTCATGATCAAATGGTGACTGTTCAGGACAAAGTATTATGCTAATAATCTCGATTAACTCTTGTACTTTTCAGCTCGATGTAGCAGACATCAACATATTGATTCAGATGAGGGGGACACAAGTGAAGATAATGACTGGCCGGAAAGCCAAAACTTTCTATCATCTTCGCATAGGCTTTCTAAAGTAAGTATGTGACCAATAAGATCCATACAACCTGTAATTAAAATAAAATTGTAAAATATTAAAATATTTTTTTTTCCTCTTTGTATTAGCTCTGTTCCATCCATACCAAGATGATGAACAATGAAGAACCCAAGTCACCTCCAGGGTATTCACCAGAAAGTGCAAAACAGTCAGACATGTGAGCAAATTATTTTTATGGGGTCCATTCTGATATGTGTTCACAACACCAAATTCAAGACGAGTGTAAGTCGATACTAAATCCAGTATCGATGACCACATGATTGCTGATCACCATGTTTCTGACTTGTGATAACGCTGGTGATGAAAGTTGATAACTATGACCAGCTTTAATTTCCAGTTCATTACAGGAAAATAAATATTGCTAGTGATTCTCCATTCTTGCTGGTAGAAGAGGGTCTTGAGCACAGCATCCCCTTCATGTTATTCAGATGTCCTAATGGGCTTTGCAGACAGGTGTTGTATCCGTATCTATTGTTTTCACTTGTAATTTATATGTTTTTCTTCTACCAAACAGACAGAAAGATTCTCCCCCCTCTAAGTCTGAAGACAACCAGACGCAGAAAGATTCTCCCCCTTCTAAATCTGATGACAACCAGACACAGAGAGATTCTCCCCCCTCTAAGTCTGATGACAACCAGACGCAGAAAGATTCTCCCCCTTCTAAATCTGAGGATGACAACCAGACACAGAGAGATTCTCCCCCCTCTAAGTCTGATGACAACCAGACGCAGAAAGATTCTCCCCCCTCTAAATCTGATGACAACCAGACGCAGAAAGATTCTCCCCCCTCTAAGTCTGATGACAACCAGACGCAGAAAGATTCTCCCCCCTCTAAATCTGATGACAACCAGACGCAGAAAGATTCTCCCCCCTCTAAATCTGATGACAACCAGACGCAGAAAGATTCTCCCCCCTCTAAATCTGATGACAACCAGACGCAGAAAGATTCTCCCCCCTCTAAATCTGATGACAACCAGATGCAGAAAGATTCTCCCCCCTCTAAATCTGATGATGATAAGCAGAGGCAGAAAGATTCTTCCCCCTCTAAATCTGATGACAACCAGACGCAGAAAGATTCTTCCCCCTCTAAGTCTGATGATGACAAGCAGTGTTTCACTGCTGAAGGCAGACAGTCATCCATATTGTCAGGTATGTATAGCTCTATAGGTCATTCTATTGCAGCCTGTGTCAAAAAGTGTAATGTGAAAACAGCCCAACATTTCATTTTATAAAAATCCTCACTCTTAGGCTGTGTGCCCACGATGCGTTTTTCAAGCGTTTACGCTGCGGAATTTCTACAGCGTAAACACTTGGGAAACGCTTGGTAAACCTTCCCCCATGGTCTCCAATGCAATTCCGCACTTTCAATGCCCATGCTGCGTATTTTTCCGCAGCGTTTATGCTGCGCTCAAAAATACGCAGCATGTCCATTAATTTTGCGGACGCGCAGCGTAATCGCCGCCATTGACTTGCATTAGAACGCGCTAATTCCGCAAGACTGCATCTGTACTTGCGTAATTGGCGCTTTCTAATGTGCGGATGGTACCCAAGTCTGGAGGAGAGGAGACTCTCATCCAGACCTGGGTACCATAGAATCTGTAAAGAAAAGAATTTAAAATAAAAAATAAAGCTTATAATCACCTTCCGATGTCCTCCCAGTGTTTTGTCCACGCCGTCCGGTCTCTTGCAATGCTCGCGCTGTTGTGAAGGACCTGTCATGACGTCACTGAGTCATGTGACCCATCACATGACTCAATGACGTCACCGCAGGTCCTTCACAGCACCGCGAGCATTGCAAGAGACCGGACGCAGCAGAGATGACACCGGGAAGACACCGGAAGGTGAGTATAATCTTTTTTTTTTCATTTTTTACCATTCTTATTCTTTTTTTTAACTATTACTCGGTCACACTATATAAATCCATGCCGGTTGCATGGATTTAAATAGTGTGACCAACTTGTCAAGCACTTTTCCAAGTGATGCTCAAAATCGTTTGGAAAACTTCTTGAAAAAACGCATGCGAAAGCGCATGTAAAAATGCTGAAAAAACGCTTCTCTCTGGCAGAAAAAACGCATGTAAATCTGCATGTAAATCTGCATACGTTTTTTTCTGCCAGAGAGAGGCAAAAACGCTCTGCATCAAATCTGCTACGTGGGCACATAGCCTCATAGGTTATAATTTTTAATGCATAAGAAGCCATTCAGTCTTCTGCCAAACTGATTCTGAATACTGCACCCATGGCTCCATCTAGGCCTATACTGATCCTTATCACCTTAAGAATGCACTGAGGTTTTAGCTAACTTATTTTAAGATATTACTTGCAGGATGCCGCAGTGTTATCATGTTAATAAGGGGACATAGTTCCCTGGCTAGACACCACATATCGGAAAACCTACAGGTTTCATATTAATCAGTTCACAAGGCAATCTAATTCTCAGACCCTCAGGTGGTTTTATGTATATATGACATATTCTCTCTATTATGGTGCAATAATCAATTACCGGGACTACAGGGTACAAGAATAACAGAATTCTATATAAAGATACAAAGCTAATCTTTTAGGAGTTTATAATATACATCTTTTTCTTGTTTTTTTTATCAGAATCACCAGTTCAGGGGAAAAGAAAATCTGCATCGAAAGATCGACAAAAAACAGAGAAGGTAGAAGAGAGAAGAAGTAGAAGAGGTAAGTGTAACAATAAGCTCCATGTTGCATGATGTCAGTCAGTGAGAAGGAGTCATGTGGAGCAGATATTATCTGTAGGATTACTGACAATGACCCCGTACATCTGTATGGATACGACTCCTCTATCATCCTGTCACAGTGACACTACAGTAGTATCCTCTAATACATACATGTCAAACTCTGGCCCGTGGACCAAACCTGGCCCGCAGGGTGGTTATATTTGACCCACGACAACAGAACCACCACCACTATTTGGGGCCATTATTCTGTATGGAGGACAATGTGGGGCCCATTATACTGTACGGAGGACTATGTGGGGCCATTATTCTGTATGTAGGATT
The DNA here is from genome assembly GCF_046119375.1 of Phyllobates terribilis. NCBI lineage: Eukaryota > Metazoa > Chordata > Amphibia > Anura > Dendrobatidae > Phyllobates > Phyllobates terribilis. The sequence goes on along the minus strand of NW_027362950.1, from coordinate 975,251 downwards.
ATGTGGGGTCCAAGTTTTTCATTTTGGCCCTCTGTGTGTTTGAGTGTGACATCCCTGCTCTAATATGTAGTCCCATTACTTACATTAGTTATGTCTCTTTGTCTCCTCTCACAGGTTCCACCTTCCGCCGGCTGATATCATCTTGCCGGCGTGGATTATCCAGGGTTGCTCGCTCCATCAGACAAAGCTGCATATTTGCTCCCTGTCATCGGAGCAACACAAACATCTCAATGTGAAAAACCCTTCATGTCTAGTGCCTAGTACAGCATGTCCACCATTAAAGATGCACCTGTGTGGAAGGACTTGTACCATCTACCTGTGGCCTTCTGACCAGCAAGTAACATCTGCAGAAGAAGGCCCTCCAAGAACATCTCTTCATTCTTCCATGTAATTCTTAATAAAAAAAAAACTAAAAAGAATCATTTCAAATTGATTAATGTCCCTTTGCATTTAATGTAATACTACTGACATTTATGGCATATCAGTACTAAACATCATATATGTCTGATGAGAGAATATCGTTTCCATGTTTCATGTTAATCCTCTAATCCTCAGCCAAAAGTGGAAGAGAAGACCAGTGATTCTGTTACATCTACGAATGACAGTCAATCCAGGGAAAAACACCTTCTGATCCATACATTTTTCAGGCACTCTGATCCTTTTACCTTCATGTGGCTCTACTTAAGGTTTATGTATAAGAACCAGTTGGATTCAGTACTGGGCATCCTGGGGGTCCCAGCAGCCACATCCCAATTGTTCAACTAAAAAAGACATACTGTATTATAGTGTGATATATATATATATATATATATATATACACACTGTGTGCAGAATTATTAGGCAAATGAGTATTTTGATCACATGATACTTTTTATACATGTTGTCCTACTCCAAGCTGCATAGGCTTGAGAGCCAACTACCAATTAAGTAAATCTGGTGATGTGCATCTCTGTAATGAGGAGGGGTGTTGGCTAATGACATCAACACCCTATATAAGGTGTGCTTAATTATTAGGCAACTTCCTTTCCTTTGGCAAAATGGGTCAGAAGAGAGATTTGACGGGCTCTGAAAAGTCCAAAATTGTGAGATGTCTTGCAGAGGGATGCAGCAGTCTTGAAATTTCCAAACTTTTGAAGCGTGATCACCGAACATTCAAGCGTTTCATGGCAAATAGTCAACAGGGTCGCAAGAAGCGTGTTGGCCAAAAAAGGCGCAAAATAACTGCCCATGAATTGAGGAAAATCAAGCGTGAAGCTGCCAAGATGCCATTCACCACCAGTTTTGCCATATTTCAGAGCTGCAATGCTACTGGAGTATCAAAAAGCACAAGGTGTGCGATACTCAGGGACATGGCCAAGGTAAGGAAGGCTGAAAAACGACCACCTTTGAACAAGAAGCATAAGATAAAACGTCAAGAATGGGCCAAGAAATATCTTAAGACTGATTTTTCAAAGGTTTTATGGACTGATGAAATGAGAGTGACTCTTGATGGGCCAGATGGATGGGCCAGAGGCTGGATCAGTAAACGGCAGAGAGCTCCACTCCGACTCAGATGCCAGCAAGGTGGAAGTGGGGTACTGGTATGGGCTGGTATCATCAAAGATGAACTTGTGGGACCTTTTCGGGTTGAGGATGAAGTGAAGCTCAACTCCCAGACCTACTGCCAGTTTCTGGAAGACAACTTCTTCAAGAAGTGGTACAGGAAGAAGTTGGTATCGTTCAAGAAAAACATGATTTTCATGCAGGACAACTCTCCATCACATGCATCCAACTACTCCACAGCGTGGCTGGCCAGTAAAGGTCTAAAAGAAGAAAAAATAATGACATGGGCCCCTTGATCACCTGATCTGAACCCCATAGAGAACCTGTGGTCCATCATAAAATGTGAGATCTACAGGGAGGGAAAACAGTACACCTCTCGGAACAGGGTCTGGGAGGCTGTGGTGGCTGCTGCACGCAATGTTGATCGAAAACAGATCAAGCAACTGACAGAATCTATGGATGGAAGGCTGTTGAGTGTCATCATAAAGAAAGGTGGCTATACTGATCACTAATTTTTTGGGTTTTTGTCTTTGCATGTCAGAAATGTTTATTTCTATATTTTGTGCACTGATATTGGTTTACCTGGTGAAAATAAACAAGTGAGATGGGATTATATTTGGTTTTTATTAAATTGTCTAATAATTCTGCACAGTAATAGTTACCTGCACAAACAAATATCCTCCTAAGATAGCCAAATCTTAAAAAAACCACTCCAACTTCCAAAAATATTAAGCTTGGATATTTATGAGTCTTGTGGGTTGATTGAGAACATAGTTGTTGATCAACAATAAAAATAATCCTCTAAAATACAATTTGCCTAATAATTCTGCACACCGCGTATATCTATATATATAATCGTCTTATCCCGTCTGTCTGTCTGTCTGTCTGTCGGGGAAATCCCGCGTCACTGATTGGTCCAGCAGCGGCCAATCAGCGACGCGGGATTTCAGAAAAAAGATGGCGGCCGTTAGAGGCTCATCTGCGGGACGGAGCTCAGCGGCGATGCAGCCGGGAGATGACTGGCGCGAGGCTCTCATCTCCCGGCCGCTAGCAGCAGAAGAACCCCGACCGGCGAGCAGCCGCTCATCTCCCGGCTTCTCGCAGCGGAAGTAGCCGCACAGGCAGTGGCGTTGACCTCCATGCGGCTAGGGTGTCAAGGGAGGACCGGGTAGCGGCGCTGCGGGTCGGGATACTTCTGCTGCGAGAAGCCGCTCATCTCCCGGCTTCTCGCAGCGGAAGTAGCCACACAGGCAGCGGCGCTCCCCGGTCCTCACCAATACGATTCTGCTCCCCGGTCCTCACCTATACGATTCGCTGATTGGTCGCGGTCTCTGGCCGCGACCAATCAGTGATCTTGGCGCAAAAGTTAAACACCGCTGTGCTGATTGGTCGCGGCCGCTGCCCGCGACCAATCACCGATTTGGACGCCACATTTAAATAGCGGCCACGACCAATCACCGATCTTGGCGCAACATTTAAACACTGCTGTGCTGATTGGTCACAGACGCTGCCCGCGACCAATCAGCGATTTTGGCGCCAAATTTAAACACTGCTGTGCTGATTGGTCGCGGACGCTGCCCGCGACCAATCAGCGATTTTGGCGCCAAATTTAAACAATGCTCTGCTGACTGGTCGCGGATGCCAGCCACGACCAATCAGCGAGATTGGCGCCAAATTTATACAACGCTCTGCTAATTGGTCGCGGACACCAGCCACGACCAATCAGCGAGATTGGCGCCAAATTTAAACAATGCTCTGGCGCCAAATTTAAACAACGCTCTGCTGATTGGTCGCGGCCGCCAGCCGACCGCGACCAATCAGCGAGATTGGCGCCAAATTTAAACACCACTCTGCTGATTGCGCCCAGTCGGCCGCATACATATTCTAGAATACCCGATGCGTTAGAATTGGGACACCATCTAGTATATATATAAATATATTCACTTGTGGAAAACCCTTTTAACTAGGGCTGTGGTGTCAGTAAGTCAAATTTCCAACTATAATAATTACTAATACCAAATATACTGCAACAAATAATAGTAAATATTCAGCAATTTATGCATGAAAATAATTTATAATATACAATATTAACACTATATAAGTATTTACATTTTTTTCTACCTGCAGTTGGAGTTGGTACGTTCTTCTGATACTAACTCCACAGCTCGGCTTTTCCTTCTTTCCTGCTCCTCTAACATAAAAGTACAGCAATTAATTACGACAAGTTAATCATTTAAATGCTGCTGTCAATCTCTGACAGCAGCACGTAAATGTAACCAGTGCCACTGCTTCCATTTACCAGCTCCCATCTGTGCCCTGTGACATGATCTCGGGGGCTGATGGGTCACTAGGACAGTGAGGGCCCTGTGCCCGCTGTCTTGGTGCTCCTCTGGAGCTCATCTATATGCTGAGCTTCAAAGGAGACCGAGATTTAGGCTACCGTCCCACTATCAGTATTTGGTCCAATTTCACCACAAATGGATTTTTTTCCCCATTTTTAGTACATTGAATAGTAAAATGAATCATTCAAAACTACAAGTAACCCCAAAGTCATGCCAGTTTCCATGGCCCAGAAGATTCTCTGAAGGAAGAGTGTCATTGGGTGACTGCTTCTTTAGTAAATACCATAAACATTAGCACTTAAAAAGGTCCATATGTCTGGAACCGTATAGATGATTTCGAAAGAAACAAAAAAAAGCTCAGTGATAAGAAACAGATGATGGTTATTAATGGAACACACTAACTGGGTCACATTTAAAAGTGGTGTACCCCAGGAGTCAGTGACGCGCCCCCTGGGACATATTCCTTTCTTTCAGGGGAATACCCGGAGCCGGATCAGATGGGGGTTGTAGTCTCCGAGTGGCTGTGACCCGGTCCGTGCCCAGGGTGTCAAACTCAGTTGTATGTGGCAGTCCTACAGATGTTATTAAGTTCTTTATTGTCGACTACGCCACCCGTTGTATTGCGGTCACTATGGCCGCCGCTGCAGCAGGGTCCGCTGAGGCTGATGGTGTTGGTGCAGCTTTTGGTAGTATAACCCCCAACGGGTGGGGTATAGCCTCAGGGGGATCAGGTGCAGAGGATGGGGGTTGTGGTGGTGCAATGTAAACGGCAATCAGAGACAGAGTCGGGTTGTGCAGTTTAGGGTATTTACTTACTGCTGGTTTTCCCGGTCACTCTAGCTTCAAGTGACCACCCGAGCCGTGCTGCGTCCACCAGGTCCTGGATTCAGCCAACCCCCAAATAAGTCCGGAGCGTGACCCTGAGCTCTCCTTCTGTCCTTTCCTCTGGCCGTCCCCACCAGTGATCCACCTAGGTCCAGCTCCCTCGGGCCTTCTGTTGGGAGACCCTTGGCCTTGGGTTCCCTGACCCTCCACGTGGTATGCCTTCGGGGTGGATGTGGTGGGTGGCCGTGGCAGATGCTGCCCACGGCCTCCGGTCTCTGGCTAGGGTGTGCTTCAGCCCCCACCAGTTTGGGATCCGGTACCCTGTGCCGACTCTTCACCCAGGGATTTAATTTGGGTTCTTGGAGTCCTCTTTTCTGTTTTCCCCCTCTGGGTCTTTCCTTCTCTTTCTCCTCTCTCACTCTGGGTCTCTCTTCTCCTCTGCTCGCTGACTTGCTCTCTGCAACTGACCCTGTTCTTAGTTGGTGCCCACCTTATATATCCCTCTATGTGTGAGCTCAGGTGACCAGCACCCAATGAGCTCCTAACTTTACCCAGGCTGCTCCCCCTATCTGCCCCTACACTACATGGGATGTTCCACCCCCCTCCCACTCCAGCCAAGGACAGACTCGGTCGTACCTGCACATTTCTAAGTGGGAGTACCGTTGGTCTGCCCTCCGGAAATGGGATGTGTGTAGTGCATGCAGCCTACCGAGCTCAGTTCCACACTCCTTCCTTACCCGGGAGTGGAATATCACACCTCTGGGTTGAGATGCAATACTCCTGTAGCAGCCGAATCCTCAGGGTGCTACATTCCCCCCTGGTAAATCACAGCACGTCCTTGGGCTGTAAGAGAATAAACACCACAAAACATACAATTTTTTTTTTTCATAAACATATAAAACATATAAAACATATAAAACATCATATAAATTAGCAGCATCAATAAAACTTTTTATATAAAACATTCTCGTCGTCTCTCCTCCTCCTCCGGTCACTGTGCAACTGTTGACCGGGCAAAGTGCGACAGTTCCTTTTCTCAAAGGTGGTTTTACGGTAAAACCAGTAGGGGGCGCTTTAGGAAGCGCAACTATGTACAGGGGTAGTGTGGCCGCTCTCAGTCCTCGGCCAGGTAAAGGGAAGGGAATGGCTGCTCACAGTCCTCAGCCTGTGGGATTAAGGGTAAAACGGGTGAACAGTTCACATCAGCTGGTCCCAACGGGGACTATATTTGCAGTAACAGTTTCTTTGTACCCCTATGGGTAACTATATACAGTCTCCTTCACTTCCGTCCTCAACGACGGCGTCCTCCTGCTCTTTTCTTGTAGTCAACTGTAGCTTTAGACCCGTCCGGGTCTTCTTGCTCCTCCTCCTCACACCGCAACTCCTCCTCCGTCAGGCGATGCACATGGAGGGCGTAGGGTCCTTTGGCACACTTGTGCCGGGTAAAGGTGACCTCGTCCCCGATGTAAAGGTCACGGCCTCTGTGCCCCTCCGGCAGATGGGACTCAACGTCTCTGCGCGTGACAAAGACGTCACCGGAGGTGTGGTGGTCTCGGATGAAGCCCCACCCGTGCTGCATGTTAAACTTGATTACAGTCCCGGTGGTGCGGGGACTGTGCGCTGCACGGGGGTCCCTCCTGGTCCGGCTCTTCTGCTCGGCGCTCCTTATTTGGGCCTGTTGTTCCCGGACCCGCCTCTCTCTCCGCTCCCTCGCAAACTCCTCGAGCTGCTGTCGGCAGCACTCAGCACGCTCCGCTGCAGCTGCCCGGGTTTCTTGAGTGAACCCCATTAGATCTTCTCCGGTGGGGTCCCACTCAAATTGGGTCTCTTCAAGCGGGGGCGAGATCCTTCTCACGGGCTTCGGAGCCGGAATCAGGGGTGCACACATGGCCCCAACCCTCCTCTGCTGCTCCAGTTCATAATATTCCTGGGGCCAGATGAAAGGCTGCCCGTCCGGCCACGTGTGCTGGGCAAACAAGTCCTCTCCCAGACGCGGCACCCTTGGTTTTACGGTCGCAGTGGTGGTGGCGCCCGGGTTGCCCAGGCCTTGCGGCCAGGCCTGGGGCACCTGGAAGGTGAAGGGCACCGTTAGGACGGCGGCGCCCTGGGCTACCTGGCCTTGCGGCCAGGCCGGAGGCTCCGCGGAGGTAGGGGGTGCTGTTGGTGGTGCGGCGCCCGGGAATTCTAGGCCCTGCGACCAGGCTGGTGTTGCTTCCTGTTTTGCCACGCTCGGGGTCGTTGCGCATGGCGTCACAGGGGTCGCGGCGGCGGCTTCCGGTTGGGGCCTAGTCTGCGTCGGTGACATGGCGTTTTCGGGCACAGCAGGGGGACTTTCGGGCTCTGCGACGGGGAGCTGGGGCAGGTAAGCGGTTTCCCGGCTTGGGGTATAGACGTCCCCTTTACCTGCCTCCATGCGTTCGGCTCCCTTCTCGGCGCCGTCTCCGGCCTTGGGTCCTCCCGCGCCATCCTCAGAGGCGGTCTGTCTCCTCATCTTGGTTGGCGTGCTCCGGGTCTTAGTTTGCTGGGCCATCTCTCGGCTCCACTCCGCCAATGTCTCTCGCTGTACCCGGGCCATCCTCCGTGCGAGGCCCTCCAGGGCAGTCTGTGCACACTCCCGGTCTCGGGGGAGCTGTGCGAGGACCTCCACTAGGCCTAGTGGGGTCGTTGTTTCCAGCAGGCTCCTGACCAACGGGTCGGTGCTGCTCTGCTCTTCTTCCAGCAGGCTCCTGGCCAGCGGGCCGGTGCTGCTCTGCTCTCCTTCCTCTGTCTCTAGCAGGCTCCTGGCCAGCGGGCCGGTGCTGCTCTGCTTTCTCTCCATCTCCGGGTAAGCTCCTCCGCTACTCTTCTCCAGGCTTCTTGCCTCCGGGTGCGCTCGCTCCAGACTGCTCTAGGCGGCACCCATCTTCGTTCTTTTCTTTCGTCTCCTCCCACTTCGAGGGCGGTCCCGGGGCAAGTCGGTGACTGTCAGCTCCAGGGGCAGTTCTTTCACGCTGACAGACACCTCTAGCATCACAGTCTCTGTTGGTGGGGGCGGTTTCCACTTTTGGCGCCATTTTCGGTCCCGGCCCACGATGGGAGGTGGCCTCTTACCATCTTCTGGCACGCCCATAATGGCGTCCGCTCTTCCAAGGCGGGAAATCTTCGGAAATGGCTTGAATCGCTTCCTAGTGGCGGGAAACTCTGCAGATGGCGGGAAAAAGCTGCAAATGGCGGACAACCGGCGGGAATCGACTGGTGATGGGGTCCGATGGCGGGGACCCTCCGGAACCGGCGGGAGACTTCTTTCTGAGGTAAACTTGCACTTTGCTTCAGGCACGCAGTACCCGGGTGTTGCGGGCACGTAATCCTGCCGACTACGCCAAAGTAGACGCGCCCCCTGGGACATATTCCTTTCTTTCAGGGGAATACCCGGAGCCGGATCAGATGGGGGTTGTAGTCTCCGAGTGGCTGTGACCCGGTCCGTGCCCAGGGTGTCAAACTCAGTTGTATGTGGCAGTCCTACAGATGTTATTAAGTTCTTTATTGTCGACTACGCCACCCGTTGTATTGCGGTCACTATGGCCGCCGCTGCAGCAGGGTCCGCTGAGGCTGATGGTGTTGGTGCAGCTTTTGGTAGTATAACCCCCAACGGGTGGGGTATAGCCTCAGGGGGATCAGGTGCAGAGGATGGGGGTTGTGGTGGTGCAATGTAAACGGCAATCAGAGACAGAGTCGGGTTGTGCAGTTTAGGGTATTTACTTACTGCTGGTTTTCCCGGTCACTCTAGCTTCAAGTGACCACCCGAGCCGTGCTGCGTCCACCAGGTCCTGGATTCAGCCAACCCCCAAATAAGTCCAGAGCGTGACCCTGAGCTCTCCTTCTGTCCTTTCCTCTGGCCGTCCCCACCAGTGATCCACCTAGGTCCAGCTCCCTCGGGCCTTCTGTTGGGAGACCCTTGGCCTTGGGTTCCCTGACCCTCCACGTGGTATGCCTTCGGGGTGGATGTGGTGGGTGGCCGTGGCAGATGCTGCCCACGGCCTCCGGTCTCTGGCTAGGGTGTGCTTCAGCCCCCACCAGTTTGGGATCCGGTACCCTGTGCCGACTCTTCACCCGGGGATTTAATTTGGGTTCTTGGAGTCCTCTTTTCTGTTTTCCCCCTCTGGGTCTTTCCTTCTCTTTCTCCTCTCTCACTCTGGGTCTCTCTTCTCCTCTGCTCGCTGACTTGCTCTCTGCAACTGACCCTGTTCTTAGTTGGTGCCCACCTTATATATCCCTCTATGTGTGAGCTCAGGTGACCAGCACCCAATGAGCTCCTAACATTACCCAGGCTGCTCCCCCTATCTGCCCCTACACTACATGGGATGTTCCACCCCCCTCCCACTCCAGCCAAGGACAGACTCGGTCGTACCTGCACATTTCTAAGTGGGAGTACCGTTGGTCTGCCCTCCGGAAATGGGATGTGTGTAGTGCATGCAGCCTACCGAGCTCAGTTCCACACTCCTTCCTTACCCGGGAGTGGAATATCACACCTCTGGGTTGAGATGCAATACTCCTGTAGCAGCCGAATCCTCAGGGTGCTACATCAGTATTGGGACTTCTATTTAATACAATTATTAATGACCTTTTGGGGGGTATACAGAGTAAAATTTCAATATTTTCAGATGATCGTAAACTCTGCAAGGTTATCAGTACATAGGAAGATAATGTAATATTACAGAGGGATTTATGTAAGCTTGAGGTTTGGGCTGAAAAATGGCAATTGAAGTTTAATGTAGATAAATGTTCTTGCTTGGGACAAATTACAATGTACAATTATGTACTAAACACTGGGAAAACCATCACTGGAAAAGACTTGGGTGTATGGGTGGACAGCAAACTCAACTTTAATAACCAGTGCTAGGCCGCTGCTGCCAAGGCAAATAGAACCATGGAAGCATTAAAAGAGGCATAGATGCTTATGATAAGAACATAGTTTTGTCTGTATACAAGTCACTAATTCAGCCACATTTAGAATACTGTGTATAATTTTGGTCTTTGGTGTATAAGACGGACATAGTTGAACTAGGACGTATGCAGACAAATGCAACCAAGGTTATTAAGGGAATTGGTGCACTGCAATTCCAAGACAGGTTATCAAAGTTAGGGTTATTCAGTTTGGAATAATCAAGGTTTAAGGGCGATCTTATTACAATGTACAAATATAAGAAGAAACAGTATAGAGATCTTATTAAGGAACTTTTTACATATAGACCTTCAACGATGACAAGGAGGCACTGTCTCCTACTAGAAGAAAGATGGTTTCTCAGTCATCATAGATGGCGATTCTTTACTCTAAGAATAGTGAAATTACGGGACTTTCGGGAACATAAACATCACAGTAAAAGATAATGCCTTACCAACACCAGGTCAGATTACCAGTGCACCGCAGGATGCAGCAAGCCTCCATGATAAAGGCGGGGGCAGCACATGTGCAAAATACTAATGCCGACAGCCACTCACTAACCTACCAATTCTTGGAGGGGGTGGCTGTGTAGTATTATGCATGCACACCGATGGAGTTGTG